>NC_089973.1:1510110-1812132 GCF_963989305.1 Lodderomyces beijingensis
ATTGATTTCCATTTAATACCACTTTCATTTCGTTTTCGTTTTCATTTCATTTCCTACATTTGCTGTGAGTTTTCCCTGAAGATCTTGAGAAAACGACACGGGTCTTTTCAAGTCAATCCAACTTGCGGATCCGCCGACAACCACACACACTACGGGCTAGTGATTCAGCTTGATAGAAAGATACAGGAAAAGATTGCTATTCATCCGGCATCAGCATGGGGGACGATCAGTTTTACTACACGCCCACCACGGCGCTACTTAACCTCGTATACCACGTTCAAAATGGAGCCGCAACGGGGACAGGGATCCTCAGACTAGCTTCCATTGCGCGAAACCTACAAGGCCCCATTATTCCCGACTCGATTGTCAATTACTGTGTCATTACCCAAAACAATGTGTTTGGAGGATACCCCGATATGCTGGATTTCGCCCCGTCGATAGTGTTTGCCGTCTTGTTTGCCCTCATCATGGTTATGCACGTTATCATTTTCGCCGTTGACCAATGGAGGGGCCATTACTTTTACCTTTCCTACATGTGGATTTTTTACTCCATCTTGAAGATTTTGGGCTTTGCCTTGCGTGCTCAGTGGTCGAAAGACGTGACGCAGATCCCCACGGGGTTGACGAGTGAAGTGTTTTTGATTGTGCCTGCTATTGTCATTGTGCTGGCCAACTTGATCCTAGCGCAACGGTTGTTCACCTGGAGACACCCCGTGGGTGGTTCGAGGAGGTTGTTTTGGGGATTCATGTTGCTTACCTACTCCTTCGTGTTGATTTTGCTCGGGTTGACCATTGCCGCTTCATTTTCACCATACATCAACTTTCTCAGCTACCGGTCGTATAGATCGTGGATTGCCACGGTGCAATTTACATCAATCATGATCATTGCCTATTCTTTGACTGCGGTTGCCTTGATCGGCTTGAGTTTCTGGTTGCCCACTAAAAAGGATGAGTTGAGATACACTTATCAGCCGTGGTGGATTGAGAGTTTTGCTCCGTTTTATTTCCCTGAAAAGGGAGCTGCTCAAAGGGCAGCTGCTGGGTTCATGAAGCGAAACTCGAATCACAGGCATGCAACGAGAGTTATCGCTGCGACGCACCATCATTTCCACAGTGTCAAAGGCTTGACCAACCAGCGCGGCGACTTGAAGCACAACGTGTCGATGGGGTTGTTGATTATAACCACCACTTTGATCTTGATTGGCGCCATTGGTAGAGCCATTGTCGTGTTCCAAGCCAGACAGGATCGATACGCCGGCGGCGCAGCCAACAAGTGGTTTATGTACGTGTGTTGGGGAATCTTTGAACTCATCATCAACTTGCTTTACATCTTTGGCAGAGTCGATTTGCGTTTCTACAAGCCCGATAGATTGCCTAAGCCAGTGAGAGAAATCGTCACTGCTGAGCAAACCTACTACCCAAGTTCAGATGAAGACGAAGAAGGGTTCCATAGAGATAGACCAGAAACGTATGGCAAGATGCGCGGCGTTACCGCACACGGCTACAAGAACTCCGAGTCGAGGCAAGAAGCGGCCAACGCTGCAAATGCCAACTACTATGGCGACGATGATGATGACGACGACGATGTGGAAGCAGGAGCAACAGACGAAGAAGAAGACAAGTTCTACTTTGAAGAATCCGATATCGAATCTGACGAGTGGGATTTCACTGTGCCCAAACAGCAACCTCACGCCGACGCTGACAAATCGCTTCCTCCAAGGCACGACTTGCCCCTTCCGCCTCCTAAAGCTAGAACCAATCCTCCATACCCCACCGCTGAGGACCAGAAAGGCCCTAAGCCAGATACCGATACCGAATCCGAGTTCAACTTTTAATTACCCCCCACGATTCTCGTTGTCCATCTCATACTACCACAAACTGTTCTCCTTTCATTCGTTCGTTATATTTTTTTGCACAAGTTTATAGACCTTAATCAAAGTGTTATTTATAAAAGAAGACCTTACTCTGGTCCTAACCTTCCTCCTTTCTGAACAATCGCGTCTACATTCAGTAGTTTCCGTAAAAGCATATGGAGTAGTTAATTTTTTAAGTTGTATATCTCTTGAATTGGAATACGAAGAATTGAAACAACAAAAGCTCAAGCTCAAGCTCAAGCTCAACCTTCTAGGGTCTGCCTCTCGTTTACGAGCTTCTTTTGGTCTCCTCTCTCTGCTGGTTCTCCACTCCTTGTTCCTGATCAGCATACTCAACATGCTCTCTTGTGTTAATAACATCCTTGACTCCTTGGTCTCCCATCTTTTGCATCATCTCCATAGCATCAAACGTGTTGGGGATTGTATGCTTGAATTGTCTTGCCCGAACACCATCTTCAAACAACTTGTCGAGCTCAGCAAATGTTCTATTGCGTGTTTCGGGCAAGTCGAAATACGCCCATATAGCAGCCAAGAAGGCAAACCCGCCCCAAAAGAACCCACTCTTGGCCTTCCAGTTCCACTCGGTCGGGTTGAGCATGTAGTTGGACAAGACAGACACAATGATTCCCGCGATATTGTATAAAAATCTCGAAAGCATCACCGTCTTTTGTCTCAACCTGGCCGAGGGCATTTCTGGCACGATGCAGTAGCACATGGGCCCCACCGTCAAGTCGTAGACAAAAGTGTAAACCAAAAGCATCGAGCCAACTCCCCAGCTAGCGGATTTCGAGTTTGAACAACCTAAGCCTCCAGTGATCATGAGAAGAACTGTCATGCAGCATAGACCACCAAAATATATGGTGAACCGACCGAACTTTTGCGACAAAAACCACGAGCCCACAGTGCCAATAATACCGAGGCAGTACTGGATGATGGAAAAAGTGAAAGCCATTGAAGTAGCCATGCCTGCTTGTTGGTAGAAATAGGTTGAGTAGCCCATCAAAGTTGACCCCGTCATGTTCTGAATCAACCAAGTGGTTGCCGAAATTCTGGTTCTTCTCAAGTTCTTGCCCTTGAAACAATCCTTGAAGCTTGCACCCGCGTTGAGGGCGCCTTCTTCAGCAACAATGAGCTGGATCTTGGTCACCATCCCATCAATTACAAGACTCTTGTCCGGAAGATACTTGCAATTCGACAACAATCTGCTCAATGCATATTTGGCTTCTTGAAGCCTGCCCTTTCGCACAAGAAAGTAGGGAGACTCGGGAGCTAAAAACACTCCAGCCAATATAGGCAAGGGCCATATCCACTGGATTCCGTAAGCAATCCGATACGCGTGCGGATCATCCATGTTTGAAATACCTTTCACCACCCCGGAAGAAACCAATTGACCGATAACCCAACAAACATTGACGTATGTGGTTAGATAAACCCGTAGACTAGCGGGACTAATTTCTGATGCGTAAGTTACAGTTATAGTTTGGTACGAACCCCAGTTGATGCCCAATAGAATGTAAGACAACAACAACACTTCACGGTTGGGAGCAAAAAACTGAATGAATATGAGCCCCACCGAGATGGCCAATGCCGGCATCAATGTCTTTCTGTACCCAATCTTGTCTGCGTAAACACCAGCGGCAAATAAACCAAACAACTGACCACATTGGTAACCCATGGACAAACCCGTTTGCCACTTTGCAGGGACCTGGTACTGGTCGATTTCAGGGTAATAGTCACCAAATTTTTTGGCAAAGCCCGGATAAGCAAAGAAACTCGTCAACAAGTTCACGTCATAACCTTCCATGATCAAAGCGGTGGACAAAATCAACGACCATCCAATGGCCTTGGGGAAAGTTCTCAACCCTTCACTTAACGTCATCTGTTTTTCCCTCTGATCGTCAGCTTTGGCATCTTCGGATAATTCCAAGAATTTAGCAATGTAGTCGTCAACGTTTGCACTTGATTTGGTTTTCGTGACAGCGGATTTTTCATCGATATCACTGGTCACCGAGCTTGTTGCAAAGAGCTTCATGTCGCTTGCATACTTTGGGCCAACACCATCAGAAGACATCTTGGCAATTGGTTTTGGTCTCCTTTTTTTTTTCTTTTTTGTTCTTAACGAGTCCGTGAGTCGAGGCTAAGAACATGGTCGAATGTTTGGGTATTTATAGACGCCATGACCATAGATCCTATAGAGTAGCTGGACTGTTGGCTGAATACCCAATTTGTGAAAAACGGAAATTCGGCCAGGATTTTCTTGCTTGCTTGGAGGTCCATACACACAGCAGCGGAGGGGGGAGGTCTGGAAGTATGGAGGGAGGGAGAGGAATGGACAGCCTTCCCATGTTGAATACGCGTATCATGCTAACCAGATGCAAAGCTGGCTAATGCTTATTATTCAACACTTTTGTCCGTATTGGCCAAATCTTGCACTTTTTGGGTTTCCTGAGTCATGCGGCGGGGAAGAAGCAAACATGAAATGCTCGGGAGAACTCCATGAATTGGACAAACAGCTGGCATGGCAAGTGTTGCGTTCTTCCGATCCCCCCTTCCACCCTCCACCCTCCACCCTCCACCCTTCACCTTTTCCCCACACTTTTGAAAATTCGTAAAATTCTCGAGTAGAACAATAGGATAGATCGTAAGACGATGAAAAACCAGAATATCATTCTTTGCATATGGACATTCAGATTTGGACAACAACAACAGCAGTGAACATGTGTCTGGCGAACCTTCCATGCAGTCACAAGCCACAAGTCAGACCAGATGGCCGCTATTTGCTTCACACTGAATCAATAGAACCCTCCAAAAGCAAAAAAAAAAGGTAAGTCAAGTTGATTGGCAACCCTTTTCTCCAAACGGAAATTTACCATGAAAATTTGGGGGAAGCTGAGCTGGTTAATTCGTCGAGGCAACACCGCAATAAAAATTAAAAGAAGCAGTTTGAACTTAACCCTGCTTCGGACATGACCTGAGGAGGGGGGGACATACAGGCATACCCCAGACCTTTAACCCCAACTCTCCCGCCAATCACGACAATCAAGTTACCCCCATTCTTTTGGAGGAAGCAAAGAAGAAGAAAAAACGTACGACTCGTCGAGGCAAATTCGCCCCAAGCAGGGCTTCAAATCTCAACGAGAATTGAAGCGATCTTTCGAAACTGGCAGCACTTGATTAATTCGAGAAACTAGGCGAACTCTCCTGTTGACTCTACTTCTTCTATCCTTCTCCTTCTTCTCCTCGGATTGGCCAAAGTCTCCACTTTTTCAAACTTCGAGCCTGAAGAAGTTAGTGAGGGGATGGACGAAACGATTTGCTTTATAGAAAGTTGACTTGACCACCCCTCTTGTTGGAGGATGTCATTTTCGCTTCTTCTTTTTGCTGCAATTACTCAGACTTTGTTGTTGCTAGATGGTCCCACACGACTATTGACTATACCTGGTGGAAAGAGGCTACAGTTTATCAAGTTTCTCCCGCTACGTTCGCTAAGAGGCTTCAAGGCAAGTACAATGGTGACGACAAGACATTTGATGGCGCCTGTGGTGATATCCAGGGTATAATCTCTAAGTTGGACTACCTCAAGAGTTTGTGGATGTAATTTGGTTGAGTCCGATGTATGATTCCCCGCAGGATGATATGGTATGGCACGATGGAGGATATGCAGGCGTTGATTGACGGGTGCCATGAGAGAGGCATGAAGATTATCTGCGATTTGGTGATCAACCACACTTCGTCGGAACATGCCTGGTTCAAAGAGTCTAGCAAAGAGAGAAGAAACCCAAATACGACAAAAGTGGGCAAAAGTGTCCTCCAAAGAACTGGCCCGCATGTCTCTCTGGATCAGCGTGGGAGTATGATGAACATACAGGGGAGTACTACTTGAGGTTGTTTGCTTCGACACAACCTAATTTGAACTGGGAGAATAAAGAGACGAGACAGGCCGTATATGACACGGCTTTGAAGTTTTGGTTTGAGTGTGGCGTCGATGGATTTAGAATCGATACCGCCGGTATGTACTCTAAAGATCAAGCGTTTCTCGATGCCCCCATTGTATTCCAGGATCAATATTATCAACCTAGTGCAATATACACCAACAACGGGCCCAGGACCCACGAGTTCCACAAGGAGATGTTTGATCAAGTCACTTCCAAATACGATGTTATGACCGTTGGTGAAGTCGGGTACTGCAGCAAAGAGGAGGCGTTGAAATACGTGGGTGCTTCAGAGAATGAAATGAACATGATCTTTTTATTTGATGTGATTGAGGTTGGTTGTGAAGATGGCGACAAATTCAGATACAAAGGTTTCAACTTGAAAGACCTCAAACAAGCAGTGCAAAACGAATGCCTGTTTATTGAAGGTACTGACGCCTGGTTCACCGTGTTTATTGAGAATCATGACCAAGCAAGGACCATCTCACGATTTGGAGATAAAAAGCATCAAGTTAAAAACGGTAAATTGTTGAGTATCATGCAGACAACACTCACTGGTACCAAGGTCAAGAAATTGGAATGACCAACTTGCCGCGAGAATGGCCAATTGAAGAGTACAAGGACATCAATACCATCAACTACTATAAAGCTTTTGAGGAGAAATACGGCAAGGACAAGGATTTCCCTGAAAAAGAGAGAAAAGCTCATGGACGTTATCAACCTTGTCGCTAGAGACCACGCGAGGTCGCCAATGCAGTGGGACTCGAGTGAGTTTGGCGGTTTTCAGACCTCGAACCGTGGACTAGGGTCAATACCAACTACAAGCAAGTCAACGTCGCTAGTCAATTAGACGATGTCGACTCGTTGTTAAATTTCTGGAAAAAATCATTGAGGTTGAGAAAAGAAAACAAAGATCTTTTGGTTTACGGTAACTTTAAGATCTTGGACTTGGATAACGAAAAAACCTTTACCCATGTTAAAAATTTACCAACGGCTTCCTCACCCAAAGCCTACGTCGTCCTCAATTTTTCAAAAGAAGATGTCAAGATTGAAAAAAAAACAGGACGGAAGGAGGGGGCAGACCACTTGCAATGCCCTATTCTTGTTTTTTGTTTGTTTTTTGGTTACATCTAGATAGAAGTTATTGAGTATTGGAACATGGTTAGTTTTGCGGTCTCGGGAGAATTCTCTTTGTCTGCAGATTTTGGAGGGAAGAGGGAAGGTCTTGGTGACTTCCTGCCTCTAGAAATACGTAACAACGCTTCAACCTCGTGCAATCCACTCTTTCAAAGCAATCATGGCAAGCAGCGTATGTGGATATTCCAGAATGGCAAGGGCTTGACGTAAGGTCGGTGGCCCGCTAGTAGTCGTGCATGTAAGGAAAACCGCGGGGGAGCCTCTACCTCTTTAAACTTATCGCGATGGATGGGGATGCCAGTGAGCCCTTGAAGCTACAGGCAACTGCTTTGAAACCTATACAATAGCCAACAAGAAGATGGTCTCAAACATATGGATTGCAGCTGCAAACGATGAGAAAGACGCCGTTGCTAAATTGGTTGAAGTGGAGGGTCTCTCGCCAAATGCCAAGGACCCCAACGGGTACACCCCGATGCACGCGGCAGCGTCGTATGGCCATCTCGATCTATTAAAGTACTTGCTAAGCAAAGGCGGCGACATCAACATACAGGATGCCGAAGGGGATACCCCGTTGCACCACGTTGAAGACCTCAGTGTCGCCAAGGCTCTAATCGAGCAGTTTGACGCGGACTACAAGATCAAAAACAGCGATGGGTTAACGGCAGCAGAGTATATTGAAGAGGAGGACGAATTCCCCGATGTAGCGAAGTACTTGAGAGGGCTTGCACACGGGAAGCCAGCAGACGCTGGAGAAAATGGCGGTGGCGATGAAGATGCCGAGAAAGAAGCAAAGGAGGCCAATGCGTTTTTGGAGAGTTTGCCTGAGCCCAGAAACGTCGATGGACATGAAATTAAGTATACTTTGGAGACGGAGCAGCAGCAAGACGGGGACGAGCAACTCAGTCCAGAAGAGTTGGAAGAGAGGAGGAAGAAGATTGAGGCGGTGTTGAACAGTGAGAATCCAGAAGAAGAGTTGCGCAAATTGATCCAGAATGCCGTTCATGAAGGGTTGAAGCAGGACAACGATGAGCTGACTAGCGAAGAACCTAGTAGTAAAAAGAGAAAGTAGCATCCGCAAACACATATACACTGAAACATTTATAGACTGATACCAAAGAAGTAGAAAAGAAAACGGCCTTGACCTTGGATTTGTTGTGGAAGCGTGGAGGAGCACACGGCTAAGGGTAGCGACGTTTCGCTCGCATGTATTCTATCTGTTGTGGTTGAAAAATCGTTCAGGATCTCGACAAGATCTCGAGATATCTCAATCCATCACAAACAATTCGTAGATAGACGACAGCAAAAAGATGATTTTCGAGTTCTTGTCAAAGTATTTCCCATCGCAAGTAAGCCATCAGTATGTTAAATTGACTCCAACAAAAATACGTAGGAAGTGAAGGAAAAAAAAAAACAGAACTATGTTTGTCTAGATACTAACCGATTTTTTGTTTAGAGCTGCTGGCATCACGTTGGAAGAACTTCAGGCATTGACGTTATGGGAAAGAGTCAAGTTGAGGGATTGGAGGTTAGAGTTTTTCACGCTTGGGTTTATCTTGCTATTCATCGCCTTGTTCAAAGCCGGCGATTTGTACAGTCAAGCCAAGGTGACAAACTTTTTAAAAGGGATTGAACCAACTTTCAAGAAGCAATTTTACCAATTCGGAGTCACGCCAAACAAGCTTTACGTGAAAGATAGCGCTGAAAACTACTCATCTTATGCCACGGGACGTTTGAACATTTCCAAAGTCGACTTGAAGTTTAGCCTCGTGCCTAGACAAAACATTTTCCTCTGGATCATGGAGACTGGGTTCAGCTTATTCACAAGTAGTGTCGCTGCGCCACAAGACAAGGTTGAAATCACCATTACTCCTCTGGGCAAGTACGACAATTTCATTTCCGCTGTTGTTTCCAAATTGGGGATGAACGACGCCAGAAAGTTCAACTACTACTTGTCCTTGTGCAAAACTTCCGACTCTCCAAACTTGCCAGAAAGCTTTGTGTACATGAGCGAAGTCAACGAGTTTCAGGAGAAAATCACAACTGCTGAGTTGAAAAACTCGCTTACTTTGCAGAGTGCCTCCTACGTGAAATTGGTGGCATTCACCGACCAGCCAGCTGTCAAGCCTGAAACCTTGAGAGGGTTTGCTCCTCAAAGAAGAGTGGTTATCGAGTTGTCTCTCACAAACAACAAGGAGGCCATCAAGGTCATCAACAACGTCTTTGACGCGGTGTTTGACCTCGTTGACAAATTGTCCGAGCAAACCATCACCTTCAGACCCGAGGCAATCAAAAAAGTAGTCAAGACGAGAGAGTTGGAACTTGAAAAGTTGAAAAAGATTGAACAAGAGATTCAAAATGAGAAATTGGCCGACGAACAAGCGAGGTTGAAGAGGGAGGAAAGAGAGAAATTGAGAAGCTTGTCGAGAGAAGAGCAATTAAAGGCAGAGAAGAAAGCGCAGGAGAAGAAGCAAAAGAAATTGCAAAAGAAACAAAGAATCAAGATGTAAGTCCAACTGAGGGTTCTTTTGTTTGTTTTTGCTTAGAACCTAAGCTGTAACAAGGGTTTATGTCACATCGTTCAAGTTCCTTCCCCAAAAAATTGTCAAGAATAAAAATACTTAAATTAGTCATGTTCGTCATTCGTTCGGTATTTACGCAGCATATATATGTACATTATCTCAAAGAAACCTTTTCTATATTTTCCCCGTTAATCTCCAACCTCTTCCAACTGGCGTGTTGAAAACTTCAATGATCCCCGACCCTAAGGCATCCGCCAAGATCCAATGTAGATCGTAGCCGTAAAAGGGTTTGCGGAAATTGTTCAACTTTGGATCTCCCTCCATGTTTACCCCCAGATACTTTTTAAATATGTCCTCTTCTAGCAATTCCTTGTGTTTAGTTTTGTTTAATGTCTTGACTAGCCAAAGTCTGCCCTCGTTCACCAACCTGAGGTATGTCCCGCAGCCAGGGTACGAAATGGCAAAGTGGCTTTCTTGCTCATTGAAATAGTTTGACGTCAAGGTGATGTAGCCAAGTTGCACCAAGTTTGAAATGCCTTCATCGTCAAACGAGCTTGAGGAAACAAATAGTTCTTGTGGATGTGATTGAACAAACTCATAAAACCTCTCGAGGCTTTTCCTGGCACAGTCCTTTTTGTCAGCGACTGCAGCGATAGACACCTTCAAGGCATCATAAAAGTCGTCACTCTTGGCTATCACATCGACGTTTTCAAATCCATAACTGACTTTCAGCGGAAAATTACTGAAAGACCTCAGAATCACGGGGGAGGCGTTGCTAATGACGAATTTTCGAATCAACCCTCGCTGGATGTTCATCTCGATGGACTTGTCCACAAATGTATTTCCCTGTGAGTTGAAGATGGAGTACATCTGCGAAACGGTCACCAAACCCAGGGGCAACGCTTGCCTAAACTTGAGCAAATCCGCCTTGGACACACTTGAAAGCCCCTTTATACTGGATATAGCTTCCTCTAGTGGGAGACCATGCAAATGGCCGAGCCTGTACTTGTCGTGCAAACTGGTGGACTCTGACCACCGGTTGCCGGTTATTGAATCTATAGCCACAACAATGTCATCTTTATCTGGGAGCTGATAGTCTAGCTGCACGTTGTAATCGGAAACTTGAAGCTTCTCCGCGTTGCCTTTAGTTGGCGAAGACGGCGGTGATGGAGAGGAGCTTGAGTTCTTCTTGAGCAAGTTCTGTTTATAGACCCGCTGCGACGGCAAGATCTTCTTTGCGTCCCGTTGGAATTTCTTGATGGGTGATTTGGACGGGCTTCGGTTCGAGGTAGAGGTTTTAGCTGCACTATACTGTAACGGCATATCTCTTGGGTACAAGAATCAGAGACCAAGATGATGAAAAATGATGGCAAAAAGAATCCAGGCACTCGCTATCTTTTTATATTTCAATTTTTGGCTACAAGCGGTAGTTGTGCCGCTGAACAGAGTAATTGTTATGGCCAGTACAAGTTCGACTCGATTTTTTACTATTTACATCTACGACGTTCGAGGGAACTATTCTACTTCCAAAATGACGGTTTCGCCGTTGTTTCCCGTAGTGAAAGATTCAATCTTCACGTTGTATCTACCGACTTCTGTTATGTTGGTGATTGGCGTGTCGGGCGTGTCAATGTAGCTTAGTTGCACGGTGTTTGGGTTGATCGGCTTGCCACCTAGCTCGCTCAACTTGATAGCAATGCTCTCTTTGCCAATGGGTATTGATGACGCATTGAACGTCACCATCGCAGGAAGTGTTCCTTTACTTGTTGTCCTCTTAATCTTGATATCATTCTTATTTGCCGCTTCTTCCTGCAGCAACTCCTCGACGCTTTTCAAGCCAGCTTTGCGGGTTTCATCTAGGGCAATTTCAAAGTCGAGCTCAGGCGAGTTGGACTGGAGATCGAGTTCAGGTTTTTGCGTTCTCCTGTAGGACGACTTCATGCTCGAGAATATGTCCGAAAGGTCGTCAAGGGACAAGGCTTCAGCTTCTCCTCCTGCCACTGGCTCTTTTTGTTCTTGTTCTTGCTTGGATGCAAGGGCCTCCTCCTGCTTCTTCAACCTCAACATCCTTTCTTGTTTTTGCAATTCCTTCAACCGGAGTTCCTCAATGTCCACCACCTCTATTCTTGGCGGGGTGGTTGGTGTCACGTAGCAGGCTTTGTTGTCGATATGTAGGTAGTTTCTCATAAACCCTGGCTTGACTTTCAATAGTTGACCCTTGACGCCGATTCCAGGCACGTCTTGTAGTAACTGCACCTCGACAAATTTTCTAGCAGTTCTCGTATAAACGTTCCGCACCGATCCTGGAGAGAAAACACCCCTCATCATCGTTCGAGCCAATGACATTGTAAATCGCAACAGCTCTAAATCAAGTGTAGAGTGTAGAGTGGGTTCTTGGTGGTGTTTGACTTGGAAAATTTTTGTGGGTGAAAAATGTGAAAAAAAAAAAAAAAAAAAAAAAACGCTTCAATGTGGATCTCACAACAGGGGATGGAAATGGACTACAAGTTCAATTATCTTTCACATGGAGGGCTCCCAAAGCAAGTGTATGATATGTCAGACTCTAATTTCAAAGTATACCTGTCCAGCGTGTTCTCACAAAACCTGCTCTTTAGAGTGCTACCGAACCCATAAGAGTCGGCATTCGTGTTCAGGTAAAGTAGATGTATCGCGATTCATCAAACAAGATGACTTGGCGTCAGACCCTATACATCTAAACAGAGACTACAACCTCTTGCAAAGCTTTGATAGGGCCATCGACTTGTCCAAGAAGGATATACGTCAGAATGCACGGAACATTTTGAAAAGATCGAGGAATGAGATTCAGCAAAGCAGAAAACGATTCAGAAGACCTGGCGAAGGAGACGACCCTCGCAAGAAACTGGTGTTGAAAGTGTTTCCGCACGATCCTGCGATGATGGTGAAAAGAGAGAATACCCTCGTGATACAGGTCCCCAGCGGCATGCAGCGGGCCTCGTCAAACAAATCGGGCTACGACAAGAAACTGAACTGTTTTGTGTGGACTATAGAGTGGATCTTTGTCGGTAGCAACGGCAAGGAGCTTGCGCTTTTTACGACCTACCGGCTGAAGGAGAATCTAACCTTGCAAGACCTCGTACCGAAGCACATTTTGGATTCCCACGGCATGATGAACGGCAAGGAAGGGCTGCAGCTCGGCTTTTACCTCAAAAATGCTCTTAATACCCCGAAAAACTCGGTCTTGGTCTTGGAGCCGGGGTCTACTTTGAGCTCCGCGTTGAAGGACAAGATTGTTTTGGAGTATCCTACTATCTACGTGGCAACGGCCGGGGCACAGTTAGAAAGCATAGTTGTGGACGAAAAACATGGTTACGATTTGCGGCAAGAAGACAGCCTGGACGCTAGCTCCTCGGAATCCTCTTCTTCTTCTTGTTCGTCTACCTCAGACCTGAGTAGTAGTGACGACGACGAGGATGAGGGTGATTCCGAGGGCGCACCGGAGGAGTCTACTCTGAAACCCTCCCATAGTATCGATAACCACCAACGAGAGCCAGGTCCAGGGATACAAGTTATTCTGGACTCAACACTCGGGGAAATAACTAAACCTAGCGAAGTAGATATAGACGAAGTAGACTAGTTGCATCCTTGAAAAGTGGATGTACTTGACAGACGATATGGGCGACTCACCATTATTTTTCACTTTTGCTCTGTTTCTCTACTGGTGCAAAAAAATAAAGGCAGGAGAACCAAAGAAGTCTACTGCTTCTTCTGAAGGTAGGTTCCGTTCCCGCCACCCCCCCCCCCCCCTTTCATGATGCCATGAGCTCGATATTCAAAAGGTTGTCTGACTCGGATAGAAATTCAAATGCCTCGTTGTACTTTGGGAACCTTGATCCGCAGTGTCTGGAGATACTAATGTACGAGTTGTTTCTCCAATTTGGCCCGATCAAGAACATCAACATGCCCAAGGACCGAGTACACAAGAGCCACCAAGGGTACGGGTTTGTCGAGTTTAAAAACGCCGAAGATGCAAAGTACACTGAAGACATCCTCCGAGGCGTCCGCTTATTTGGCAAGCTATTGAAGTTGAAAAAATTGGACACGAGAACCCCCGTGCAGACGCAGCAGAACCGCTCGATAGGCACTTTTGTCAACACGAGGCTGGAGCTCCTCAGCGACAAGTACGTCGACGTGGGAGCAAGGATCTTTATCAGCAACTTGAACCCGTTGATAGACGAGCAGTTTCTTCTCCAGACGTTTCTGGGCTTCGGAACGGTGATCAAGCAACCCGAGATACGTCGAGACCCCGAGGGCAAGTCGATGGGGCATGCGTTTGTCACGTTTCTGGATTTCGACGCGAGCGACAGGGCGATTGAGAAAATGAACAACTCCGTCTTGATGAACTCAAAAGTCAGTGCCGCCTATGCGTTCAAGGAACAGGCAGGCACGAAAGGGAAGAGGCTTCGACACGGAGACGAGGCCGAAAGAATATTGGCTGAAAGTGCTAAAAGGAACAACGCCACTGCAACGAGGTCGAAAAAGCCCCATAAAAACCGGATCCTGAAAAGGTGACAGCACACACGCTTGTTAGAGATTATCTACCTTCTCGGAAAACACTAGATCATGTTTCACCTATACTGGCATCTCATCTATACTCTTACTCCTCTTCTCTCTCTATCTCGTGTTCACGCAATTGATCAAAACTCTCCCTCCCCCTTTTATTTGGCCGCCAAAAGTGAAGCCAGAAGGAGAGGTGCGCGCGCGTGGCAAAGCGAGTAGGCAAGCGTGTGAGTGTGTGTAAGTGTTTGAGTGAGTGAGTAGGTGGTGTGGGTGTCTTGTGGTGGTACACTTCATCCTTCTTCTTCAACTTTTTCTTTCTCAAGGATACCAGAGATGAAGATTGTTAAAATATACAAGAGCAACGTGCTACGGTATGTCGACCAGGAAAGCAAATTGGAGCTGGGTGGTGGTGTTGAGGCACGTTTACCAAAGCGAAGAAAGGTGGATGAGCAAGAGTCGGCCCCGCAGGACGAAACCCACTTGTTTTCGCGGACGATAACGATCGAGGAGACGTCCAGTGTCCTCTTTCCCCTGGGAGAGATTCCCGAGGAAGTGAGCTTTAGTGTGGGTGTTACTGGCTTCAAACACGCGAGGAGAAGTGACGACAAGTTCACCATAAGTTGGTGTGCAAAAAGTTCTACAAAACAGTTTCCGATAGTAGAGTTTACCGACTGCGAGGGCCAAGTGCAGAACGAGCTCCAGCTCGTTCGTCTTGCCAACCCCAGAAACGGGATGAGGCCGAGTGTGTCCATTTGCTTAAAGACGCGGGGTTCGTCCGTATCGTTGACTGTCGCATACAAACTCGATTACTTTGTCAACTTCAAAAACGCTGTAACCAAGGAGATCCTGAACTTGCTTTCTGGCCTTCTCTTTTCCGCCACGGACTCTGCAGAAGAAAGCGGTTCAGTTTCAGCGGAACTGTTTTACAGTGCTGTGTATGCGCACACGGAAAAGATGCCCCCGTTTGAAGACGATTTCGACATACCTGAGTTGGAAACGACTTTGCTAAAGTTTCAGAAAAAGACTGTCAACTGGATGCTATCGATGGAGAATGCCCGATATAATTCTGACGATAGTCGATGCACCCAGGTGCCCTTTGTCACGAAAGAGGATTTGCGCAATGACGAAAAAGTGCTATCTGCCATGAACAAATTGTCTCCCGGGTGGAAGGGGCCCATAGCTTTCAATAACCAAGAACTATATTTCAACGCCATCACCGGCCACATCTCGACAATGAGCCACCTTTGCTCGTTTTTGGAAAATTACTTGAGCAGCGAGGACAAGAGTCAGTACCCAACTGTGCTCCCGGCAAAGGGACTCTTGTGCGAAGAGATGGGGTTGGGCAAGACGGTGGAGTCGGCTGCAACTATATTGTTGAACCAGAGGCCTCTCCAGGATGTCGACCAGAGGGTGAAGCGACCTCTCAGCTCCGTTGGTGACTACAAGATGGTCATCAAGAGCAGGGCCACCTTGATCATTGCTCCCGTTACAATCATCAAACAATGGCAAGAAGAGATCTTGAGACTCGCGCCTTCGCTTTCCATCATCGAGTACACGGGCGTGAGCTCCTACAAGATGTTCAACTACAAGCCTGCCATTATTGCCGAGTACTTGAACAAGTTCGACATTGTGTTTGCCACTTATTCGGTCATCTCCAAGGAATTGGACTATGCAAAGTTTTCAAACAACTTGAGAAAGACTCGCGCGGCTCGCAAGGATTCGCTTTTTTGCAAAGAGCCAACAGATTTGACGGGCCACGTGGAAAAAATCGAGTCTCTGCGTTCGGATGCCGAGACCATATACTATTCACTAAAGTCAAAGCCACCACCGAGGGCCAATATCAAATCCAGCGATGAGCAGCCTTTCACCGATTATGAACAAGCGCTCCAGGACGAGATTGCATTGAGCTTGAAGCATAACGAAGTACCAGATTGGTACCAAGCCATCGATTATGCATGCCCTTTGATGTTGATGGAGTTCTGGAGGTTGATTTTGGACGAAGTTCAAATGGTATCACTGAGTATGACCAGAGCTTTCCAAAGCGCACAAATGATCCCGCGATTCCACAGCTGGGGGGTGTCAGGAACACCCATCCAGAAGGACTTGAACGACCTTTATTCCTATTTAAAGTTTCTCCAGTTTTACCCTTTCGACTCGAACATTGGAGACCTCGGCTGGTATAACTTGACGAGCAATTACGAGCTTTTTAAACAGTTTTGGTCCACTATAGCGATACGACATACGAAAGCTATGGTTCGCAACGATATCCGCTTACCTGCACAGAACCGGATCCTTTTAACGATACCTTTCACGCCGATTGAGCAAGAATTCTACGACGAAAAGTTTGCCGAGTTTTCAGCTGCCATTGGCTTGGACCGCGAAGGGAATCCACTTGGAAGCGACTTTGAAACAACAAATTTGCAGCAGACCATGAGAAGTTGGCTTCGCAGATTGCGGCAAATCTGTTGTTCGCCGCAAGTGGGTATGTTGGAAATGAGCCACTCGAGGCCGCGAAAGTCGCGACTACACGATTTTGTAGAGCCCTTGGAATCGTTGGAGAAATTGTTGGACGACATGTTGACTCGTCTGTATGGCGAAGTCACCGAGAAGGAGAGAAGACAAGTCGAATTGGTTTCCCAGTTGTGCGAATTCTTGGAGTTTATCTACCGGCCGCAAGATGCCATCAAGTATTTGAAAAGTGGAATCATCGAAACAAGAAAGATTATTCGCAGGCTCGAAGTCGTGCTTGGCAAGTACTTGCAAGATTTCCGAAACGATGCCTCGGGAAGTAACCTGGAAAGGAAAGATGATGACGAGATTGGCAGGATTGGCCACCACGAGCAGCCCAATTCGGACGAATCCCATTTGGAGTCCAAAATCAGCTCCATTCGGTTGCGTTTGAGAAATTGGTTGGTGACTTTGCACAAATTTTATTTCCTATTTGCATCAGCAAATTTCCAATTGTACGATAAAGAGTTTCAGCTGCATATTGAAAAATACAGAGTCGAGGTAGATCTCGACTCCATTCTTGAAGAAAGTTTTGGTCAATACAAGGGCGACGAGCGAGCCGACGAACTTGCTTCGGTTGTCAGTTCTGTCCCCATGGCTGATTTTAAACATGAGGAGAAACTTGATGAACTAATGGACACGCCGCAAGAAAATGAAACCAAGTTTTATGAGTTGGCAGAGCAGATCCGTGCCCTTATTTTAAAGCAAAGTTTGGAGCAGTTGGGCAAAGCTTTGCGTGAAAGGATTTTTGACCGTACATTTTACACAAATTGGGACCAGTCTCTTGTAGATGAGGGTCTTTGGCTACTACCCAAAACATCAAAAAGATTTTTTAACGTTTTACCTACGATAAAAATTGCCGAGTTGGAGGAGCTAGCCTTGAATGCCACTGTGGCCACTTTTATAAGGAATTTAAAAAGAACAGTGGAGCCATTAAACAAAAACGCTTCCGAGCTCAATAGCGGCTTCAAAGAACTCGTGGATCTTCTTTCGGAGAAAGTCACCGAAAAGAGCACAAATCCAGACGATAACGAATACGACAATGGTTTAAAGAACCAGGAGGCGATTGCATCTTCTTTGTCCCTGTTGGGCGAGAAACTCGTCGAAAGAAACCATTTGATTCTAGGGCAAACAGATGTGATATCGAAACCTGGCAGCACATTCAACTCGCAGGAACCGATATTCTCGGACTTGATTGCGGAATTGGGTTCAATCGAATACGATGCAAAGGAGTCTGCCAATGCCTCTTCCTCGGCCGAAGCCGAGGTCATTCAAGCCATTGCTCAAAGGGTGCGAACGATATTTGAAAATCAAAAGCTTGCTTTTAGTTTATTCAATAGAGAGCTCAACGTGCACTGCAACAGCATTTTCAATTTGAGGGTCGATTACTATAGGCAACTTCAACAGATTTCGGACTCGGTGGCTGCTCCCAAGTATGACCCATTCGATCGCAAGAATTTGAGGGCGCCACACATTGAGGCGCAGTTGCGCAAGCTAACAAGAACCTTTGAGCGTACTCACCTGTCGATGGACTCGATGGTTGCGAGGTTGAGATACCTCTCTGAGTTGGTGAAGGAGTCAAATGCCGAGGGCAAAGAAAACGTCGAGATGTTGTGCATCATTTGCCAGTCCGGAATCACTGTTGGATCGCTAACAACGTGTGGCCACAAGTTCTGCCGGGAATGTTTGGACCACTGGATCAAGAACTCGCAGCAGAGCTACTTTGGCTTTGCCAATAGAAGACCAAGATGCCCCATGTGCAACACGGCCATTGACCATGGCTCGGTGTACAATTTCAGCAGATATGAGCTGTCCTTGAAAGGCAATGAGATACACGATGGTGGCCACCAAGCCGCCTCTGGTTTGCATGGTGTTTACAAAGGTGTCGAGGATTACATTCTTCGAGAGATTGAAGATATCAAATTGAAAGCCACTTATAGCTCCAAGATTGACATGATTGTCAAGCAGGTTCTCTATTTACGCAGCAAAGACCCTAGCGTACAAATCATCATTTTCAGCCAGTGGCAAGACATGTTGTACATTTTGAGCTCTGCGTTGAGGGCAGCAAAAGTCACCTTTTTGACGTTTGATGGCGAGAGCAGCAATAGGACTAGAAGCAAGAGGCGCACATGGCCCGGGGCCGTTGAATTATTCAAGGACCCAAGCAATGGGTTCACTTGCTTTTTGTTGAATGCCAATGCACAATCAAGTGGCTTGACTTTGGTCAACGCAACCCATATTTTCCTTTGTGAGCCATTACTAAACACCTCGCTTGAGCTCCAAGCGATATCAAGAATCCATCGAATCGGTCAAAGAAAGCCAACCACTGTGTGGATGTTTGCGATTGAAAATACCGTGGAGGAGAATATTGTTGTTACTTCAACAAACAAGAGATTGAAATTGCTCCACCATAAAAACGGCCTGGGACATGGTCATCACGATGATGGTGATGATTATGAGTATGATAACGATGATATTGATGGTGGTGAGCTCAACGAGCGCGATCTCGTGCAAGCCGACTCTTTATCGGTGATGAGCAACATCGGTATTGTACTGCACAAACAGCGTGCAGAAGGAGAAGTAGTTACGGATACTGACTTGTGGGACGGTCTTTTCAGCAAAAAGCTGTTGAAACATGAAACAGGTAGGGCTACGGCCACCGCGACGGCCACGAGTAGATGAAAAACACAACATGAAATAAACAATACATTTTAAACAGCTATATATCCGCCGTCATTGAAACCCAAATATATCCTTCCATTCTCAACCAACTCATTGCAGTGCCTCAACCCTTCGTCTTTTGAAATGCCGAGTTTCTCCACGATGTAGTTGATAGGAACGCCGTCCTGCATCGTTTTGCTTTCCTCTGTAATGAAATTCAAGACTCTGTCAATGATCGACTGGTCGCCGTCATTGTCCTTGACAAACAAGCCATCATCACCGGCACCACTGCTCTTTGGGATTCCCTGGCTCTTCAAGTGAACGTCAATGGCACTCAAGTGGTGGTACAAAATCTGGTTGGCGTTGGTGATGGGCGAGATGGCCGCATTCTGGATACTCTTTTTATTCATGTGGGTTTTCAACGAGCCTCCCACGGAGACGTACTTGTTCTTATAAGCCAGGTATTTCTCCACTTCTTCAGCAAGCGAGCTGTTGTTTTCGTCGATCCATTTACGTATCTCGATTGACCCCGTGCCGTCTTCAACGGCAATCACGACACTCATACCTTGCCCATCGACCTTGCGCACAACCCCAACAAAGCTAATCATGTTCAAATGGACGTTGTGGATTTTGAAGTCGCCATCTGGTGTAGGCTGCGTTGCCTCCAAGATCTGCTTGATCGTGACCGGCGTGAGACTCGAGCGCACTTGCTGCTTGGTGTTTGCTTGCTGACTGTCATTGCTGAACCCGCCATCTGAAAAGCCGGTATTGGCGAACCCTCCGTCTCCGTAATTACCGCCGTAGTTGCCGTAGTTGCCAAAGTCTGCCATTTTGCTGGGTCTGTGCTGGATGTATAAACTCTAGTGGTTGGGGGTCTCTATGAGAGGGATAACGCGTCTTGTTCTGATTCTACCCGTGTTTTTTTTTTGGGTGGAGCCTCTTCTCGTGATATCACCAGTGTACCTGGAAGTTTTGCAAGAAAGCAGCCAAATCCATGAACCAGTGGTCCCCCAGCGTCAACTTTTATATAAAACTGTGCTTGCTCAGATAAACAAAGAAAGTCAATTGATTGTTTTGCCGTTTCGCTTTTCGATTAGAGCATTTGAAAGCATAAGAGTCATTGAGCCAGGCCGTTGGAAAGTGAAAGCCACGCCACGAGGAATACTAAACCGATTTAAGCTGCATCTATAAAGCTTCAGCTGGAATTCAAGTTATATAGCTACCTTCCACAAGCTATACTCCTTCGACGACAGGGGCTTTACCGAGATTATGGAGATTGATCCAAATTTTGAAAAATTACCCGAATTCCACTATGGGCAGCTGCCGAGGAACCTCCCCAGGGAACACTCGATTGTGCTGCCAAACGGCTCAAATGAAGCATCGTCGCTACTCGTCTCTGCTGCAGTTGGAGATGCAATCACAGATGGCTCAAGCGAGTCCCTGCTACCTTTTGCAAAGGCAAGCGACAATGTCAAAGCTCCAACCACTCCCACGCACACCACGACCCCTACGTCTACGCTTACACCCACGCCTACGGCAAAAGTTAGAGTTGTCCCTTATGACCCCGAGGCAAAGCCTGAAAGGCTCGGGCGGCCGAGAAAACACATTACGAAGCTACCATCGCCGCCGGAATCTTCCTCGACGCAAAACTATAACGAGGCCATGATGTCCAAGTTTAGGTTCGACCATCAGCCAGTCGAGGGTCCTGGTTCTAGAGGTGGGAAAGGCACGCCTCGGGTAACAAAGGGACTCGTGACGCTGCTGCGGTCGATAGGGAAGCCAAAACAGCAGTCTGTGTTGAATTTCAGTCCAGTGCCAAAGCCAACGCCAAAGTCGGGCCCAGCGCCAACTTTAGACACTCATCAGGCAGCTCCTGGCAAGTCTAGTTCAATAGACGATGCGTTGAACAAAGAAAACCAGCATCCCAAGAAGATGCTACTTTCCAAGGGTCCTCGAGCCACGCCCATGAAGCTGCCGTCTCCATCTCAACCTCCGTCTACCTCTAGAAAAGACCATGGCCAGTCCATTTCCATCGGCATAAGCCGAGCTGCTCCACCAGTAAAGAAAAGTTCAAAAACTTCAAAAACTTTGCCGTCACCTTTAGTGCCCATCAGCCTCATGTCGGATGCTCACAGGTCCAATTTCGGGGTGTCGGTTGAGAAAAGCAATCCACTTGCGTTGGGGTACCCAGTAAAAGAGTCACCCTACGCTGAAAGCATTGTGTTTCTAGTGTCATTTTTGTTAAAATTCAAGCAATTGGTGCCTTTAGAAGCCAACCTAGGACCACTAGATTTTGAAATGGGGTTGAGTTTGCCCAAGCCTGGTTTAGGGCAACCACCGAAAGACGATTCCAGTGCCGAGGCGTATGACGCCAATTACGTGTCGAAAGAAATGGATGCTCTTTTTAAAAAATTGTTGGGTTTGGTTCTTAACCGGAAGAAAGAGGTGCAAAGTTCAACAAGTGCTATTCTGGAGTTGAAGCCTCAAACTAATAAGCTAGGCATGCCAAGTGAATGGAAAAAGCTTGAACCTTTGGAAGTTGAAAGCTGTGATGCTGGTAGTCCCGTTTACCCTGCACATCCCGAACTTCTCATGGATGCCTTTCCAAAAGTTGAGAGTGACTATGTCACTGTATTCAATCCATTCTACGATAGCAACTTTGAATCCAAGGGTTTGCCCGCCTTGTTGCCCCATGATCGCTTGATTTTGTTGCAAACGTTGGCTCGGTGGTCTTTGACCAGGTCGGAAGCCATCAAGGGCTACCTCGTTCCAAATATTCTAGCTCAAGAGTTGCCCGGTGAGAAAGATACCTATTATGCAGCGAGGTCCGTAATTTACGGATTCCAAAATTGCCACGATGCCAAATCTCAAGCTGAAAAAAAGTTGTCCAAGATGAAATCTTCTGAAGAAAACTTGAAATACGTTGATCCAACGTCTGACCCAAGTCTGCACTCTATGAGTCTACGGTTGCTAGATCTCGTTGCTGGAGATCTTGACTTTGAAGGAGGGCTTTTCTACTTGTGTCGCATGTCCGATGAAAATACGGGCGGTCTTGGAAGCGTCAAGAAAATGTCGAGCGCCTTTAAAGGGTCTGACTCGACCATTGGCGGGCCCCGTTCATCAAGCTTCAAGTTGTACGTTCAGGATGTCAAAGGCATGCTCGAGTATGACTCAGCAAGATACGGCGTGCAGTTTGATGCAGAAGGCAATGAGATTAGACTGAACAAAATAGATGCAAAGGAAACAACAAATAGCTTTTGGTTCGAAGTTGCCAGTGACTGTGACGAGTTGAATGATTTCATTGCTTTCTTGGGAGACAAAATTCAAGAGACGAGGTTCGAGAGCCGCGAATTATCGTTTTGCAAAGCGCTGCGGAGACTACATGCGTATTTATCTGAAATTTCACCTTTGCTACAGAGACAAGAAGAATTGTCTACCACGAGCAGACTGAAACGAAGACGACTAGATCGCGGGGCATCAAGTTCAAACTCGACTCGCTATACCGACCTGTTTGGCAACCCTTATACTTGGATAGATGACGACCGTCTGGATGAAGAGTACGCTGAAGACGAAGTAGACAACCTCGATGACAATCTCGATAACGATAACGATAACAATGATGATGACGACAAAGAGTATATAGACTGAGAACACCAAAAAAAATTTCTTTTAAAAAAAAAGCACAATATAATACATTTTATTAGATAGGATTCAAATTTCTAAAACTTGCCAGCTCCAAACAAGAGGTCAATCTTTTCCCTTATCAAGTCCTCGTTGTCTACAAAATATTGAGCTCTTCTCACCGTCTCCTCGTCGTAGCCGTCATCGCTTTTTAAAGCTTTCAACGTTTCAGATTGAGTTGCCAACCATTTCTCCACGAACCCCACGGGGTCCTTGCTCAAATCTTCAAAAAAGATTTCGCGCGAGTTTGCATTTCTCAAGGCAATGATAGCCAACGACAATTTCAGGTTCAATTTCTCAATAGCCGCATCGTGATGCGCCAAGTTGTCAAAGGCATTCTTGTTCAAGTCCAACAACTCCTTTTGAGCCTGGGAAAGATTAACGGGTAACTCAACTGGTATGTCTATGATCAATCCGCCCAACGTTGTCGATTTTCTAGTGTCGATTTCGTAGTCGATAATCACGGGTTCTCTGGGCCTGAAATGTGGCTGAATCAACCTGTACAAGTCCTTAAATGTAAACTCTCGGACCTTGAGGAGATCGTAAAGGGCATCATCGGCTGTCGTGAGCGTTAAATCGTCATTGACACCGCCGGCTTCGCCACCGCTGGCGCCGCCAGATTTGTCACTCATGGGGTTGATAGTGGCGTTTTCAACAGCGGGAACGTGCATATACAGGTCGTTGACTTTGAAGAGCTTATTCCACAAGACATAGCTCCAGATGGTATACATGACTTCCTGTTGCGTGCACTCTGTCTTGCCGATAAACTGGGCCATTTCGTCCGAGACTCGCAATTTGTTGGAGTAGCTCTTCACCAAGAGGGCAATCTTGCACTTCAAATTGAAGATCCCGTTTCTCTTCACGTCCAATCCGTCAAAGTTGACCTCGGTGGCGGGGTTCCTCTGTAGGTTATTTGAGCCATCGTCTCTCCACTCGATGATGTTGGCGGGCGAGTCTTTCAAGTGTGGATAGTGCTCATTGGGGAGCAAGTCCACTGAGATTGCCGATAGGAAAGAGCTGAATTTCAAATTGTGGGTGTCGATGGCTTCTGTTTTGTTGTCACTGATGAACTTCCCTTCCACCCTGAGTGTCCACGTTGAGTCTGCAGTGGGATCTGACGCTGCCTGTTGTTGTTGTTGTTCTTGCTGCTGTTTCTGCCATGGTTGGTTCTCGCATGTATTGTAAACAAACACCCTCAATAGTCCCGTGCTTGACCTGTACTCAAACGGATGTATCGTCTTTTGCTGTATTGCCTGGAAATCTAGCGCTTTTCTAGCTATCAAAAGATCAATCTTGCGCTCCGCTTCCTTGAGGTTCTTGTATTCTTCGAGATTGGGGACCTTATCGTAAATCGATTGAGGGATGGTTATATCCGT
The DNA here is from genome assembly GCF_963989305.1 of Lodderomyces beijingensis. Classification (NCBI taxonomy): domain Eukaryota; kingdom Fungi; phylum Ascomycota; class Pichiomycetes; order Serinales; family Debaryomycetaceae; genus Lodderomyces; species Lodderomyces beijingensis. The sequence continues at coordinate 1,534,338 of NC_089973.1, forward strand.
GGGCGTGTAAGATATGGTGGGCATTCCGCTTCTCAGACTCATCTTTGCTCAACCTTGAAAACGGCACCTGTATTTATTTAGATATAAATATATATATAAACCTGGATCTGGGAACCCCTTTGCTAGTTGGTTAGCTTGTTGATGCCAATGGCTAGAGAGTTCTTGATGTTTTGGAGGGGGGATTTGTCGGTTTCAAGAAGAAAAGATTTCGCGCCAGTGGGCACGAACACCTCTTCAGGGAGGCATTCATTACACATCATCAACCACACACACCATAACCACTATTGGATCAACCTTTGGACTAAGTATTTAGCTGGCACAGGCATAGACGCTCTAACTCCCGGGAACTTGGGATATCGAATTGCTTAGCTTTACGGCTTGATTTAGAGGAGAAAGAGTGCAGGTGTGTGTTTGCGTTGGGTAAATTGATATGAGGGAAGAAGAAGAGGACGAAGGAGGAGTTGGAGGAGTTGGAGGAGTTGGAGGAGAAAGACGAGGCAGAGATGACACGGGAAAGACATTCAAGATCCAGCGAAGGAAAGTTGCAAGCTCCTCCACAAGCTCCGCTTCATTTACTTCTCAGCACTTGATGAACCAAGCTCAGAAGATGAAAAACACCCGTATTCACGAAATGAAAAAGAAGAAGCGGGATTTTGTCCAAAGAATCAACTATTCGCATCTATTCACCACCGTCATCTTGCCGTTTTTGGCGCTATGTTATATGATATATTTTGATGAAGGTATACTACCGGCAAACCAAAAGACTCTCTATTTCACAATTATTTATTACAATGTTTCCATGCTTGCGTTTAGTGCCGGCTACCACAAATACTTTGCCCACAACTCGTTCAAGATCCGCTACGCAGCGTTGAAGTACATTTTTGCCATCTTTGGCTGTGCCTGTGGGTTGGGATCGATTCGATGGTGGGCTGCTCTACATCGGGCTCATCACCGATTCACTGAGGATACAGAACGCGACCCGTACCTGATAAAAAGGGGTTTTTTGTTTAGTCACTATGGGTGGTTGTTGAAAAAGCCCAAGATTACGAGGTTTTACGACGAGTTTATCGAACATGAGTTTCCAATGAAACAGAGCCCTGTTGATGTTGTGGAAAATAAGGAGGACTCTACAGATAACGAGGTTGTCGAGTTGATGCCCCAGCTTGACGATGGTAATGACAATGGCCGTGACAATGATAATGAGTATTCACCAGATGATACAACTAGCGAGAATTACGATGAAAGTTTGAGGACGTTGCTTATTTGGCAGGAAAAACTGTACCTTTACTGGTTTGCAATCACGACTTTTTTAATACCGGCGGTAATCACAAGATTTGTTTGCGGCGATACTATAACCAACGGAATAATATACCCTGGAATACTACGGATGTTTCTTTGCCAGCAGTCGCTCCTAAGCACAGAGTCCGTGTGTCATTTGAAGCGCATCCAGGTGACGATTCCGACGCAACCTTTTAACGACAAAAACTCGTCTCAGAATTGTCACAACCCATTGGTGGCGTTGTTGACGTATGGACAAGCTCACCAGAATTTCCATCATGAGTTCCCGCACGATTACAGATGCAACAATGGCGTCTTCACCTATGACCCTACCAAGTGGCTCCTTTGGACGTTGGAGAAACTAGGCGTCGTTTATGAGCTATGTCGCACTCCCGATAATTTAGTAGCGCATCTATGCCTTCAGCAGCAGCAACGAGTCATTAATCGAGCCAAGAGCCAGTTGAATTGGGGCACGCCAATCTCGAAACTCCCGCTCATTTCCCCAAAAGATTTCAAAAACACCATTGCGGCGTCTTCCAACAAGGACCGCATCTACATAGTGATTCAGAATATCATCCATGACATTACGCCGTTTATGCACCAACATCCCGGTGGAGTCCCGTTGTTGAAAGCTTCGCATGGTAAAGATGCTACGCAGGCTTTCTATGGCGGTGTCTATGGCCATCTGACTGCCGCGACTAATCTTTTAGCAACGATGAGGATCGGCATATTGGACACGGGCAATGATGAAGAAGTGTGGCGAAGAGTCGTCAAGGAGGAAGGCGAGGTTGCCGAGGCTCGCGAGTCTAGAAACGGACAAGCTCAATACCGTACCGCCGAAGCAGCCTAGTGGGATATATATATCTGTACATTTAACCTTCTCACGTTGATCAAGCGTTCTTTCTTTTTTAAATGATCTGTCTATATTATTCCAAAGTATTTTGGTGGTGGTGTGATATCATCAGGAAAAAAAAAAAACATCAAGAAATGAATCAACCAAAACTCCATAGTTCAAACAACAACCACCCTCTACGACTACTAATGGCAACGCCAACAACGACAACGCTATTCCACACCACGGACTACAGAGGCGCAACAATAGAAGACCTCAACATCCCACAAGCCATATCCGTGAACCCCACCACTCCAACTAGCGACGCCCTCGCCATCGGCTTTGAGAATGAGTTCACCTTCTTACCAGTAATCCACGAGGTCAACAAGAGACTTCTCGGAGTAATTGACCTCGGGGCGAACGGTGCCAAGGTGCTGGGTGTGGTGTTGGACCATATGATGTGGTTCAACCAGGGCGCGAAGCGCAAGTATCTAAGCGATCAACTTCGCGAACAGCAAGATGCGGGGTCGACCAAGGGCACCACGGGCACGAATCAGAGGACGAGTGCCACGACCAAGATCTTGAAGCCGCGCGGAAAGAGGTATAGTGTGTTGACGCCGTTGAGTCCGCTTGAGGACCTAGCGGGGTTTTTCAACCGGGGCAACTATTTCGCTATCGTTACTAATGATGCTGGCTTGGGCAATTTTGTCTATGGGGTTGTTACGCCGGAGGATTTGATGAAGTATGAACAGAGTAGACCCAAGCTTTGATCTTGGGGGAAATGGTTACAGAGAGATGACGGAAGCAAATTTCTGGAAGATGGGGGGGGGGGGGGGGGCGATGGATAGTAGGTCCAAGACCGGGGCCACCTCTCTACAACAGAGGAAAATTATCATTGTCCATTGTCGATTGTCTGCATTAAGCTCACTATTCAGCTAGTGGGTGGTAGTCATAAAAGTGATTAGTCTGTCCATACCGAAAAATAACTAATTAGACCATAACCTGAGACTTTTTCATCTTACTCGGGAATTTTCAAAGTCAACTTACCAGTAGTGGCTCTGCTCTCCAAATCCTTTGCAGCAAGTTGGTAATCCTTCAAATCATACGTCTTGCTCACGTCAAACTTCAACTTGCCGCTTCGAACCAACTCCAACAACTGATGCGAGTAATGATCCCACTCCTCTTTCGTGGCAATGTACCCCATCAAAGTAGGTCTCGTCAATTTCGTATTCTTAGCCGACAAGCGACTCAAGGGAAATGGCGTCACGGGCCCACTAGCGTTTCCAAACGATACAAACGATCCCTTGAGCGCCAACGCGCCAAGTGAAGCTTCAAACGTGTCCTTGCCAACCGAGTCAAACGATGCCGCGACACCTTTACCACCCGTAATCTCATCGACTTTCGCGACAACGTCATCGGTGCTGGAGTTAATCACGTACTGCGCGCCGAGCCCTTGGGCGATTTCGAGCTTTGCACGCGTCGAAGCGACGGCAATCACGTGGGCTCCAATCTGTGAGATCAATTGCACCAAGATCTTGCCTACGCCACCAGCGGCGGCCCATACCAAGACATAGTCACCCTGGTTGACTTTGTACGCCTCGTTGATCAACGTGAGTGCCGTTAATCCCTGGAGGAACAAGCTGCCGTAGATTTTCAAGTCGGCGTCGCTGGAGTCTGCGGGCAAGATGATGTATCTGAAGTTGTCGGTGGTGATCTTGGTGTATTGGGCAAATGTCTGCGGGGCTAAATAGGCGATCTTGTCACCTACCTGTAAGCTGGTGACGGATGATCCCACGGCGACCACGGTTCCGCTGGCTTCGCGGCCAAACACGTATGGTTTCTCCTGGGCAGGGTAGATGCCCTTTCTGAAGTATGCCTCGATGAAGTTGATGCCGGAGTAGGCGTTTTTGACGATGATATCGTGGGGCGTAGTAATTTGCGGTGTGGGGTAGTTGGTGTCAAAGGTGATCTTGTCAAAGTCTCCCACTTCGGTGAAGCTGGAGACTGCTTGCGTCTTGGGGAGTTCCGCGGTGTTGGTGCTAGCTGTGGACATCTTCACTCTTGTTCTTGAATCAATTGACCGCAAATGGGCTGGATCTAGCAGCACTTGAGTTGGTTATATATGTGTATCTATATAACTGTGGATCTTGGTTCGGGTGTGGATGGAGCATACTATTTTGTAAGGGAGTTGGTGCATTTGTAAGCAGCTGAGTCAAGGACTGCGTGAAGCCCTGAACCCGCCGCATAAACTGCAAATTGCGCAATAGAGCAAGTGTGTCGACGACAAGCGACAGAGTGTCGGTTACATCCATACGGGGATTCATAATGCAGGGATCGAGTGCCATTGCCCTCAAACCAAGCTTCGTCGTCGTTGACCAACAAAAAAAACCAAAGAAAAACAGGCACCTTTTCATCACGAAGCGATCCTCCCGAGGCTGCAAAAAAAAAGGGGTTATACCAAAATCTTCACTGAAAAGATGTGGCTCATGGCAACTCGTGACTGAGTGATGACACCGGGGCCAAGTTGAGTCAGAGTTACAGACACTTACACCCTCGATGCAACCAAGGGGGGCGGACTCATGGACCTTGCGATCGTTAGCGAAATTCTAATCTTAATTCTAATCCTAAACTTAATCTTAGTTATAATCTTGAAAGGACCTTCGGCTGCTACATCCCATGCGCAAGCTTGGCTATTTTCGCTATTTGTAGAGATGCTTCATTGAATCCTTGAAGCCGCCCTTACCACTGTTCTTAGAAAACTTCAATTGTTATTGGCCGATTCAACCACGAGAGAGGTGTAGAGGTGACGCCGCCTAAGCATGCGCAGTGCATATATCACTGAAAACCTCAACTGAGCGGCGGAAATAGAAATCAAGTCTCTTGTTGCAATGGTTGGACATGAGAACCTTCAGTATCTAAACATTGAAAAACTTCAATCTATGTAAAACATTCTAATCTAATTTCTATCTAAATAACACCTCAGAGCAGAACCCGGATAACTGCAACAGCAACAACAACTTGACAAAAACTCCGCTTTTGATAAAAGGAAAAAAAAAAAAAAAAAGGATGTCAGTTGTTACCTGCTTTGCACGGGGATTTGCTTGTTTTTCCTCCTCTCGATAATCAGCGCTCCGCCAAGATTCAAATCGAATCCATTGTTGATGTTGATATGGTTGGCAGCAGATCTGGGGACTCGAGGGTCCTTCTCCTGCCTCTTGTGCGATCTGAGTTTGATGCTTGAAGAATTACGGTGATGGTGATGGAGAACACGGCCCGAATCAGTTACATCTTCTTCGTTTTCCTCTTCTTCCTCTTCAATCAAATCTTGGACATTTTGCTGCGTGAATTTATTGGAAAGGGCCGCCTCTTCTCCCATACGGTGCACCGCCGTGGAAATGTCAAATGCGTCACGCAATGCCACTGCGGCAGGCGAGTACAAATCCTGGTTTTGAGCTTTAAACTTCTTGGAGTACTTGCTCGAGTGGCCACCTTGGTTTTGTGATTGGATGGGGTGTGACACTTTTGCGCGCGAAGGCACCCGCAGCGGAATGGCAAGCTCGGGCACCGATTTCGATTCTAGTTTCATCCAGGGGTCTTCGAGAAATTGGTCTATGGTGTAACGACGCTTGGGGTCAACTGTAAGCAAATTGGACACGCAGTTTTTGGCGCCATCGCTGATTTCGTCCCACCATGGCTGCAAAAATGTAAATTGGCCCTTGGCGACTTTTTCAGTCAACGTCTCGATTCTTTCATCGTAAAAGGGAGGGAATCCACAAAGTAAAGTATAGAGCACACAGCCAATGGCCCACATGTCCACTTCTTTGGAATAGCGCTCGTCACGAACAATTTCCGGGGCAGTATAGCCAACGGTACCGCATGGGGTCTTGGTGTTGTGTTCCCAAATCTGTTTCGAAAGACCGAAATCTGCAAGCTTGACTACCCCAATACCTCCACCACCAACATTAGCCGTAAACTCACCTTCGTCTTTCTTGGTGTTTGGGTCGTCACTTTTTCTTAGTTTGGCAATTGGATTGGCACTGGGTTTAAAGTCAATGGGTTCAAACAAAAGGTTTTCCGGTTTAATATCACGATGCACTATACCAACTTCCTCGTGTAAATATCTTATCGAGTGGGCCACTTGAGTTATTATCCAGCGCGATAAATCTTCACTGAGATACGTGTACTTGACAATCATGGTGAAGATCTCGCCTCCCGAGACTAATTCCTGTACAATGTAGTAATACACTGGCGAGTCGATAAACTCGATAAAACGAACACAATTTTGGTGCTTCAATTGTCTCATTATAGTAACTTCTTTCAACACGGCTTGTTTCTGTTGCTGGTCCATTTGGAACTTGCGCAAAATCTTGATGGCAACATCTTTGCCGCTGGGCAAATGCACCGCCTTGTAAACCACGGAGAACGCGCCTTCGCCCATTTGCTCGAGCACTTGGTATTTGTCCAAATTGGGGTATTGTTTGAACTTCATCTTTTGCAATCGTTCCTCTTCCACCATTTGCGTGGCAACTTTGTTGTTCATTTGCTGCTGTTGTGTAGGTTCATTTAAGGTCACGTCCGAGAACCGCGAGTCGTAGTTTTGGTAAATGCCATTTTCTTGGTGGTTGTCGTGATGGTTGTTCTGCTGTTGAAGACCAGCTAATTCAGGGTCTGTGAGGCCCAACTCTTCTTCGTACTGTTTTTGGTACTGCTCGTATTGCTTATCTGATGGGTTATAAGTGTCGAGAACTTGGTATTCCGAGTCGTAAGGATCTGACGTGGCATATGTGTTGTGGTTGTGGTGGCGGTTCGATGGGATTTCATAGAAAGAACCTTTCTTTTTCATGTCATTGGCCTGCTTGCCATGTCTGATGAACGCCTTGAGATTTTCAAACATGTCACTGCTGGTGTTGATGTATTATATGTATAAATAATCTAGCTTACAAAATATGCCAATATGGAAAAAGGAAAAATCCGTTGTGTGGGTTTTGAAAATTGTGAAATTCTGCCGCCGACGTGGGATGTGGGATACGGGATACGGATACACACAGTGGCTCTCACTCTGTCACTCTCTAGAAGTCTAGTGAAATCTATACGGATGAATTGAAAAATACTAGTGTCGAAATGGAGTCAAGTCAGGTCAAGACGGGAAGAAGAAGGGAGGTAGTGATGGATGGGGGGGTTCCAGAATGAAAATAGTGTTCAATATATGCTGATTGCTTCTGAATCTTTGCTGTACTTTATCTCTCCTTTTATTGAAATCTGAATCTACTGTGAAAAAACGCCCCAACCTGCTTTCAGACTCCTTTTGCCAGACAGGCTGATGTACTTGAAAAAGCAAAGGTACAACTGTCTATTCTCAATGGTTTAAACAGGTATCAAAAATATAAAAAAAAAAAAATTGGAAAAAGAAAAACGGATTATAATTGTCCTGTAGAGCAAACTACTTCTGGTTCATCTACTTGGCAGTAAACACCTCTGCTGTCTCTTCTGACACTGGTGCTTCTACTTGTCAGTTGCATTACAAACTTGTACCTTATAGCTTGTAACGGGTACCGGCTGGTGGCAGCAACAAAGCAATTTTAAATCGCCAATTAAAAGAATTTTATATTTTTTTTGTCTACTTTCCGCCCACACCCACTGGGGGTCTTCGAACCACAGCAGATGAAGCAGGAGGTGTAGATTTGAGAATGTAGAGGAAAGATAGACGGCACGATGTAATACTAGTAGTAGTAGTAGCAGCAGCACCATAGTGTTCAACCTTTGACCCTGGGAGAGATCTTACTTCCTCTTGTTACTGCGTTTTTCCTCTCCCACGCCGTCGGTGCCACGGGTGCAAAAAAAAACTGATAAACCTGTCATTGATTCGAGTGTTTTCAGCTTTCGCATCGGGCTGAAATCCGTCACGCGCAAGAGGTGACTAATGAATGTGTCCGTCTTGATCCAGACGGAAGACGAAGAAGCAATCGTAAAAAAAAGTATATATATAAAGATACAAGGCAAATAAGGAAAACTTGTGGCGGGATGTCTTTTGCTGGTGACCTTGGTTTTCCCGTGTTTTAAGCACTTGTACCTGGCCTGCCACTGCCGATTTTTTGTCCAATCGGAAGGTATGTGCTGAGCTGATCAAGCAGCCCAGGCCCCCGACCCTCCCACTGCACAGCCTAAGAATATAGCCCGTGGTGGAGCTGCATTTTCTTTTTTGTTTGATTTCAAGACATGATTGATTCACAGATTGCATCAGTCATCCCTCTACTTCCTTCTCTCCAGTTGTTTAGCAGAATAGTTGTAGAAATCTAGAAGCAGAGGTCCTTCAAGTTCTTTGTCGGGCTCTTCTTTTTATCTGCCCTGTATGTTGAGCAAAGTAGCAAGAACTCACATTTCCCAGAGTAATCCCCACTTGCTCGCATCTCGTTCACTGCCCTCTACACAATAATACTTTACAGGCCTTCTGAAAGAAAGTAGCTTCAAAGTATCACCTGGTACAGCTTTCTTCCCCCCCCCCCCCCCCCCTTGGTGCTTCTCCTTGGCTGAAGTCCGTGGTGAGACCATGAAAGCAACTACAGAGGAATACAAAAAAAAAAAAAATTGCATCAACGTCGAATTCTTCGGCTCTTCGGTTCCATCACAGCAGGCCCCAACAGCAACTCCACCTGCATTATCACCACCACCACCAAAATCGCAAGAACAGCACAACAATTGCGACCACATTTGCCCGACTGGCATGGTGGTGTCTTTTGTGGCTGGTACGCATAGTCGACGACATCAACGCAGCGCCCTAGCCCTTCTTTTTTTTAAAATATAATTGCGCAGAGTAAAGAGCACCCCCTTCCTTTGACTCTACCCTCAGACTCAAACTCAGACTCAGACTAGTATTGCCCTTGTCGCCTCAGTAGGGTCGACCACAGAGGGCGCTGTGGCGAATACTCCTGCCATTCTGCATCTGTTTTAGATGGAAGTGGAACAACAAACACCCGAGTTATAAATCACATGCGTCACGTGCATGGCAATGTGGCAATGGCATCTTGTATTGGATCTAGATCTCGGGGATCTTCACTCCTCGAGAGCTTTCCCACTTGCAACAAGTAGATCTTTCTCCCCAAGCTCTACCCGTTCTGAGAAGATGTTGAAATAAATCTTGCTTGTGCTCACTCTGTTGCTTTCTACTCTGTTCCGCTCGAGAAACGGCTGAATTGAGACTTCTTGTTTGTTTGTTTGATCTCATCTCCGTCTCTACAATGTGAATTACAAACCTCCTACCGCGTTTCGGAAATACCCTAATCTTTCATAAGCAAAAAAAAAAAAAAAGTACTGCTTTTATTAAAAGCTTTGAAATCCGGGCCCGTTTCCATTAAACTCAACTCCGGTCATGGGGGTTTTAGATCTGGTCCGGATATGTTTTTCACGCTAGTTAGCCTTCCGCGAAACCTTGTCCACAATTCGCCACACTTGCGCCACATGGTAAACCAGGGAAAAAAAAAGAAACTTTGACTCTGGAATAAGTTCTTGAATATCCAGAGCTCTGAGTAATGCCCAGAGCTTCTTCATCAAACTTTCAAAGAGAGCTGACTCCCCGCCTCCCTCCTCGCACGGAGTTGGCACGCGTTTAAAGTCTCAAGCACAATAGTAACGTCGTTATAGTATGATTTCGGAGATGTATATACATTTCGCAAACGGGAATCCTTTTTTTCTTTCTTTGCTTGACAATAAACGGTACTCCTGAATCTCGTCACTATTGACATAAACACGTGTTTGGGCGATAAGCAGGCTCGATTCCGAGATATAAGGGGTTGCAACAATACCGGAACTGAGATACAGTACCAGTGATCAAACACACAAGAAAAGAATATGGGATGCAACTGCAAGAGGATAATTTCTGTAATTGGTGGGTTCGGAATTAAGCCAATCTTGTAAGTCCTTCTTGTTTTTTGCAAAGTATCGTCGGCGCTAGATGATGGAATTTGTCATCTTGTCGTTTTTACGAGTTCTTCTCCTGCAAAAGGGTAGCTGTGTCTACTTTAGTGCGATGCCGATATAACATGACTCTAAAAGCGAAAGCGGCATATCTCCAGCTGGAAAAATGCTTTACCTTCCGTGGGGAAATTAAAATGTGCACTTGCTGGCGGGCCGTGGGCTGTACAACCTTGGGGTCCACTTTCGCCGAAATAGAAGCCAACATTCGCACATCATGACAATTTCATGTTCTTGTAAAGTTTGCAGCCAACCAAAAACGTGGGTCACGTGACTTTTGGTGCCCACGCCACAAGCAATTTTTTTGAAAAAGAAAAAGAGCAAGTAACAGTAAGGGCAGTTTGCAATATTGTATCATAAACCAACGAGTCCAAAACGGATTGAATAAGGAATTTTCTTCATCAATTGTTGACCCTGAGTGAGCTAGGGTACCCCACAATAGAAACTCACCTTTGACGGCGAAATGAATGGTGCAGCAAAGTCGTGCGCATGTGACAGATATTCCTCAACACATTCATTGCTCCTTTCGAAACTGAATGCAACAACAAGCCTTCAACGTGATTAATTCTTTCACGAGAGTTCTTTCTTCCTACCACGGCGCTTTCTTGAACTTACTGTTACAACCATGGCTTTGCAGAACCCACCAGCAATTGTCTTTAGCGACTTTGACGGAACAATAACCTTACAAGACTCCAATGACTATCTCACAGATAACCTCGGCATGGGCCAAAAGCAAAGAGAATTCATCGGGAACGAAATCTTGGAAGGCAGAACCAACTTCCGCGATGGGTTCCGAGAAGAGATTGAATCGGTCAAGACCCCCTTCAACCAATGTGTAGAGACTTTGCTTGCCAACATTAAACTTGACCCTGGCTTCAAGGAGTTTTTCACCTATTGTCAAGAACAAGGCATCCCCATAATTGTCGTTTCGTCCGGGATGAAACCGATTATATCGGCGTTGATCACCAAGTTGATTGGGCCCGAGGCAGTTGAGAAGATCGACATTCTTTCGAACGACGTGCGTCTTGGTGGCGACGATGGTGCCAATTGGGAGCTCTTGTACAAGGACCCCGAGTCTCCATTTGGCCACGATAAGGCCAAGTCGATCAAGGAGTACTTGGAAAAGCACGGGTATGCCGACTTGGACCAGGATAGCGAAGGGTTGGTTCTGCCTAAATTGTTCTACGCCGGCGATGGTGTCAGCGACTTGAGTGCGGCTAAAGAGACGGATTTGTTGTTTGCCAAGCACGGTAAGGATTTGATCAAGTACTGTGTTAGAGAAAACATCCCATACACTGAGTTTAATGACTTTGCTGATATCTTGAACAAGTTGAAGAAGATCATGGGCGGCGAACCTATCAAGGACTTTGTTGAAAACCCATAGATTTTTTAAAAAAAGCGCAACTTAGATTATAGATGATAGAGAAGAATTCGATGCAGTCTCATTGCTTGACTTTGTAAGAAACAACGCTTTCCTAGTCTCTGGGCTCTGGCCCACAAACGTCTTGCTCTGCTACTCAGCTCCAGCAGGAAGCGGTGATGTCCTGGGGCTGCAGAGCTACCACGAAAATAAACCGGAACGGCGGTCGAGAGTTCTTCCGGCCTTTCCCCCCCCCCCCTCTCTCTTTTCACGACGCAACACATCTCGAGTGGAGTTGACTCAAACCACCAGCAGTTATACAAAAAGGTAAACCGCCCTCTTTTCTTCACCACTTCATTCCGTTGACTTGCAAAGAAACCACGCCGTACCGTAGCCAGCTATATCAACGAACACTCATACTTCAGAACGCTTTTTATTTTGGCCCCGTCAAAAAAAAATTTTACCTCACAAAACGCGGCTGGTGTTCGTGACAGAATTTGTAAAAGATATAGTAATATCAAGAATATAATTAGCAGAGCCAAGCTTGAGTTAAAGGTCACGGTCAGGAGACAAGCCACGAAACCGAATTTTCTTATTTTTGGCAGAACTTCAAATAGCCTTACTTAACTTCAAGTAAACCGGCTTCAACTTTAAAGAAAAAAGGGGTACACTTATAGGTCAAACAACATACAAGAATATGAAGTCGCTAGATATAGTCGACCAGGGAAACAGTGAGCTTGAAACCATTTCGATGTCATCTTCAACGTCGCCGCGACGTATCGAAGCTGCACCTGAACCACAACAACTGTACTTCCCTCCCTTTGCAAACATAACCCCCACTTTCAACGTTAAGTTCCAACACTATGCTTCACGAACAACAGCTATCCTCAAGAAATACCTGAAGTTCATCGGGCCGGGACTCGTCGTGAGTGTCTCGTATCTCGACCCGGGAAACTACCAAACTGCCATCACAGCAGGTAGCTCGAACCAATACAGTCTCCTTTTCATTGTCTTTTTGTCCAACGTCATTGCCATTTTCCTCCAGAGTTTATGTATCAAGTTGGGTAGTGTCACGGGCTACGATTTAGCGCGCTGTTGCCGCGAATATCTACCGCGCAAATTAAACTATATGCTTTGGATCTTGGCTGAGTGTGCCATTATCGCGACTGACGTAGCTGAAGTTATCGGAAGTGCCATTGCGTTGAACATCTTGTTGCACATCCCGTTGCCCGCCGGTGTGTGCATCACCATCGTCGATGTCCTCTTTGTGATGATGACGTATCGAGCTGAGACTAGCTCGATGCGATTTGTCAAGATATTCGAATATACCATTGGCGCGTTGGTGATGGTTGTTGTCATTTGCTTTGCTATTCAGTTGAGCCAAATCCATGCTGATGTCGGAGATGTCTTTCGCGGGTTTGTTCCTAGCAAGCAGATGTTTCAAGGCAATGGGATGACTGTGGCTACCTCAATTGTGGGAGCCACGGTGATGATCCACTCGCTTTTCCTTGGGTCGGGATTAGTCCAGCCAAGATTGCGAGAGTTTGACGTCAAGAATGGCTACGTGAAACTCGAAGAGATTACCACTGATGACAACAATAATAACAACCATGCTGATGAGAAAAAGGACGATCAAAAACAAAAATCATACGAGAGAGAAGCTGCGTTTTTCTACAACGAGTACAAGCCCTCATACAAAGCCATCAAGTACTCCCTCAAATACTCCATTATAGAACTCACAATCACCCTCTTCACGCTAGCTCTTTTCGTCAATGCCGCGATACTCATCGTCGCGGGTTCAACGCTATACGGGACTCCAGAAGCGATCGATGCAGACTTGTACACCATCCACGACTTGATCTCGCGCTCGATTGCACCGGCAATGGGTACGATATTCATGGTGGCGCTATTATTCAGCGGTCAGAGCGCTGGAATCGTGTGCACCATCGCGGGCCAAGTGGTAAGCGAGGGACACATCAACTGGACCATACGGCCGTGGTTGCGTCGGTTGATAACTCGTGGCATTTCCATAGTGCCGTGTTTGATTATCAGTTTGTGTATCGGGAGGAACGGGATGGGGGTAGCGTTGAACATTTCGCAAGTTATCATCTCCATCTTGTTGGCTCCCTTGACTGCACCGTTGATATATTTCACTTGTTCGAAAAAGATTATGCGTGTCAAGTTGCCAGACGACGATGAAGAAGAACACCAGCAGCAGCGAAGCGGAAGCGATGATGAAGAAGAGGCACGGTATAAGGACATGACGAACAACTGGGTCACCTCTGTGGTTGCTGTCGTCATTTGGATCTTTGTCTCGGTGTTGAATGTTTATGCCATTTACCAAATGGCCAAGGATGGCGTTTCCGGTTGAACAAGGTTTCTATAGGACAATACAGGTATAAAAAATGGCAACCCTCTTTTTTGCATCAACTACATCTCCCAGGCTGCTCTCGAGTGAGTGAGCGGGGAGTTAAAGATAGAACGAAAGCAAGCCATGTTTAATATCATACACGGGGATATATAAATGAACTGTACAAAATTCGAAACGCGAGAAAGACTTGATATTCGATGTAATTCAACAAACTGCAAAAAAAAAAAATGGGTCGGGTATTGTATCAGTGGAAGTGAATGTAAAATTCTTTGCAACGGGAGTGGAAATATATATAAAAAAAAAACCAAGATAGGCTCTAGCAACCCATCACCATCTAGAAAATCAGTGGTGTATCTCACCATCGATGTGACCAACTTTAAAATCTATGAAACTAGAGCGGGAAAAGAAAATTTTGGTCTATGTCCATTTTTGTTTAAGAGTAGTCTCAGGACATTCAGTAGTGGTGGGAGGAGGAGTGGGAGTAGTCTCAGGACATTCAGTGGTGTAGGTGGTAGTCACGTCGGTGACAGTGGTGTAATCGGTAACGACAGGAGGAGGAGGAGGAGCAGACTTGGTCTTTTCGAACCCGAAGGACTTGCTGAGCTCGAACCCGAAGGATTTGCTAAGCTCGATACCGAGGGTTTTTTCAAAGCCGATGGTCTTGTCGAACCCGATGGTCTTTTCGAGACCGATCGATTTGTCTAACCCGATGGTCTTTTCGAGACCGATCGATTTGTCGAGACCGATGTTCTTGTCCAAGCCGATGTTCTTGTCCAAGCCAATGTTCTTGTCGATGCCGATCGATTTGTAAAGGATAATGTTTGCTTGCGCAGCAGAAAGCAAAGCAGCAGAAGCAGCAACGGATGAAACTCTCATGATAACGATGATATTTAAATTAGCGAACGAAAATTGAATAACTGGGATTGCAGTGGTGGTGGAAATCTCAGGATTTGGAGCTCACTAAATTCGTGAAATCCTCCTCCCATGGTCGGTTTTCGGGGGCCCTATTTATACCCCAGTTGGAAGCTGCGGGTCCACCATCTCTTTCTTGACGTTTACCCAAGTCTAGACCCACGATTCCAATTTCACGTGTTCTTTGGCTCGACTAGTGACAACTTAGGCTCCAGCGTTTCTAGATGGGATAGGGCGGATTTGGGAACACATGGGACATATGGGAGGGGGGGTGGAGGTAGAGCGTGGCCGCGTACTTGTGAAGTGGGAATATTACACCTGGCGCACACTTGCTTAAGCTGCAAAAAACAAAGATCAAGAAGGAGTCTTTAATTTATCAAAAAGAACAATGTCAACGCTATTGGTTCCCAGGAGGAACACATCGCCATTGAAAAAAAAAAAACTCATGTTCAGTAACTGCCTGGGTTGGTGATGTTCTAATCATAGGGGGGTGGAGTTAAGGGGGTTTTGAGGGTTCTAGAAATCCAGCGATTTTTTTTTTTTCACCGTTGCAACCAAAATAGTTTCTTCTCAAATCAGACCGTTGACTCCTTGGTCTGCTGATCCCCCTTCTCGTCTAAGCTTTAGCTCTCCTTGATCGACATTCTAGATTGCCGTGACAATTGTTGTCCCTGAGCCATGAGCCACTTAAAAAAAAAGAAAAAAAATTCCTAAAAATTCAACTGTCATGGTACACAGACTTCTTTCTCCTTTTTTTTTTTTTTTTTTTGCAATCAAGGGAACCAAATCGACCAATGCGTCCGTCAAATTGCCCGTTATGTAAGTGAAATCGTTCTTGATGGAAGGGCCCCTAATGCGTTCAATCTTAAAATGAAAAAAAACAACAAAAGTTTTGCGGAATTGGAGAAACAATAGTGGGAAAAGAAGATGTAATTTATGGTGCATATTTTCCACCCGGGAAGTCTCGTATCTAGAGACACAACCCTTACAAACGGCAGCAATTATTGCTGTCAAAGAGGAACCGAATGCCGCTTTTCACATGGATATAAAGATGTGTATCTTGGCAGAAGTACGCTGCCGCCTTGCCTATGATTTTGACTCTGACTTTGGCTCTGACTTTGGTTCTCGCTCTTGTCGGCGTTGAAACGCCCAAGGTTGATTTCTCGTATACTCAACACCAAATTAAAGAGTAAAAGTCTCTTTCAAATAGCAAATTCCACGGCTATTCTCAAGAAAGCGATGCAAAATGAATTGCTTTGGGGAGTAGTTATAGTACTCTTTCGTACATGGGCACTCGTCAACTAAAACCATTGACCTTTACCAAGTTGAACAAAATTCCAGAATATTTCAACAAACATAACCAGCTTTGGTAAAATGTAGAGACTACTTTTACACACAACGCTAGGTCATAGAAAGTCCCAGATAGTTTAGTGGCTAGAATTACCGCTTGTCGCGTGGTAGACCAGGGTTCAATTCCCTGTCTGGGAGCACTTTATTCTTTTTTTTTCTTTGGCACGTGATAGTTTGAACTAGAAGACAAGTTCGAACCCCTGTCGCTCCTCGATTTTTCTTTTTGCAACTTGTATCGAGCCTGGGTGCAACTTCTTTCCTCTGCTCGACTTTTGCAAATTGGCTCGGAAGAGAGAGCTTGGGCTTCATTAGAATGGGCTGAGCTAATGTTGCCGATTACTCTGCTATGTTTGGATTGAATATGAGCGATACGGATCTTCGAACTATGATATAGTGTTGTGACTCCTCTGCAACTTTGAGGAGAATTGAAGCGAAATTTATGGATAAGCTCTCAGTTCGTCCACCTGACTTCTTCGTTAAAACCACACACGGATTCCTTTTTTAAATCAAGATGAACAAATATAGTAGAGTTTTCTTTGCGGTTAGAATACCATCGCTCTTACTCCGTAAGAGACAAGTTGAAATTTGCCTTCATTGCTGACAGATGGTTCACTTTCACTACCCCCGTTTCTCCCCCTTCTTATTCAATCTCCAGGGAGAGAAAGAGAGAGAGAGCGCCAAATGCTTGATCAAGACTTCATTATCCGATGCAAATGTATCAACAATTTATTATACAAAATTACAAACACGAGAACTGAAATGTTATATGAATGCACACGTAAAAGTTTAGCGTCAAATACACATGAAAAAAAAAAAAAGAAAATTGTTTCAGTGAAGCAATTTGACACTTTATAAGTTAAGTTAAATAGATCGTCCCTTTGCCCTTACAATCTCTCATCCTGAATCATAACTTGTCATATTGTTCATGATGTTCGTACCACCAACACCGCCACCGGCGACGCCGTTGCCATCTTTGTCGCCAGCTCCAAAGCTCAACGCCCCACTTGTGCCATTAGCGTGACCCAATGATGGGTTATTCATTGGTCCAAACAAGAACGCCGAGCTCAATAGCGATGAGCCGAGAAAACTGTTGTTATGGAGGTTTATGCCTTTTCCTGATCCGCTGTAGTTCATTCCCGTGGATAATGAACCACCATTGGTGCTCGCATTGCCATTGCCATTGCCGTTGGACGTCCCGTTGGAATGGGAATTGGAATGGGGATGGGAATGCGAATGCGAATTAGAATTGGTTGAGCCGTTTCCATGTTTGAGGATTTGCGATGGGTTGAGCGTCGATGCAGCTGTGTTTAGCGGGGGCATTAAGGAGGTTGGGGTGTTGAGATTGTTGATGCTAGGGAACCCACCATTGTTTGAGTTGTACATGTTATAATGGTGACTTGATTTTATGTTGGAGTTATTCTGGGATGCAGGTGGAAGTGGGTTGTTGCTCAAGGGGAAATCTGCTAGGTTAATGTCCTTGGGCGGACCTTGTATATTGAGCGGTGGTAATTGATTCTGAGCTTGATCGTTTGCACTGAGGGGTTGGTTATAATTGAAGGAAGTAGCGGAGTGGCCGCTGGAACTATTGGAATGGACTTGTCCATTGCTTTGACCATTCATTTGAGGCGGCGAGATTTTCATATTATCTAGTCCGCTTCCGTAAATGCCGGAGTTTGCCGGTAGCACTCCAGCCGCGGCATCAGCAGCAGCCGCAGCAGCAGCCGCAGCCGCGGCCGCAGAAGAGTAGTCAGTGTTGGTGGCATTGTCGTTCAAGAGCGGAGACAATGGAATCGACGCTGTGTTGCCGTTTGTTCCGTTTGGTGCCGAGAGTAGCCAATTGCTGAGCATGTTTTTTTTCAGAATGTTCTGATGGTGGTGATTGTGATTCTGGTGATGATTCTGATGTTGCTGTTGCTGCTGCTGTTGCTGTTGCTGTTGCTGTTGCTGTTGCTGTTGCAGAAGCAAAGTGTGATTTGTTGGAGTGAAATCGTTGTTTGCAGGGAGAGAAACACCTGCATTTTTGCCTTGGTCGAATAGATTCTCTTTCAAGGACATCATAAACTGCGGACTAAAATAGTTTCGGTAATCGAGGAGCAACTGGGACACAAACGAGTCCAACATGGTTGTCTTTTGCTGCGGGGTGATCCTGGGGTCATTGAGAATGTTGATCTTGACATTTTCCCGCACTTGATTTTGCAAATTCTGCAATGCGTAAATGGAGTACATTTGGCTCTGGTTTGAAGTGGGTGGTGGTTCATTCATTAATTGTGGTTGTGATTGTTGTTGTTGTTGTTGTTGTTGTTGTTGCTGTTGTTGTTGAGTAGGAAATGCATAGGCATTCGGTAAATGACGCAGGTGGTGACTTTTTTTATTAGGAGATGGATGATTCTTTTGTCGCAGCTGCTTTGGTTGTGGGTCAACAGGAGGTATTGGCGGAAGTTGTGGGGTTTGGAGGAAATTTCCTTGGAGAGCCCCGCCGTTTGGGATCTGTTCCACAGGTCTCTTGAGAAGTTCATTTTGGTTATAAGGGTTCATCTGCTTGTGGTCGATTCTGGACCCCATCCCCGATTTATGACTATTGCTGATTGGCGGCTCTTCCTTAAACTTCTTGGGCTTGGCCGTGCCATTGGCCAGTTGAGATTTTCTCCTCCTTTTGCCACTGCCGTTGCCATTGCCGTTGGAGCTGGCACCAGAAGAGCTATCATCGGTGCCTGATAATCCTTCACCAATCGAGGTGAGCGATGTAGGAGGACTATCCTTTGACTCGTCGCTGTTTCTATTGGAAAAAGCCGAGGTTGACAAGCTTTGATTATCGCCGGTACTATTTTTGCGACTGCTTGAATTTGATTCCATCCGCAGTTTTGTCTTCATATTGCTCATACTCAAACTCATGCCATTTCCCAAGTTGTTATTGCTATTGCTGTTGCTATTGCTACTGAGCTGGGATAGATCTTCAACAACGGACTGGCCCACCAGTTGCGGCGGGAGCACAACGTGGTCGTGGGTGTCATTGACCATCAGAATAGTCCATACTTTATTTCGAACGCTATAGTTTGCTCTTATTTTGAACGGACACGTTGTATGTCGCCTCACGGGGATCTTGGTATTTTTATTTTTGGACTCGACCACTTTGGTCTTTTTCTCCTTGTTCTTGCATTTGAAAATGATCTTACTGGTATCGGATCGTTCAATGACAACATGAATGCCGCTGTTTTGCAAGCCTTCTTGCAACCATGGCTTAATCTGTTCTTTGGATACAAATTTCTGAGAATCCAAATCCAAAAAATCGAGTGGTACTCTATATTGGGGTTTTTCTGCCATGAAGGGCTCTTCGTAATTTTTTTTAATTTTTTTTTTTTTTTTTTTTTTTTTTGGTGTTGTTGTTGGTGCTGTTGTCGGTGCTCGGGTCTTGAATGGAGTTCGGGATCTCAGACTTGAGATACAGCGTAGATATCACCCAGCAGGTTGCGAGTGTGTGAGTGTGACTTTTGGTTGAAAAGTTATGGCGTGTTTGTAAAGATTGAACTCGTCCAATTCATACTCTTTCTGTAAAATTTTCTCAGCCTTTATTCAAGTTGCTGATTGTTTCAAACTCTGGCCAGTGTGAGATCGATGGATGGATTGCTTCAGCCTTCTTGGTTCCTCTGTCGATTTAGAATCACACTCTACTTGGGTATATGTATGGATATATATATGTGTCAGGGTTGTACGCAAGTGTAAAAGGACGGAACTCCACTTAGTTGATGTATGAATATATATATAAGTTGAGTTGCTTCGAATGGAACCCCTTCTTGGTCTGTTCCAGCAAGTATCGTTTTTTCGAAAGAAACACACACTCTCTCTTCTGGGGTAGGCAGTTAGGAATCCGATTGATTGATCGAGTCAATGATTGATTGATGCGGGAAGAAAAGAACAAAAATGGTGTTGGCAGTTGAGTATCTGACTTTTAACAGATGAACATATGGAACTTCACTAAAGATCTTGTTTCAAGACGAGCGAGGAGTAAGCAGAAAGGGGGGGGGGGGGGGCAATCTGAGCATATATATAAAAACGTTGAGTAATGGTGAAGATTGCCTTGCTCTCTGCGTCTTTGGTTGTTTCTTCCTTTCTTTCTGTCCTTCTGCCCAAACAAAACAATCGACTTTGATTCTTTATTTTTTTAATCTTTTAATTTGCAGCTGGAAGATTGATTGCATACACAGCGTAGCCACGGTGGCTCTTGTAGTTTGAAGAAGGAGGGGGTCTAAACGGGCTAAGAGTGGAGCTAGGCAAGAGGGATATAACCCTTCGAAACTACTCGGATTGGGGCTAGGCTATGCCCTGGGTATCACAACTCGAAGCACATTTAGAATAAGCCTAAAGCGACGCAAGTTAAAATAGATCAAAAAGAGTCTTCTTCGAGGGGGACAGCAAGGGACGAAACAGCAAGCTAAACAAAATCATCAATTTTTTTAATTCTATTTTTGTTAAGTCTCCAACAAGACTTTATAGGGCGCCTAAAGATCCAAGGCCCCGCCAACGGGCCCTAACGTTTTTGAAATGAGCCAAAATAGAGAGCGACGAGGTCAGATCCAGTGTTAAATATCGCTTCTTTCTCTCTTTCCTTTTTTTTTATCTAATTATTTGTTTTGGGCAGTGGAAGAGTAATTGCACGTCAAGACGATGACCTAAAAAAGAAAAACTAGGGCATTTCAAAGCTGTAGATCTCAGAGCAAATCTACGAAAATGCCAGGGGATTTTGAATCCAGAGCAAACGCGGAATGCTGGGTACAATGTGACCAACATTGTTGACTCCAGGTGATAAAAAAAAAAAAAAAACCTTCACACTGTCGATTTGTCGCCACCGTCGTCTTTGGTTGTGGTTGTGGTTGGTCAAGGCGGACCAGATGACAACCACTGCCTCGTGCACCGTGCAAAATAGGAACCGGGGGTTTTTCTTGGGTACTAAACTTCAGCTGGGAAGTTCAAACAGCTTATCCTTGCTGCAAGATGGGCACTTTTTCTTTTTTTTTTTTTTTTTTTTTTTATTTTTTGGGGCCGGCTCGCTAATCTCTCGTCAAAATGGCAATTTCATCATCATCTACCTTCTTTTCTGTACTTGTGACGCAACCACGGAGAATGCTCGGAGCCAATGGCTCGATGATGTTTATCCCCCCACGCACTAATCTTGCTCGATGGCCGCAATTTTACTCGTTTTTGCAGCCACGTCAAGAATGAAATAGATTAGTTGTTTTTTGTCCCCCCCTTCCCCCACTGCAACGGTCCAGCTGATAAACGAGCACTCAGAGACACACATATACCCGGGTCCCAACACTCGCGAATACCACGAGTGCAGAAGTCCGGATACGTTGACGAAGCAGCTGCTGATGTGCCACAGAGACTTCTGATATTGCCGTATTTCTTATGTGGTTGCGAAAAGAAAAAAAAAAAAAGAGAGAGAGAGAGAGCACGCCCTAGAAGGGGGGAGGCGGATGTGAGCGTAATAATGTAAGTAAAAAGTAGGAGTTTGTTTTGTAAAGTGGCACCAACCCCAAAGCCTAGTTGGATTCACCCATCGGATCGATCTGTAGCCTCTGATGGTGGAATCTCGGGGTTCTCGAGGAGGTGAGTTGTGTGGAGATATACTTCTGGTGTATTGATTACATAATTGCAGTTGTCTTTTGCAAGAAATGGAACAAGTCACGTGACACGGCCCTTTTTATTACTCCCCCTTCTCTATCGAGAGATTGAAGGACATATTCTGTTGCCTCTGGACGGAGTAGACGGGGAGCAAGATCTGATCTGAGATCCCTGCGGAGTTTCTAGACTTTGTCACGGAGAGAGTAGAGGAAAAAAGAGGAATATTCAGAGAGAGAGGGGGGAAGGTATTGATAATTAAACCAACCCCGATCGGAAGTGAACGAAACAGCAAAGTTGGACTTTCAGCATCTGCAAAATTCGATTCAATTTAAATGTATGACAAAGAGATCACGGATCTCCTTTCCTGAGTCAAACTGGCTCCGATTAGGTAGTTAGTGACGTTGCATGGCGTGGAGATGGTAAAAACTCATGTTGCAGGTTGAATTTTTTTTGACGTGGTTTGACGTCCCTTTGGTGTCTCGTCTTTCGATGGCTAAGCACGGAGTCAAGGGTTTGGCAGACTAATCTGATTGTTCGTTTTGCAGCAGCAAGTCGTGGAAAAATAAAGCCCACTAAAAAGGCTCGTATGGCAGGAGGGGACAACTCTTAATTTATCCTTTCTGTGCCCCTTGTGCGCCACTGGTTGGATGTGAAGGAGAGAGAAAAGACCATGTCCAAAGCAAAGAGAAAGAATTACGTCGGGAGCTGTTGGTGGGCCCCTTCTCCGTTTGAGAATCTTACCATCTTTCCAAGCAGGTCCTAAAAGCCCTTTAAGCGCGTCCCGCGACTTTGCTCCTCCTACCCTCCTGTCCTCTTTTCTCTTTCCTCGATTCGCGTGCTCGCCAGTCGTGAATAATGTATATTTATTTACAAGACCCTAACCCAAGACTCTACTCTAAACTAACTTTTGCGCCCAAACCCTCCAAAGTAGCCTTGATCTTCTCAGCGTCATCCTTCGTAACATTCTCCTTCAAGACCTTGGGGGCGCTCTCAACAAACTTTTTACTTTCAACCAAACTCAACCCGAGCAAACCTTTAACTTCCTTAATGATCTTGGGCTTCGATTTAGCGTCAAAACTCTCTAATTTGATGCTGAATATGGTTTTCTCCTCCACTGGCTCTTTGGCTTCTTCTTCCTCCACTGGTGCAGCCGAGGCAGCGGGGCCTGCGCCAGCTCCGGCGACGGGCATGGCGATGTCTGATATGTTCAACTTGGTTTTCAACTCCGTTACTAACGTTGACGTTTCGAGGAGGGTCAAGGTGGAGATTTGCTCTACTATCTGGGCGATTTTGGGAGATACTTCAGCGGCGGTTGAGGTCTGGGTGGTGGAATTGAGTCTCGTTGTGGATACGAAGGATGCTGCTGTTCTTGTAAGGGGCGATGATCTCTTGGCGAGATTCACTGCGGTGCGAATCACTAGCATTGACATTGTTCTTAAATATGTGGAAAAAGGAATAAAACTGAAATGGGGGTACGGGTCAACACACACTCACACACACACGCTGGTTTGGGTTGGGCTTTCGGGAGGTTTGGATTGATGTTTGAAAAGCTCTTGAAAAATTTTTGAACGTATTTCGCAAGTGTTGAAAATTGGCTGCATTCCACGACTCACTGTAAGGAAATAAAAAAACCAACCACTGGCAATCACTACCTAGACATCTATCCACTAAGACATCTAAATTACAACAGCTCCACTATCATCCCAAGAAGATGGCATCATTCAGATTCTGCGCAGAGTGCAACAACATGCTCTACCCACAAGAAGACAAAGACGGCCAGAGATTACTATACGCATGCAGAAACTGCGACTACAAAGAGATTGCCGATGCGCCCCGAGTCTATCGACACGAATTGATTACAAATATCGGCGCTACTGCTGGTGTCGTTGATGATATAGGAAACGATCCAACGTTGCCTCGAAGCGATAAGGAGTGTCCCAATTGTGGGAATCGTGATTGCGTTTTTTTCCAGAGTCAGCAGCGTCGGAAGGATACTAGTATGATTTTGTTTTTCGTTTGTTTGGAATGTAAGAATGTTTTCCAGGCCTAGTTTTACGAACTGGGGGGAGGGAAATAGAACGAAGGGTAAGGATAAGATCCAATCGAGATTGCTTGCCTGGAATCCAGAAGAGATGGAATTGAGGAAAAGACACGATGAAAATAAGGCACGTTAAAAGTGGCGAAAAACACGTCCATGGTTTTTCAGAAATTGACTCCAACCAGCCCACCCCTCTTGCACAGAGTAAGATCCTAAAATAACGTTGAAACGTTGAAAAAGTTGAAAAAGTTGAAAAAGTTCAGTTCTTCTCAAATATTGTACACTTTGCTTATCTTTCTTTTTTTTTTTTTTTTACTACTGTATAATCTCATCTAGCCTTAGCCTTTTCCATTTCCTTTTCCTTTTCAAAAGTCAAGGAAATATTGTCCGTATGGGTCTTCGCCTTGGATTCCATAATCTAGTTGCTCTTCAGGATAATGATCAAACAAGGACGAGTCGCCGACTCCCGCGGTGATGGGAGGCTCATAAGGAGTTTCAATATCCTTAGCCAACAACTTCTCCCACACAACTTCTTGAAACCACGGGTGGTTTCTGATATCTGCCGGCCCATTGATCAAATTGCCCAATCTTCTCGTCAAGTCAGCCGTGATCAACTTCGAAAGCAAATCAATTTCGTCAGGTTGGAAAAAACTTGGATAACGAATCCTGCCCGCAAGAATTTTTTCATAAGTTTTCATTGGTGTTGAATCGTAAAATGGAGTATAACCAGCCAACATTTCAAAAATCAACACCCCTAAGCTCCACCAGTCGACCGACTTGTTATATGGTTTCGTTGTTATCACCTCGGGCGCAATATAATCGGGAGTACCACACAAGGTCCATGTCACTGTATTAACTTCCTTGGCAAAGCCGAAATCTGTAATCTTGATATGTCCGTTTCTATCCAACAAGATGTTTTCCGGCTTCAAGTCTCTGTAGATGATGTCGTGACTATGCAAGTACTCCAATGCTAGCACAACCTCGGCAGCATAGAACTTGGCCACGGGGTTGGGAAACCTTTGAGATTTCCTCAAGAGTGAAAACAACTCGCCCCCTTCAATGTAGTCCATCACCATGAACAAGTTCTTGGAGTCTTGGAACGTGCCCCACATTCTAATCAAAAAGGGGTGCTCGATCAACTTCAACATTTTGCGTTCGTCGTTGGTATGCTCAACTTGTTTCATTTTGACCACTTGGTGCTTTTTCAACACTTTTATCGCATAGAACCGCCCGTTGTGCACAGAACGAACCAAATGGACCCTGCCAAAGCTTCCCGTGCCCAATGTTCTCATTATGGAAAAATCTCTCAACGAGTACTTCCCTTTGCTGACAGTGGACCTAGCAGGCAACAACGATCTCTGAATGGCTTCGTCTGCAGCCGTCTGGTGGTGCTGTTGCTGCTGTTGTAGCTGCTGCTGCTGCTGTTGCTGCTGCTGTTGCTGCTGCTGCTGTTGGCGTCGTTGTTCCTGCTGCTGAGCCTGGGTCACATTAGCCGTAGTAGTAGCACTGACTGTCTCTGGATTACTTGCTGACTGGGCACTTCCTGGATGGTTAATGTCTTGACCCGGTTGCATCTGGTTGTAGTACTGCGTCTGGGACAGTAGTTGCTGTTGTTGTTGACTCATGATGGATGAAGTTGTTGTGCTGTAAACACTACTACTGATACTATTTTGCTTGCTGGTAGGCGGAGGTTGCGCTTTCCGGTCAAGACTATTACTAGTGCTACTGCTGCTGCTGCTGCTGCTCCTGCTACTACTATTATCGAGATTGCCAGATTTTGTGATGTGGAGCTTTTTCAAAAGATTAGGCATGTAAGAAGCTAATCCAGTCGGTGCAAGTACAATTGAGATAAATAACTGTTTATGAAAGGCTACTGAGAAAGCAAAAGAGGGGGGTTAGAAATGAAGTGGTTGTTGATATTATGTTCAAAGTGTAGAATTATGCATGGACAAAGAGTGGTTGTGTGCTGTTGGAGATACGCAGTAACAATTGCAAGCAAGGGGGGAAAAGAGAGAGAGAGGGAGAAACGAAAACGGCACTACGGTCCTCCGCCTTTCAAGGAGAGCAAGGTAAACTGCCTAGTTGAACTCGTCTCAGCGTAACATTTGTCGTCTTTTTTGGTTTCTACTGTGGGAAAGGGTAGTCACGTGTCGGTTTCATCCATGGCAAAGCTAGTGTCACCTCCTTCCCGCCGCTCGTTCCACCCCACGCTCTTGCTTCCATCGCCTCGGCGGTTCCAATCATTGATCAAGGTGGAGAAGTAGCGAGCGCTCGATGCAGAGATGTGTCACGTGCCCGTGTTCTGATTAGTCACGTGACTGTCACGTGGCAATATTTTGATTAGTCACATGATAGTCATGTGACAATATCGTGACTATCATGTGACATACTTCCAGCACTTGAGCCGCAGTAATTTCAACACATGGTAGCACACACCCCGACCACCGCCAACATGTCTACCCCAAACCCCCCCCCCATTCCCTTAGATCTCGAAGGGCCAAAACACTCCAAGAGCAACAGCCATAGCAGAACATCTTTCCATTTTTTTTTAAGCAAGGACTCCCACCGAGAGATAATATGACGTTCTACATCCCATTGAAAGACGTGACTCAACCCGACTTGTCCAAGACAACATTGATCCTACCCTCGATCTCAATCGGCAACATCCCGCAACTCACAATCGATCTCCTAATACACAACTACGACTTCACCAAGATCGGCTACTTAGACGACCTATATCTATACCCGTTCGCGTCGCCCGTGGACTACGCAACGCCGCCTCCTCCCCCGGGGATAAGCCACGCCGTCGAAGTCTACCACAGCGCGAAACTCGGCCTTGTCTTGGTCCAACAACGCAGCCCCATCGCTCCAACGTACACTCCCTCCTACGTGATGCAAATCATCGTGCCATTCATCCAAAATAACAAGTTCAGCAAGTGTGTGATTTTGAACTCGGCGGATGCGGGCGTTGTCGAGGGAATCGCGAGCGGTACCATTCGCGTCTACACGGCTCACAACTTGGTCTCGTCCACGTTGGAGAAATTGTCAATTTCAAAAGGCAAGGAGCTAGAGGATGTTCCGCGGGATGATGATAATGGCGAGGACGATCACCTGAACCGGTTCGTCAAGACCTTGCTCCTGGTGTTCAATTTGCCTCGTGGCGAGCGCGCCGTAGTGGAGTTGAAGGACGTTGAGGTTGTGCTCGTTGTGAGCTATGCTTATGAAGGCGACAATTTCCACGATGCGCGACTGATGTTTGATGCCGTTCTTGGCGAGTTGAAGATTGAGAAGAAGACCACAACTGGTGGTGGCGTTGTCGAGCCTGTTAGTTGGCATGGGGCTTATGGTGATAAAGATGTGCCTTCTGCCATGGAAGAAGGTATATTCGGGTAAAACAATGATGGAATATATTTATAATTGGTGGAAAGAAGTTGGTGTTTCGTCTAATAGTGGTCTATCGGTGTATATTCTTTCTACAAAAAAAAAAAAAAAAAAGGTCCTTAAAAAAATACAAACACAGCAAAGATTGTCTCTAGGTGGTGGCCTCCCTTCTCAAGTTGATTCATTTCTATTGACCTTGCTTCTGATGCGGCAGCTGAACTTGCTGTCGTACAGAACTAGAATGCAAAGTGGGCGATTGACAATATTGGGGGTTTCCGAAATTGTATGGGCCATTGGGAAGAGGCACAGAACTAGCCATACCGCCACCACCACCCATGGTTTTCTCCATGATTTGCCCGTTCAACGGCATATTCTGTTGCGGGAAAAGCGGATGTGCGTAATATTGACTATTGGGAAGTGGAGCCTGTGGAGGATAAGCCGGATTTTGTTGTCGATATGGATTCGGATTTGCACCTGCACTGGAGCCTATGGGACGCGTTGATGAGTCAGGTTGAGGTCCGACAATTGGCGGGACGAGACCGCGGTCATTAGGATGACTATGAGGGTGTTGATGCTGATGTTGATGCTGATGCTGATGCTGATGCTGATTTTGATGTTGATGCTGATTTTGATGTTGATGTTGATGCTGATGTTGACGATGATGTTGATGATGAGGATGAGGATGAGGACCGACTGGAATTGGTCTTGCTCCTCTTCTAAACTTCTGATCATATTCATGGTCCAACGGCGGACTCAATGCATCGACTCCATTCAATAATGCACGAGATTGAGCATCCAAGGGCTCCACCATCGGCTTAAAAGCGAATGGACGCTGACCAAGGGGCAAAGATGGCGTTCGTGCCGTTTGCTGAGTTGGAGAATTTAGCAAATTGGCAATCGTGGGACTCTCTTGTGCCTTTGGTGTATCTAGCTGCGAAGGTGGCTCAGTTACTACTTGCATCTTGGATATCTCGAGCGAGACTCTCATGGGGGCAGACGTGGCTGCCGCCGTTGTCATTATGTTTCTCACATCTCTATAGTACACCATTTGTTCCTGTTCAGTGTGCATGTCATTCATTTGTGGGAAATTTAGCATCATGGTGAAGAAATAGTCAACAAATGGATAGCATTGGACCAAGGCAACCGTTTCGGCAGTGAAAATCTCCTTTAAACTGGTGATGGCTCTGGTGTACGTCCTGTTTCTTGCCTTGATTATTCGGTCCTGCGTTTCATTGGTTCCTTTTAATTTGCTCAATCTCACCATCAATATGCACCAAATGAGCTGCTTAACACCATGCGAGCTTAAAACCGTTGGTGGGTTATTCTTGGGTTTCAATTGCAAAAAACTGGGTACATTATTGGACCACTCGTTGATTGAAGACTCGAAATCTTTCATCGTCTTCATCTCGGAGTTTTTACGATCGTCGTAGTCGAGTTTCAAGTCAGGTTTGACATCTGCCTCGGGGTCATCCACCATTCCCTTAACGGTGTGCAACGTCGAAGTGATGGCCAAATTCAATATGGCAATAATTTTCAATAGCTCGTTGAATGCTGAAAGAAATCTACCGTGGTCTAATTTCAACTCATTGGGCGCCTGGTAGCTGACCCAGGGATCCCATTCTTCCCAGCCATCGTTATTGACTTGAGGCACGGGCCAATCAGTAGCCCTCACAACGGGCGACCTACCCATTCGCGCAGACAAGAATGTATTCAACAAAAACACGCCGGCCCAAGTCCGCTCTCGGCTGATGTTGTTTAGCGTTGTGCTCGTGTGTGTTTTGAACCGGTTCTTCTCTTCATCGGTCGCAGGTCTCATCAACCGCACATCAATGGCCATTCTAGAACTGGAACTGACTAAGACCCACGAGTAGTCCCATTGGCCGGCTTGGTAGTAGTAGATCCCCAACAATAACATCGCCTGCATCGTTTCTATAGTCGAGGTAAGAGAATGCTCTAAAGCCATAATGGCATTTTTGGCGTACTCCATGCTGATGCTCATGTCGGCCGTTGGGTTGGCGCAGCATTCACCCAAGGCCAACACGGCCCACAACAATG
The DNA here is from genome assembly GCF_963989305.1 of Lodderomyces beijingensis. NCBI lineage: Eukaryota > Fungi > Ascomycota > Pichiomycetes > Serinales > Debaryomycetaceae > Lodderomyces > Lodderomyces beijingensis. The sequence goes on from NC_089973.1 coordinate 1,563,502, forward strand.
CAATCGAGTTGCAATCGACATTCTGCCGCTCGTCGCTATGGCTGGTTTGCAAATGGTGTAGTTGTCTGTTGATCATGATCTTGTCAACGATGGGGAATATGATGTGGATGATCTGGAAATAGTCATTGACATGTTGCCGTACATTTGATGGAAGCTTAAAGATTTCCGCTGGGAGCAGGATACTAGTTTGGAACGCAGCGTTGATTGCAAACGACGACACGTTGAAAATGGAGCCCACGCGGAATGGGTTCTTTTTGCGTTTTTGCATCTTTTGATTGTAAGCCAGTTGGATGGCTCTATTGGTGAAGCCAGATATAATCGAAGACAAACCATGGTATTGGAGGGCCACTGGTTCCCAACTATCATCAGCGCTGTCGGCACCTTCAATTTCGTCGGAAATAAATTGGAAAACATCGTAGTTTAAAAAGAATGAAGGATCGTTGACGATACTCACTGGGTATAGCGAGTTTGAAGTGCTCAACATATGGTATTGGTCAGAGGGAGGATCGTGGGTGTACGATGTCGGTAGCAGCAGAACGTCCGAAGGTGCTTGAACCGACTTGGCGTCGCCGTCCGATTCCAACTTGATCAAAGAGGCCTTCTGAAGGCGTCCCGATTCCGAGAACTGATCTGATGCACTTGACGGCAGATTGGAGTTGCTATCGCGAATACTCTGGTTTGAAGAGGCCACGCTTTTCAAGATATTTCCATGTTTCATGCCCCTGAACACGGGGTCGAGTTCTTCCTGGATCATTTCTACCCCCTTTGACGTGGAAGTGCCCGCCCACAGCCGGTTCAACTTGGTCAAGTTCTCGATAAACGATGCCGAGTCCTTGAGTGTTTCCAAAATGCGACTCTCGATCTTGGCATCCTTCTCCACCAAGCTTCCAAGCAAACCCTGTAAGATCAAGATTCGCTTTTCGAGGTCATGCGTGTACCCCGTGGGCAACCCTCTGCGCTTGGACGACTGAGTATACTTGCATGTTTCTCCACTAGCGGCACAGTTGGAGCACGAGGGCGTGAGTCCGTCGCATTTGGCTTTCTTTGACCGGCAAAAATCACAAGCTTGACTTATCCGTCTTCTCTTGGGCTGGGACGACTCTTCATTCTTCACCGCACTCATACGGAACAAAAATTGTTGGAAAAGCCGGCGGAATCGTAGAAACAGGGAAGAAGAACAGAAAACAAACAAAAGCGAACAAAGACAAAGAACAAAATAAAAGAATCACCTGTCTATCGCAAAAGTCTTTTGTTGAAAACGAAGCACAACTAAAGCGAGACAGGAGGGCTAAGTGGAATTTGACGATGAGGCAAGGCTAAGACAAGGCTGTTTCACTCTGACTAGTCCAGATTACGCCCTATTTGTAGTTCCTAAGTTCGATATTCCAGTGGTTGACTTTTTTTTTTTTTTGGTTGTTCCTTTTTTTTTTAATTTGTGGTTGGTGGTTTTTTCCCCGCAAATGATCGATGGGACTTTGGCTCCGACGTGGGTGAATGTCAGACTAATGTACTCTAGTTTTATAGTGTCCTGTTAGATGGCAGTCATAAAAGTATTCTTTTGAATCGAACTTGCTCCAAAAGGGATTTCTCGTATACTCTCTTTCTGCAGAATGAAGCTGGATGAAGTTGTGTTGTGGGTTTTTTTGAAGGAGGTTATTATTCAAAGTATTTGCTTTACGCAAAAGATTCTAGTTCAGAGTGGGTGAGTGTGTTGTCGAGAGGAGGGTTTTCTGGTGATGTTGGTGATCCATAAATAATAAAAGAATGGAGCCAAAATAATACCACCAACTACATCTACCACGCACTGCACACGCCACATACAAAGATATCTTGCAGGGAATGTTGCAGTTGAGTTTTTGTTTTCTCTTCTTGTAATGGGAGAGCGAAGAGCAACTCGGTCCTGTGAGATGACGGCAGCGGCGACGGAGAAAGAGGAGAAAGAGGAGAAAGAGAAGTAGAAGGAGGAGGGGGGGGGAGAGGGGTGCCATTCCAGGGTCCAGTCCTTTCTGACAGCTTTCCATCTATCGGGTTTGGAGATGAACCATGCTTTGTTGCTTCACACAAGGAGAATGGTGTGAAGCAACCAATCTCTTCACCTTCTCTCTCAGCCTTTGCCCTTTCATTTCTCACCGCCTTCAAGAGTCAGCGCAATAAACTGCCTCGAACGTGTAAAGAACCCGCCCTATCCGCCACGCTCTTCGGTCTCGCTCAAGGCAATTTGATTATTTATCATCAACGGCGAAAGTAACTGGTGTTTCACCACTTATTATAAGTCCGTTTCTGTGGCCGATAAATAGGCACGAGAGGGAACACTATCGGTGGAGAAGGTACCTGATTCTACATTGCAAAAAGGGGAAGGCGAAAGACAAAGGCCGTACTGAGTTTGCAAGTGCAACAGAAGAGTGAGGTTCGGGGTTTCGCTTTGCTGGGTACTTCCAGGTGGTGGTAAAAATACAAGTTCACGCGGCATGAAGGTACATTTGCCTTGGGCTGTATGTTTTCCAGTCCCGTGGAATATTATTCTAGCTTCTAGCTTCGTTCTCCAACATATTCGCTCTTTTTCTTTATTTTCGCCCAAGATTGGACTTACCACCCAAGTGAGGAAACATGGAAGGTTTGTCAGATATCGACAGGGTCTCCTTTGCATGGCAGACCCGTGTCAATTGTACTACACATCACCACCATCGATTCTCGTTACTGACTCTGTTTTATTCATAAAAGTGGCCTGATTCTAAACTCTTTTTTTTTTTTTTTGGTTTTTCTTCTTTTCTGTTCCAGGTTTGTTGCTTTGTCATATTATAACCCGCTACATGGTTTTAGACCACCATCTCCAGATGGATACCGTTACTCATCACTAATGGCTGGTGTTGACTCCATTCCCTAGAGTTCAAGAGTGGGAAAAAAAAAAATCTCGTGTCTGGTTTTGCTTTTATGCTAAACACTCTTTTTTTTTTTATTTTTGATCGGGCACTGGTGCTTCTCGAATATAGCCGGAATATAGCCGAAACGTAGGATATATAATTATGAACTATCATTCAGTCGTCAGTGTTGAACGGTGTTTAGAACCAAAAGGAAAATCAAAATTATACTTCGTTAAAAATCGGTGACGAAAAAATCTATACACGTCTATGCGGTTACTTGTTTTGTTTCTTTGTTGATTTTCATTAAAATGCAATAGTCTTCAAGTCAGGGGACACCGTGAATTTAGCGGCAGTCTTTGCCGTGACTTCTTCAAGACTACTTTCGGCGTCGATTTCAATCAACACCAATTTTTCATCGATGACGTCAAACACGGCCAAGTCGGTGATGATGCGGGAGACACATTTCTGGCCCGTCAAGGGGAATTGGCACTCGTCCAAAATCTTTGGCCTGTTCTTCTTGTCCACGTGCTCCATCGTAACGACAACTCGGGTGTTTGCTGGGTTACTGACCAAGTCCATGGCACCACCCATGCCCTTGACTCTACCGGGCAACCCCCAGTTGGCCAAGTCTCCATTGGCTGCCACTTGCAAGGCTCCCAACATGGTCAACTCAATCTTGCCACTTCTGATCATGGCAAACGATTCCTCGGAGCCAAATAACGAGGCACCGGGGGCAAGAGTAACGGTTTCCTTACCGGCATTGATCATGTCTGGATCTTCTTCACCTCTTTTAGGGTAGGCGCCCATGCCCAAGATACCATTTTCCGACTGCAAAGTGACGTGGACTCCCTCGGGTAAGTATTTAGGTGCCAAAGTGGGCATACCGATGCCCAAGTTGGCAAATGTGCCATCTTGGAACTCCTGAGATGCCCTCCGTACAATCTTGCCTCTCTTCAAGTCGCTTGCAGACTGAGCATTGTCTTTGCCTTGTTCTCCTTCTGCTTGTTCTTCTGGTTCTGAAAATTTGAAAATTTCAATGTCTTTTGGTGTGGTGGACTGAATAATTCTGTCAACGTAGATTCCGGGGAGGTGCACATCCTCGGGTTTAATCTCCCCCGGCTGCACGATATTTTCAGCCTCAACAATGGTCAATTTTGCGTTTCTTCCCATCACCGAGTTGAAGTTGTTGGCAGCCCCGCGGAACCAACAGTTGCCCATAGTGTCAACCTTGTGGGCCTTGACGATAGCAACATCACCAACAATGGCCTCTTCCAATAAAAATTTTCTGCCGCCAAATACCCTTACTTCCCTCGGGGTGCTTGTTTTCAAGACTTGTTCCCCCTTGCTGTCGTATCTCACTGGTAGTTTACCTTCTTCTAACCACGTGCCAACACCAGCGGGACTATAGTAAGCAGGGATGCCAGCAGCACCAGCTCTGACTCTTTCTGCCAAGTTTCCCTGCGGAGTCAACTCGACATCGATCTGGCCCGTCAAGTACAACTTCTCAAACGTCTTGTTGCTACCAATGTAGCTGCTGACCATCTTGGTAATCTGTCCAGTTGTCAACAATTGCGACAATCCTCGGCCGTCGAGCCCAGCATTGTTGGAAACCGCAGTGACGTTTTGGATCCCTGGTTTGTTGACCATGGCATTGATGATGGTATCGGGAACACCGCTTAGTCCGAACCCACCGGACAACAAGGTGATGTTGGATCCGACTCCCTCCAATGCTTCATCTGTAGTCTGAACGACTTTGCTCTTGCCATTACTAGTTGCGTAAAAGCATCTTTGTAGAAGACTCGATCTATAGAATCTTGTAAACGTGGGCAATTTCATGGTGAGAAATAGCTTGTCCAGTTTTTCTGTTAATACAAGTGAGCTGAACCTGGCACCACGGTATGAGACAACAATGCCAATCTAGTTTGCTTATATAGAAGAAGCCATCGCAGTTTGTGTGTGAAACCGTCTTCTTCCCTCTACTTTTAACATGGACAAGGTAAATGTTTCACCAGCTCCACACGCAAAACCCGGATATCTCGTGGAAATTCGCACTTGTCGGAAATGCGTTTAAATGGAGAGCCCATGACGCCAGGAATAAACAACCTCGAGGTTGGCGGCCACCAGAAATAATTTCTCCGCGGGCGTGGCTCGGGTCTAGGCATCGGGATTGGGAGGTGGGGGAAAGCGATGGGGGAAAAGACAAGGGTCAAGAGGGACCCATATTTGGGGGGAGGGAGAGGGGGGAGTGGGAGAATGGTTTTTATTATCCATCATTCATTCCCAAGGAAAAAGCTCGTCAACGCCCCACCCCACGTCATGGCAGGTGACCAGCTGACAAGACAAGACAAGGCAAGACAGGACAAGGCAGGACAGGACAGGACAGGACAAGACGAGTTAAGACACGATAGTAGATAACCCACATGTAATTTCTCTTCTTCCTTTTCATATATACAGCTAATTCCACATCAAAACTGAGCAGAATTGTAGATGATGTCAGCGTTGTTACGTTTCCTTTCCAACTACAAGCTCTACTCCAACTGACCCATGTACGGTATTGTTCAAAAAAACAACAACAAACAAATAGGAAACCAAAAAGTCAATGCTTATACGCTATAGCCCGGATATATCTGCTCTTTCTTTTCCATATATTCTTGGTGGTGTTATGGTTCGTTATCGGAAATCGGTTAGAATCGCCCCACCCAAATTTTCAAGATCGCCGGAATTAGATCCGAAGGGCCGGCCCGTGGCCGAAACACCAAATTACATCACACCAACTGGTTGCAGAAAACCGGTTAGATTCAATACAGTACAGTTCCAGAAAGAAGGGAAAAAAATTGAAACAAAGGCAATCATAAACAGTCATATACTCTCTCATGCTATGCTAGCTACTACTACTACATCGACGCTTAATCCAATGGAGAGAATTCGGGCAAACCTTGGTCGTTGAGAACAACGTTGGCAGCACTCTTTCTCAAAGCAGCCTTGTTCTTCTCTTGGACCAACTTGACGGATTGCTCTTCAGTAACAATCTTAAAGTGCCATTTCAAGTACCAGTCGTCGGCGTTCATGCCGTACTTCTTGGCTCTCTCTTCGCCCAACTTGTCCAAAGTGTAAATCAAAGGGGTCTTGACACCAAAGACGGCATCGGAGGTTTCATATGGGTCTCCCTTTTCGTACAAGGCAGTAATCAACTGGTCGTAGCCGGGCTTGCTAATCATAAAGTGAACGTGAGCGGGTCTGAAGGGGTGTCTGTTCAATTTCTGCAACAATTTACCTACGGGACCATCGTGAGGAATGGCGTATGGCACGGGTCTGGTGCATTTGATGATGAAGGAACCGTCTGCGTTGGTCTTGACGATACCTCTCATGTCTGGACCGTTGGCGTCTCTGTCCGAGTACTGAGTGTCGTAAAGCCCATTGGCGTCACAGTGCCAAAGGTCAATATCGGCATCTGCCAAGGGGTTGCCTTCAGGGTCAGTCAACAAACCTTCAATCAACAAAGGCTCACCTTTGCCGTCGGAGCAGATCGAGCCACCCTGTTCCTTGACTTCAGCATCGTGCGTGTGGAAAGGTCCCAACAAGGTACCCGAGGTAGCGTTGGCTGGCTTTGGGTGGGAGATACCATCAACCAAGACGGACAAACCCATGGTGTCTGACAACAAGATGAACTCTTGGCGAATGTCACTGCACATCTTACCGACTTCGGTGAAGAACATGATGGCGGCCATCCATTCGTCGGTAGTCAACCTGGTCTCTCTTGCAAAATCGTGCAAGTGCTGAACGGCTTTTTGTAAAAGGAACATCAATCTCATGTCATCGTGTTGGGAGTTGACCAAGATGGTGTTTTCTGTGATGGTCTCATCGGTCATGTCCGTGATCTTTGGACCTTTCCTTACTGCTTCTGGCATTGTGTCTTTTGATTTATATATCTTGGTTGGTTTAAAAGAAAAACTTTTTGTCCTTGTAGGTTGAAAGTTTCGTGAAGAATGAAAAAAAAAACCAAACAAGATTAAACCATGATGGGTTTCAAGAGTGGATGATTCCTACCGTTTAAATATCATGGGGGGTGGTTTTTTTTCCACTTGGTTATCTGGAAAATTAAAGTGTATATCCGCAGTATGCACATTTTTTTAAATAAAAGTCCGATGGTTTCTGGGGAGCCCATGAAGAGAGAGAGAGTGTTGAACATCTGACTTCCATAAACCAACCGGAGTTGATATAAAAATGTGGGGAAGGGGGTCTCTTGGTAACAAAAAAGAAAAACCAATGGCCTTCCCATGATCCTCTCTTTTACCTCAACTTTTCTTGGTCATACGATCAAAGAAAAGCAAAATAAAAAAGCTGACCGTGTGTGCTTGTGGACTTGAAATTTCAAAGATGGGGTAAAAGGAAATTACGAGGTAGAAAGTGAATTATATTTCAAAATAAACAAAACCAAACGAAAACGAGGGCAAATTATAATCGCAGAGTTTCCAATACAAAGCAGCTTACTGGGTCTTGGACTGGGGCTGGTTTTGGAGCAATGAATTGGCAAGTGGGTGTTTCCCTGGTGTAGAGGGTCTCCTCGATTTCCAGTATCCACTTCGTGTGTTCTCAGTGCAACAGTTTCACCACATTGTGCGGTTGGTTTCGAGTAGATTTACACGCATTAAGGTGTTGGGGGACGGGGAAGTTCTTTCCCGTTGATGCTTTGAAAGATGAAATGGGGGATTTTCCAAAACCCGGTTGGTATCCCAAATAGAAAACGTCAACCCCCCCATTGACCTTTTTTCTTTTCTCTCTTTGGGTTAATACAGAGCAGTGGTTGGTTTTATCAGACCCGAGTTGTGCTGCCCGAGCCGGATCGAGTCTTGCTGGAAGAAAATGTCCCCATGCCGTGTCAAACCATCTAGTAGTTTGTCAGGCAGTTAGTAAGTTCGGCAGCCAGAAAAGCTCGTGCTCGTGGCCCTCATTTGCTGAAAAATTGCCCTGCTCATCGTGTATGCATATTTTCTACCCCAACGAGATGAGCGTTTTCATTTTCCGCAAAACATCCCACCAAAGTGGCAATACAAACTGTGGCTAGTTTCGATCTGGACTACTTTGGCAACGTTCCCCTGAGCGAGCGAGCGAGTGGGCTGCTACATGAAGTTTGAAAAAAGTAGCGGCGGCAGTAGTAGTGGCTACAGTGGTGCCGGCCGTGGTGGGTCCCCTTATCGGTAACCTTTTTCAGGCTTCCTGAATCAAGAGCCCTGGTTCTCCTTCAAAAACCCCACGCAGCGTGGTTATTTCTGGAAAAACGCTTTTCCCGGGAGGGCAACCGGGCTAAGGATGACGGCTTAACCATTGAGTCCCTATTGTCGGTTCAATCTTCTACCCATAAACACTCTAATTCACAGCAATGTGCACCATCGCTCTCAATCCCCTTCGAACTCGGAAAATAAAATATTATCACCACAACTGCGGGTGTATATTGAGAAATGCGAATAAAAACAAGCCAGAAAGCAGGCACCGGGGCTTTTTCCTTCACAATTCCGATTTATATCAATTTGGGGATCTGTGGCCTACGCATTAGTAATCTCTGCGTCATGAGATCAAGAGTATGAACTGTTTAAGACCTTTGGTATTTGCAAGAAAAATACCACTGCTGCTACTCTTTATTCTGAAGTGTCGCTCAGCTAACCTCACCACCAAGAAGACCCTTGCAAATATGTCAGCCAAAGAAGAGCCCAAGAGGTTCGGTTTAGAGAACCAAGTCAGAAGAAACCCCCACCCAGATTTCAACAAGGTTGAAAACGAGAGACCACCTTTCCCCACTGAAAAAGTGTGGAGCTACTCCCAGATCCCCGTCAAGGACTGGAAAGTCGGATCCGGTGCCAATGACGATAGCTGGAAACAGCACAAAAAGATTGCTATCGACCCATATGGAGAAGGCAGAAGCCCAGTTGACAACTACAAGACTTTGATCAGTGCCGTTGTCCCTAGACCAATTGGATTTGTTTCAACGATATCGAAAGATGGCGTCCGCAATTTGGCTCCATTTTCCTACTTTACGCTTGTCAACCACGACCCACCCATTTTTACAATTGGCTTTTCAGGCGGTAGAGGCAACCCCAAGGACACTTGTAAGAACATCTTGGACACCGAGGAAATGACCATAAATATTATCAGCGAGTGGTTTGTTGAAGCTGCCAACTATTGCGCCATCAACAGTCCCATCGACGTTGATGAGTGGAAATTGTCAGGGTTGACGCCACTCGAGTCCACCAAAGTCAAGCCCCAGCATGTTGCCGAGTCGGCTTTTTCAATTGAAGGCAAGTTGATTGCTTCTCATGAATGGAAATCCAAGTCCGATCCAACCAGAGCTACCGGTACTTTGTGTATCATCGAGGGTGTCAACTTCCACGTTAGAGAAGACGTCATCAATGCCGACCTCAACAACTTGGACATTGCAAAATTGAAGCCAGTCAGTAGGTTGGGTGGTATCACTTATGCTAGAACCGTTGAAGGCTACGAAAAGCCTAGACCTGACTTTGACAAGGAAATCGCAAAGGACGAGGTAAAGAGCTTGTTAGAATAGCAATTAGCTTATAGATTGTAGATAAAGATACAGTAACTGAATGGGAAAACTTGCAAAAAAAAAAAAAAAAACAAAAAGAAAATCAAAGAAAACAAAGTGATGAAGGAAATTACACACCGCAACTGCCCCCGTGTGACCTCTATTCTGACACGGCGTCTCCCAAAAGGCACTAAATGTGACAGCAACTAGACTCAAAAATTGAGCCCAATTTCTCGAAGGTGATGGAGCTTCTCCGATGCGCGGGAACTCCAAAGAGAGAGAAAGAGAAAAGAAAATTGCGCTTTCCTTTTTGGGAGGACTTGCGCTGCAATACCATCTGGCTTCTCGAATACACCGTAACAAGTGGGTCTATTCCTCAAAAGACGCCAAAGTGAGACTTAAGAGTCCAGATCAGAGGCTGTATAGCCTACCATCTAGATATGATACCACACGAGACTGACTAGTGGGGAAGAACCACCGATGCCAATAAAGCCGTTTTTTGTGCGGCGCAGTTTCTTCCCCTTTTTTCTTTTTTTTTTCTCTTTTTGGCTCTACAGTTACACAAAGCTGAAAATTTTTTACCGTAGCATTTTTCAAATTTTTTTCATTTTTTTTTTTTTTTTATCATTGAAGATCTCCTAGCTCATACACATATACTTCAAGAACCATCGTTATGTCAGCTGTAGATCAAATCGAGGAAAGCAGCTTGGAGCAGCTCCGAGATGTGCTCGTCAACGCATCCAAAACGCAGCCTTTGGCCCACAGGTTCAGAGCGTTGTTCAGCTTAAAGTCGATCGGATCTGAAGATGAGGATAAGGAAAGGGCACACAAGGCCATCAGATACATAGCCGAGTCGTTTAGCGACAGCTCCGAATTGTTGAAGCACGAGGTCGCCTACGTGTTGGGCCAGACCAAGGACTTGTACGCTGCTACTTACTTGCGTGATGTCTTGACGGACTCGCAGCAGCAGGTGATGGTGAGACACGAAGCGGCTGAGGCATTGGGCGCGTTGGGGGACAAGGAGTCGCTCCCGTTGTTGACGGACTATTTCGAGAATGACCCTTCGATTGAGATTAGACAGACGTGCGAGTTGGCGATTGAGAGGATAAAGTGGGAGAATTCCGACCAGGCCAAGACTGAAGTGTTGGAGAAGTCGCTATACGAATCGGTCGACCCTGCGCCGCCACTAGCTAGCGACCCCTCGAATTCCAAAGTTGAAAAACTACAGGCCATCTTGAACGACCAGGAGAAACCGTTATTTGAGAGGTATAGAGCCATGTTCAGGTTGAGAGATATCGGCACGGATGAAGCGTGTTTGGCGTTGGCCACGGGCTTCGATGACCCTAGTGCCTTGTTCAAGCACGAAGTCGCTTATGTGTTTGGACAATTGTGCAACCCCGTGACGGTGCCATCGTTGATCAAAGTGTTGAAAGATGAAACTGAAGCTGGCATGGTTCGACACGAAGCTGCCGAGGCACTCGGCAGTATTGCCACTGACGAGTGCTTGCCCGTGTTGCGGTCGTTCTTGAACGACGAAGAGCAAGTTGTTAGAGACTCGGCCATTGTCGCGTTGGACATGTATGAGTATGAAAACTCTGGTCAATTGGAATACGCTACTGTGAATTGAACAAATCAAAAGGAATAAAAAAAAAAAAAGACAAATCCTCGTTAATTTTCTCCGTCCATTATAATGTATAGAAGTCAATATTCTTCCTTCTCTAGCCTATCCTTTAATTGTTGGTTCTGAACCTGTAGCCGCAATTTGTGCACGTATAAAACACCGTAGCTCCCTCATCAGCCGACCGAAGCTGCAATGTGTGATACTGCATTTCCTCGTTGCCACATTTGGGACATTTTTCCTTGATAGTGGCACCTTCATCCAACTCATCCTTTTTCAAACTCGTCTTGACCACGGACCGGGCCAGTTTCAACTTGGACGGGAACGCGTCATCCGAGCTTTTCGTCACGACTTTCAAGTTGGCAAACTCGGACTTGGGGTACGAAGCCAGACATATCCGGCATGTGATGTTCGATGTGGAGCTATGCGAGTCGAGTAAGTCGCCGCAGTATGTGCAGAATATCAATGAACCTACTACCGACATTTAATCACTAGTTTGTTGACGTGTGTAAAGTGGATACTAATGATGATGACTGGTGATGATGATGAGGATGAAGCTCGAGAGATTTTTCGCATCCTGATTTTTTTTATCACGAGATGAGGTTGACGGACAGAGGATCCAGTTTTTACCTACACTGAAAACAGCTGTTTTTTCCGTAATACGGAGTAGCAGGATGCTGATCCAAGGAATAGTCATTACCTAGAGGAAGAGATTTAAACTGAAAGAGTTCATCCTTGAAGAGTTTGTTCTGAAAAAGAGCGTCTCCAAAAGAGTTTGTTCCTCCCTGAGCGCTAGATATACCTGCACCTGTCATTTCAAAACCAATCTTGTAATGAAACAGCTAGTAAAAGTAAGGTCCCCCGTTCGCCACCGCCTCTATCTATCTTCAATTCGCCTAGGTTTGAATCTTTGGTTTTCCCTCCCTGTCTCCTTTAACCTACTTCTTCCTTTCCCTCTACTCAAACACGTCTCTCTTCAACATTCCATCGAATTCGAAACCTCAAAAGAGAGACGAAAAAAAAAATCAGAGAGCCATATCTTTTCGTTGGATTGCACCAACACCTCCATCAAATTAACCTAGAATTCAAAGAAAATGGCAGCACAGGGGATGCCGGACTTGTCCAATGCCATTGTGGCTCAAGATGAAATGGGCAGACCATTCATCATTGTGAGAGACCAAGGTAAAAAGCAGAGGAAACATGGCGTCGAAGCCACCAAATCTCACATCTTGGCAGCTAGATCCGTGGCCAGTATCGTCAAGACTTCCTTGGGACCCAGGGGGCTTGACAAGATCTTGATCAGTCCGGATGGAGATATAACCATCACCAACGACGGCGCCACCATTTTGTCGCAAATGGATTTGGACAATCAAATTGCCAAGCTATTAGTTGAGTTGTCCAAGTCGCAGGACGATGAAATCGGCGATGGTACCACGGGAGTCGTTGTTTTGGCTAGCGCATTGTTGGACCAGGCTTTAGAGTTGATTGAAAAGGGAATACACCCCATCAAGATTGCCAATGGGTTCGACGAGGCGTGCAAGATTGCCGTGGAGCAGTTGGACAGAGTAGCCGATGCATTGACGATCTCGGATAAATGCAACTTGTTGAAAGCTGCAAAGACTTCGTTGGGCTCAAAGATTGTTTCTAAAGCACACGATCAGTTTGCCAATATGGCGGTGGACGCTGTTACCGACGTTGCCGACTTTGACAGAAAAGATGTCGATTTCGAGTTGATCAAGGTTGAAAAGAAAGTCGGTGGATCCATCGAAGACTCGGAGCTCATCAAAGGTGTGCTATTAGAAAAAGACTGGAGTCATCCCCAAATGCCCAAAGTGGTCAGGGACTGCAGAATTGCCATTTTGACGTGTCCGTTTGAGCCACCAAAGCCCAAGACAAAGCACAAGTTGGACATCTCCAACGTGGAGGAGTTCAAAGCGTTGCAAGAATACGAGCAAATGAAGTTTCAGCAGATGATAGATCTAGTCAAGGCTTCAGGGGCAAATGTGGTTGCTTGCCAGTGGGGGTTTGACGACGAGGCCAACCACTTGTTATTGGCCAATGGGTTGAATGCCATCAGGTGGATAGGCGGCTCCGAGCTCGAACTACTTGCTATAGCTACCAATGGTCGTATTGTGCCTCGATTTGAAGACTTGAGCCCCGAGAAATTGGGCAAAGCTGGCCTTATTAGAGAGTTGGAGTTTGGAACTACAAAGGACCGTATGTTGGTGATTGAGGAGTGCTCAAACACCAAAGCAGTCACCTGTTTCATCAGAGGTTCCAACGAGATGATTGTGGCCGAGGCCGTGAGGGCTCTCCACGACTCCTTATGCGTGGTTAGAAACCTCATCAGAGACAACAGGGTCGTTTATGGAGGCGGTGCAGCCGAATTGACGTGCTCGCTCGCGGTGTCTGAGGCCGCCGACAAGCAAAAGGGCATCGACCAGTATGCATTCCGAGCATTTGCAGCCGCCTTGGATACCATCCCCTTGACCCTAGCTGAGAACTCTGGGTTAGACCCAATTGAAACATTGAGCAACTTGAAAGCTAAACAAGCGCACGAAAACAACTCGCATTTGGGTGTCGACTGTCTAGGTAAGGGCACCAACGACATGAGAGAACTATTTGTCATTGATCCGTTGATTGGCAAGAAACAACAATTGTACTTGGCTACGCAATTGACAAGGATGATTTTGAAAATCAACGATGTTATAATCAGTGGCGCTGACGATTATTAGACTAGATAGCAATTTTCAACTTGAATACCTACAAGCATCCGCCTCTAAGTGAAATACAAAACGAAGAAATCGAAGTGTAGTTGGTTGAACAATGTAGTTGGTTTTGAATGAAAGGCCGTCGAGGTGACTGAGCGAAATTTGGTAGTGCCGCACACCACCAGCAAACAAGAGGGTGGTTTCGACGACACCGGCTATTCGGTGTTTCTCTTTAGAACAGCTCTTAGACCCGTTATTCATCAACAACGATAACGGCGACAGCAATCACCAAATAACCAGATCTTATCGGAGATTGACCCTGATCCCGGCCCGTTTGCTTTCATTTCTTTGCTCAACTTTCAATAGATACGAAAAAAAGGAGATATATACATATACAGACATATTTTATTCAACGGCACGATGAGTATGGGAACACCAGCAGTTGTCATGGACAACGGTACAGGGTTGACGAAACTCGGATTCGCGGGTAATGATTCGCCGTCATTTGTCTTCCCCACCGCAATTGCCACGTCATCGGCTTCATCGAAAGGCGGCAAGACCGCGATTGGAGGCAGATCGTCAAACGTGTCATCCAAGAGGGGCTTGGAGGACTTGGACTTTTACATCGGCGACGAAGCTCTCGAAGCTGCAAGTGGGCCCGGGTATGGCTTGCACTACCCCATCAAACACGGCCAGATTGAAGACTGGGACCAGATGGAGAGGTTTTGGGAAAGCTCGATTTTCAGATACTTGAGATGCGAGCCCGAGGACCACTATTTCTTGTTGACCGAGCCTCCTTTGAACCCGCCGGAAAATAGAGAAAGCACCGCTGAGATCATGTTTGAGAGTTTCAATTGCGCTGGTCTATATATTGCCGTACAGGCTGTCTTGGCCTTGGCTGCCTCGTGGACTTCCCCCAAAGTGCAAGATCGGTCGTTGAGCGGCACCGTTATCGACTCCGGTGACGGTGTCACCCACGTTATCCCCGTGGCTGAAGGCTATGTCATTGGAGCTGCCATCAAGAACATCCCGTTGGCTGGTAGAGACATCACGTTGTTTATCCAGCAGCTATTGAGAGATAGAGGCGAGGCCGACACTAGTTTGCAAACCGCGGAGAAGATCAAGCAACAGTTTTGTTACGTGTGCCCAGACATTGTCCAGGAGTTTACCAGGTTCGACCAGTACCCAACCGAGAAGTTTGCCCAGTACATTGTTGAGTACACCGATAGACACAAAAACAAGGTGGTTGATGTGGGCTACGAGCGGTTTTTGGCTCCTGAAATCTTCTTCAACCCGGAGATATGCTCGTCGGATTTCTTGACTCCGTTGCCCATTGTGGTCGACCAAGTCATCCAAGCAACCCCAATAGATGTGCGGAAAAAGCTTTACAAAAACATTGTCTTGTCCGGCGGATCCACCATGTTCAAAGATTTCGGTAAAAGATTGCAACGAGACTTGAAGACAATCACAAAAGAAAGAGTTGCATTGAGCGAGCGATTGAGTGGAGTTCAAAGCAGCGGCGTCGACGTGCAAGTCATCTCGCATAAGAAACAGAGATATGCAGTTTGGTTTGGTGGTTCCTTGTTGGCGCAGACTTCGGAGTTTAAGAGTTTCTGCTACACCAAGAGCGATTATGACGAGTATGGTCCAAGCATTGTGAGAAGTTTCTCCTTGTTCTCCGTTCCATAGATACTACTCCTACTCCTACTACTACAAAAAAACAGATTTTTGAGGCTCTTTTCTGCCAACGTAAGAGCTCCCCACCTTTTGAAAGCCCCTGGTGAATACATATATACTTATATATATCGGTAAAGTCCTTTCTCTGTCTCTCCATACCTCTCGTGGCGGATGGTGATTGCAATTTCTTCACCTTGTTGTAGATGTTTGATTTTTTTTTTCCCGCCCACACAAGAACCGATGATAAGTTCCAAGTATACTTCTGGGTGAAATTATCCAGACATCCGCCCATTCCATTTTTTTTTATCTTTCTTTCTTTATCTTACATCTCCACGCATACTCTGTCTTTTCCTTTTGGATGTCTTTATGTCTGCGGGAACTCTAGTGCAGCCGCAAGTCGTTGACGGGTTAGCGCTCAACGAGATATTCAAGGGCTTGACCTCGAGCCACGAAGAGGAGAGGTTGCGGTTTGCGCAAGAACTACACAACTACCTATCGTCGATTGCAAGAGACTTGTCATCGGAGCATTTCAACCGGTACAACAATGACATCAACAAGACGATCTTTGACATGCTTCACCGCGAAAACACGGCGGAGATCCTTGGCGGGATTGCCGCATTGAATGCGTTGATTGAGTTCGATTCGGGCGTCGGCAAGGAGAATGCCAGCAAGACGGCGAGGTTTTCAAACTACCTTGGGTCGCTTATATTGTCCAACGACTTGGTGATCATGAGGCAGGCCACGAGGACGTTGGGGAGGTTGTCTACACTTGGCGGCAACTTGACGGGCGACTTTGTCGACTACGAGGCAAAAAGAGCAATCGAGTGGCTCCAGAGTGATAGCAGACAGAATGAGAATCGTCGGCACGCCGCGATACTCATAATCACGGCGTTGGCAGACTATGCTCCGACGTTGCTATTTCCATTGACAAATCAAATCTTGGATACTCTTTGGTCGCCCTTGCGCGACTACAAACTCACCATAAGGAAGGATGCCGCCATTGCGTTGGCAAAATGCATGGACATCATCTACAATAGAGACGCCACTGCTCGAGCATTTTGGATCAAAAAAATGATTGAGCTCTCGTCAAAGATTTTGAATGACAACGACACTGGCTCACTCACCATCAGTGACGCTAAAACATCAGTGGCTCCTTCGGCAACGCAACTGAGCGAGGATATCCACGGCTCGCTCTTGGTGTATCGCGTTTTCCTTAAATACCACAGGGACTCGTTCATTGTTTCCCGGTTTGACTCCATCTACGAAAACACCATGCTTTATAAACATCACAAACTTGCCGTTATCCGGCAGGAAATCACCGCGATATTTCCTTTGTTGTGCAAGGTGAACTCGGAGTTGTTTGTTGAAAAATGCTTGCATCGAACATTCTACTATTTCTTATCGCAGTTGAAAAAATATCGAGGCCAGCATAACGAGACCGCCAACGCAGATAAGAGCGCCATTTTCACAAGTATTGGCCTTATTGCGTTGGAAGTCGGCAACCAAACGGCAACCTACTTGGATGCAATTTTGGACAACATTAGAGAAGGCTTGGCATATAATACACACACGGGAGTGCAGCTGATTTTAAACAACGCGGCCACGCAAACAGACAATGCCAACGCGATATCGGCAAACATGGCAGCATACTCATCGACCTCAAAATACAGCATCAGCAAGAAGGAGACCGAGCCCGCGATTTTCGACTGCATCGGTAAGCTATCCATCGCCGTTGGACCAGCATTGACCAAGCACCTTCAAAGAGACATTTTGGATATGATGTTTACCAACTGTTCGCTATCGACCCACATGCAGGTGGTGTTGCAAACTTTGGGCCAAAACATTCCCACATTGAACAATCTAGTCAACGAAAAGTTGTTAAATCTCCTTAGTTTGGTTCTTTCGGGAAAAGGTTTCCAGCCGCCAGGGTCACCATATGGCAGTATAAAGATGAAGGAGAGTTTTGCGCGCGATTGTCGACTAATTATGATTTCTCGAGATACGGGAATGAGCGTGTCCAGTATAAGGAGCGATCAAGCGAAATACGAGAAACTCGATGGGATGATAATAGTGCAAGCGTTGGAGATGTTGACCGCGTTCAAATTCGAAAATTACCAGTTGAACGAGTTTGTGCGGCATTGCACCATAACTTACTTGGGCAGCAACGACCCCAAAGTGAGACTCACAGCAACAAAGACTTGTTGTGAGATTTTCCTGAAGGACCCCATTTGTCAGCAAGTCAGCGTCAATGCCTTGACTGCGGTTAACGACGTCTTGGGCAAGTTGTTGGCCATTTCCATAACGGACCCCATACCCGACATTAGGCTCACGGGATTGAACTCGCTAGCGAAAGCCGGCAATTTTGACCCTCAATTATCGCAAGCGGAAAACGTTCGATTGCTTTTCATTGCTTTGAACGATGAAATGTTCCTGATACGGAAAGTTGCCATTAAGATCTTGGGCCGTCTCTCGTCGATCAACCCGGCGTATATAGTCCCTTCATTGCGGAAAACTTTGATCCAGTTGCTCTCCAAATTGGACTATTCAGTGACGAGTAGGAAAAAGGAAGAAAGCGCAATTTTGTTATCGTTGCTCATTGCCAATTCTAAGGAATTAACACGACCCTATGTCAAGCCGATTGTGGAATCGCTACTACCCAAGGCCAAGGATATGAGCTCATCTGTTGCTTCAAGTGCCATAAAGTGCTTGGGAGAAATCGCCGTTGTTGGCGGAGAAGACTTGAAACCGTTTATTCCCGATTTGATGCCCTTGATTCTCGACACTTTTCAAGACCAAAGCTCTTCATACAAGCGTGATGCTGCTTTGAAAACATTGGGGCAATTATCATCATCGTCGGGTTATGTCATCCAGCCGTTGCTCGATTACCCACAGCTCCTTGGTATGTTGGTGGCGATTTTGAAATCGGACAACTCGGTACAAATAAGAAGGGAAACGGTGAGATTGTTGGGAATTCTAGGGGCGTTGGACCCGTACAAGCACCGGGAGGTTGAGCAAACCTCGAAGAACATACCAGTTGAACAAAATGCTCCTCCAGTTGATGTTGCGCTTTTGATGCTGGGCATTTCACCTTCAAGCGAGGAATACTACCCCACGGTGGCCATTTCCAATTTAATGAAAATCCTCAAGGACCCTTCATTGAGTTTGCACCACACCAAAGTTATCCAAGCAATAATGTACATATTCCAAACGATTGGCTTGCGCTGTGTCTCCTTTCTCCCGCAAATCATACCAGGAATCATCAATGTAATGCACACTTGTCAGCAAAACATGCTCAAATTCTACTTTCAGCAACTCGGGTATATAATCGTGATTGTCAAGCAGCATATAAGGCCGTATTTGGAAGAGATTTTCAAGGCCATCAAGGAGTTTTTCCACATCAACAGCCAGTTGCACATTCAAGTCACCATCATTAACGTCATCCAGTCCATCTCCAAGGCATTAGAGGGAGAGTTCAAACTGTATTTACCCGAGGTATTGATGCTCTTACTTGGCGTTTTTGAAGAAGATAACTCGCCAAAGAGAATCTCGTCACACCACGTGTTGAAAAGCTTTGTTGTTTTTGGGTCAACCATCGAGGAGTTTGTTGATATAATCGTTCCCGCCATTGTGAAGTTGTTTGAGACCGGCCCCATCGACTTACGAAGGCAGGCAATAGAAACCATTGGAAGATTGTCCAAGAATGTAATGTTGAACGACATGGCCTCGAGAATTATACACCCGTTGCTCCGGGTCTTGAGTCTGGGCTTGGACGACTTGAGAGAGCCGTGCGTCAACACTTTGAATTATATGCTCATTCGGCTAGGTGCCGAGTTTACTGTTTTTGTGCCCATCATCAAAAAGACTTTGGTCCAGCAAAAGATTACATCTCCCAAATTTGAGCAACTAGTCGAAAAGCTTTTAAGTGGTGATCCGTTGCCACTATATCTAGACGTTTACAAGGATTATGACCACGGCCCATTTACTGCCGCTGACTCCGATATGCCGTCAAAGAAGTTGCCCGTCAACCAGGGAATGTTGAAGATGTCCTGGGATGCAAGCCAAAAGCATACCAAGGAAGATTGGCAGGAGTGGTTCACCAAATTGAGCAAAGAACTATTATTGCAAAGTCCATCGCACGCAATTCGTGCATGTGCAGGGTTAGCCACGGATTACTACCCTTTGGCCAAGGATCTTTTCAACGCAAGTTTTGCTAGTTGTTGGAGTGAATTATACTCGCAGCACAAGGAGGAATTGGTGCAGGCTTTTTGTATTGCGCTTTCGTCTCCAACAAATCCTCCGGAAATATACCAGACGCTTTTGAATTTGGCAGAGTTTATGGAGCACGACGATAAATCTTTGCCAATTGCCATCAGCACCCTTGGCCAATATGCTCAACGTTGCCACGCGTTTGCCAAGGCGTTGCACTATAAGGAATTGGAATTTTATGAAGAGCCCACCACGCCCACCATCGAGGCCTTGATCAGTATAAACAATCAACTTCAGCAGTCTGACGCGGCAATAGGTATATTGAAGCATGCCCAGATGCACCATGACCTCCAGTTGAAGGAAACGTGGTATGAGAAATTGCACCGATGGGATGATGCCCTTGAAGCTTACAACGAGCGGGAAAAGACCGAACCCGAAAATATGGAAATCACCATGGGGAAAATGAGGTGTTTCCACGCGTTGGGTGAGTGGGAGCAACTCTCGGAGTTGACACGCAAAAAGTGGGATAGCTCATCTAGTGATATCAAAAGAAGTGTTGCTCCGTTGGCCGCCGCAGCGGCTTGGGGCTTGGGTCAGTGGGACCGAATGGATGCATGCATCAAGGTTATGAAAACCGCGTCCCCTGACAAGGCCTTTTTCAATGCAATCTTGAGCTTGCATCGCAACAACTTTGACGAGGCATCTGAGCAAATATTGAAGGCTAGAGATTTATTGGTGACGGAAATCACGGCGCTTGTTAGTGAAAGTTACAACAGAGCCTATGGTGTTGTGGTTAGGGTGCAAATGTTGGCGGAGTTGGAGGAGATTATCAAGTACAAGTGTTTGCCGCAGGGGTCCGAGAAAAGAGCAGTTATGAGAAAGACGTGGAACACGAGGTTGCTCGGGTGTCAACGGAACGTAGACATTTGGCAACGAATGTTGAAAGTGAGAGCATTGGTTATAAAGCCCAAACAGGATATGGACATGTGGATAAAATTTGCCAATCTTTGTCGAAAGTCAGGTCGGTTGAATCTTGCTGAAAAGTCTTTAAATTTGCTTTTAGAGGAAGGATCAGCCGAGAATCCGTCGAGGGCGCCGCCACAAGTTGTGTACGCCCAGTTGAAGTATATGTGGGCAAAAGGACAAAGGTCCGAAGCCTTGAGGCACTTGATCGACTTTACCACCAGAATGTCGCAGGATCTAGGATTGAACCCAAACGACTTGATTACACAACCGTTGCCATCGGAAGGTCCGGGAATTCCAAAGCATGTCGAAGAGTACACGCGGCTATTAGCCAGGTGTTTTTTGAAACAAGGAGAGTGGCAGATTGCATTGAACAATAGTTGGAGGTCTGAAACCTCGGAGATAATCTTGGGTGCATATTTGTTGGCTACGCATTTTGATAACAAGTGGTATAAAGCCTGGCATAATTGGGCATTGGCAAATTTTGAGGTGATTTCATTATACACAAGCCAGCCTCAAACGAACAAAAAAATTGAAACTTTGGAAGAAACTCACCCTAGCGAAGCCGCGGATCATCAGCCTGCCGGCGTTCAACAGAAAGCTGGCGTGCAAAGCGTGCAAAACAACTCCCAAATGCTTGCAGCCAACAAATCCAGCGTGATTCTGATGGAGGCCATCCAACGTCACGTCATCCCTTCCATCAAAGGGTTTTTCCATTCCATTGCTCTCTCCAATTCAAACTCGCTTCAGGATATGTTGCGATTGCTCACGCTATGGTTCAAATTCGGTGGCATACCAGAGGCTGCTCAGGCGATGACCGAAGGTTTTAGTATGGTCAAGATTGACACCTGGCTCGAAGTGGTTCCGCAATTGATATCGCGGATCCACCAGCCAAACGAAATCGTGAGCCGATCCTTGTTTGGCTTATTGACGGAGTTGGGCAAGTCTCATCCTCAAGCGTTGGTGTACCCTTTGGCTGTTGCCATCACATCGGAGTCGGCTAGCAGGAAAAAAGCAGCCCAGTCGATAATTGAAAAGATGAGATTCCATTCTTCAGTCTTGGTGGATCAATCTGAGTTGGTCAGTAGAGAATTGATCCGGGTTGCTGTCTTGTGGCACGAGCAGTGGTACGAGGGGCTCGAGGATGCCTCGAGATTGTTTTTTGGTGAAAAGGACAGCGACAAGATGTACGAAGTGTTGGAGCCTTTGCACCAGGCATTGCAGAAGGGGCCCGAGACTATGAGAGAACAGGCGTTTGCTAATCAGTACGGCCGAGATATAGCAGACGCCTTTGAGTGGGTGTTGAATTTCAAGCGAACAAAGGATGTATCGAACTTGAATCAGGCTTGGGACATTTACTATAACATTTTCCGCAGAATCTCGCGACAACTTCCTCAGATTATCAGTCTCGAGTTGCAGTTTGTGTCGCCCATGTTGGAGAAGGCACACGACTTGGAGCTAGCGGTACCGGGGACTTATGAAGCTGGTAAGCCCGTTATCCGAATCATCAAATTTGACCCCACCCTTTCAGTCATATCATCGAAACAACGGCCAAGAAAACTCTCCATCAGGGGAAGTAACGGCAAGGACTACCAGTATGTTCTAAAGGGTCACGAAGATATCAGACAGGACAATCTAGTGATGCAGTTGTTTGGGTTGGTAAACACTTTGTTGGTGAACGACCCCGAGTGTTTCAAACGTCACCTTGATATTCAGCAGTACGCGGCTATTCCGTTATCTCCAAAAGTAGGGTTGCTAGTCTGGGTTTCCAACAGTGACACTTTCCACATGTTGATCAAAAACTACCGGGAGTCAAGAAATATCATGTTGAACATTGAGCACAGGCTTTTGATACAGATGTCTCCCGACTATGATATTCTTACACTTCTTCAAAAAGTTGAGGTGTTTACGAGCGCACTCGACAATACGAGAGGACAGGACTTGTACAAGGTGTTGTGGTTGAAGTCCAAGTCTTCGGAAGCGTGGTTGGATCGAAGAACAACCTATACTAGATCCTTGGCGGTTATGTCCATGGTGGGTTATATCTTGGGCCTTGGTGACCGCCACCCATCAAATTTGATGTTGAACAGGACCACCGGTAAAGTAGTGCACATTGATTTTGGTGACTGTTTTGAAGCTGCCATCTTGCGGGAAAAGTACCCTGAAAAGGTGCCATTTAGATTGACACGAATGTTGAATTACGCTATGGAGGTAAGTGGTATAGAGGGCTCGTTCCGAATCACTTGCGAACACGTTATGCGGGTCTTGAGAGATAACAAGGAGTCGCTAATGGCAATATTGGAGGCTTTTGCTTATGATCCTTTGATCAACTGGGGTTTTGACTTCCCGACCAAAGTGCTCGCTGAAGCCACTGGTATTCGTGTCAACTTGGTCAACGTCGGCGATTTGTTGAGAAACGGCCGCATCGACGAGCAAGAGGCTACTCGTTTACAGAAGCAGAATGAGCTCGAGATACGAAACGCGAGAGCTGGGTTGGTGTTGAAGAGAATAACAGATAAACTCACGGGTAATGACATTAAGCGGTTGAAAGGGTTGGATGTGCCCACCCAAGTGGACAAGTTGATACAACAAGCTACTAGTGTTGAAAACTTGTGCCAGCATTACATTGGTTGGTGTTCCTTCTGGTGAAGATGAAACAAAAAGGAAAAAAAAAAAATATAAATTAGAAGTATATATAAGTCTATATTGGATTTCCAATTTTTTTTTCTTTTCATTTCGTCAAGCTATTTTCTTGGATATATTGGTGAAACCACTTCCTTTGAGCGAGATGATTTTGTATTCGTCGTTGGCGTCCAAATCGGTGTCATTTTGTATGAACGCCTCCGTACCAAAAAGCTCCTTGATATCTCTTAGGTCGTGAATCAAGTTTTCATCAATCTGGCTATCGTGGACTTTGATCCTTCCTATATCCTCTTTGCCAATGGTCATAAACACGAGGCATAGCGCCAATTGGAAGCGGCCCACGCCTCCACTTTTAGTAATTTCATCCATCAATTGATAAGCGGTTAGCTCGCCGAGATCTTCAGGCAAGCCCTGGGTCCCGCCCACGTTATCGGCCACGATTCTCCATCCCTTTTTCGATTCTGCAACCAAGGTGATGCCGAACCCGGGAGACTTGCCCGAGTTCTCCCCCTTCCACACGTCGGCCGTGATATTGACCTCGCATCCCGTTCCCTTGAGCACCGACCTCGCGCCATCAATCATCCGGTTGACAGTGGACGGACTCACCCTGGTGCAGTACGCCACGCCCCTAATGGCTGAAAATTTGGGCAACTCGATCGCGTGAATCGTGAGCGGCACGGGCAAGAGCGAGTTGCACACGAGGTGAACTTCGCCGCCGCCCAAGGGCGGCGAGCCGCGTTTCACAATGTGTATCAAGCAATCTCGCACGCCGAATTTCTCCATCACCGGAAGCAACCCCCACTTGATGGTGTCGACCCCAACGTCGCTCTCCTTGTTCGTTAACCCTTTCAAAAGCACGCTGAATTTGTGCTTGGAAAAGGGCGCTAGCATCAAAAGCGGCTCCAAGAAATAGCCAATCGATTTCGAATGCGGGCAGTTGTGCGTCACTTTGCCGCCGACAATTATCCCTGGCCTGTAAATTACCGTGGTACCAGTATACGAGATCTCGATGTGAGAGCCGTTCGTGACGGACTCAATGAGCCTCAAGAACGAAACCTCGTAATCTTTCAAACCGGGGTTCAAGTCATGGGACCTGATCTTGGTGATTTTGATGGCCTTGCCTGATAAAGTTGCGAGCACTATTCGGAGACGGAAGTTCCGGTGTCCTTGAAATAAGACATTGCTTTTTGAATACATGCTATTGTTCTTTTTTAGGCAAACTTAACAATGGACCCTGGGATTTCAGAAATGAACTGTGCTGTGGTAAAGAGTGTGTTCTTGAACACCTGTGGTATCTGAATTTTTTTTGAGGGCAGAGCATCGCCAGTTTCCTTGTCACGTGCACCGCTACCAAATGTGCACACGAATGATTCTCAACAACTTTCCTCCATTGCACACAACACACACCATACGGCACTATCAAAAGACAATGGAGGACCAGAAGATGCCGGCGTCTAGTGAGGAGGACGGCGAGGGGTCAAAGAGGTTAAAGTTGAGCAACGACGCGTATGTGAGTACTCCAGTTGCGAATGAAGTTCAGAACGCAATCCAAGTGCCGCGGACCTCGGTGGAGACAGCCAAAGTGGAGGAAAACGACGTTGAAACCAACACTCCATCGTCTTCATCAGCAGCAACAGCAGCAGCAACAGTAGCAGGAGCATTAGGGGCAGCAGGGGCAGCAGGGGCAGCAGGGGCAGCGGGAGCAGCAGGGGCAGCGGGAGCAGCAAATTACGCTACTACGCGACTAGCAAATGTACAACCCTCAGATGGAGATGCCCTGGCCTCGAAGCAGTTGGACCAGCAAGACTCGTCCAAACTGAATGAGGGCTCGACCACGAGACAACTGGACCAACAAGACTTGTCTAAGCTGAATGAGGCCTCAACCTCAAAGCAGCTAGACCAACAAGACTCGTCAAAGCTTAATGACGCCATTGCTGCGGCGGGCGTGGACATTCAAAAAGAGGAGGAGCTTCTTTTGCAAAGACAGAGCGCTAGACGTGCCCAGGGCGGATTGGAAAGGTCGGACACGTTAAGGTCGTCCGCCGCGGCGCCTCTACTAAACCCATACCATCTCTCAGCGTTTCTTACCAAGATCACAAAAACCCACCAAATCAACCAGAATTTTCTTGAAGATGGCGACATATTGAACTTGATTTCCAGTGCCTGCGAAGACTGGATCACCCATCTTGCGAGCAAAGCCCTCATGGTGTCTCGACATCGAAGGAGAGGCGGTCAAACGCAAAATTCTTCTTCTTCTTCTTCTTCGTCAAAGAAAAACTCGTCGCTGTCAACATCGCAGAGGTCTCACGTTTCCAAAGAGTTGAGAAACATCGCGTTGAAGCAAAAGGAAATGGAAGAGAAACGGGTGCAAAAGAGGATATTGCTCGGGTTGGAAACCAGCGCCAATGATTCCACGGGAGAACAGGTTGACTCCAAAGCGGGCACCGAGGAGACGTTGCATCGTGCTGCTAATGCCACCGCGGCCATGATGGCCACGGGCAAAAAGAAATATAGCTGGATGAACTCTGGAAGCAACGGCGGCGGGTCCTTGGGCGGGGGCCCAGATGCGGCAGGAAATAGCTCTGGTTCAAGGAGCAAAAAAAGCGCAATCATAGCCGCGAGGGGCGACAATGGCTTGAGGTACAGAGAAGTGCGCTCGACCAACTCGGTGGTCTTGAAGGATTTGCTAAATGCCTTGGAAGGAGAGAAAAAGGGAACCCAGCATGCTGTCACGAAAGGCTATGCCAAGCTCAGAGACTGAAGTTTATACTCTATTGACCAGTATCTTTGGCTTCTGGTTGCCTTGTGCCCAACAACCGCTATTGTATTGGGGATATACTGTCATTATGGTTATATGTTGTAGTCTTCACGGTATCAATTTGTAGTATTTGCGACACGACACTGATTCTGCGACACCGGTCTGGATCACCCTTGTTTGTATTGTTTGTTTGTATTTGACGTGACAGTTTGAACCCATTACAATCTCCTTCTGCTACTCATATTGCAGGAAACACTCGAGAAAGGGGTTCTGCTTGCTTCAAGATAGCATGGACTTTAACCTCCAGTCTTATTTCAATGAATTCGACGTGGATAGGGAATATTCCCTCGACTATGATGATCTCCCTGCTAAGATAGAATCCATAGTTGACGCGTTGGCTCACAATCCCCAGTACATCACCACAGACGCGGATCGCTTTGAAGAGATTGTTGAAATCACGCATGCTTACAAGGGGTTGGACTCCAAGCAGCAAAAGACATGGTCGTATCTCATCACCTCCTCGTTGAATAATTTGGCGCAGATCTACCTGGAGATTCTTGCGGGAGAAGATTACCAAGAAGAAGAGGAATTGGCGGGCCAGTTCAAAACGGTTATGGAAAGATTTGGCTACTTGGGCTATGTCCTTCTCAAGCATTATGGAAGCGAGGATTTTCTGCCGATAGGGGAGGCACGCTCGCAGAAAAGTGTGCCCCGGGAGCTTTTAGCAAAGTGGAAAACAAACTGCGCCAATGTTGAAGCTGCCCTCACGGCAGCTAAAGTGATCATGACCCTCGACTTGGGGAAAATGTTCATCACTACGCCGGAGAGGGATGCATTTGTTGAATTGTTCTCGAGACCAATCGTCAATATGATGGAGAGTCCAGAAAGGATGAAGATTCTTGGTATAAGGCTCCTTATGTTTGAAGTTTTGGCCTACGCAGTGACGAAGCACCACCACGGCACAATCATGCAGC
Source organism: Lodderomyces beijingensis (assembly GCF_963989305.1). Classification (NCBI taxonomy): domain Eukaryota; kingdom Fungi; phylum Ascomycota; class Pichiomycetes; order Serinales; family Debaryomycetaceae; genus Lodderomyces; species Lodderomyces beijingensis. The sequence continues at coordinate 1,590,451 of NC_089973.1, forward strand.
ACTCATTGATTCAATACATAACCTTCTACCCTCACTTGCCACCTTACATTGCCGCGTTCCTCAATACCTTGAGCTCAAAACACCAGCACACCCATCTCACTGAGCTGGTTTTGCGCGAAATCGCCCAGACCCGTTTCAACCCGAATGACACCAATGGCCCCAAGGCGTTGTCCGAGTTTTTGGTGAAGCTCTCAGAGTTAGATCCTATGCAAGTGTTAAAGCAAATGACCAGCGTCATCCAGTTGTTGGCAAATACCAACTACCAGCTACGGTGCGCCGTGATGGAGGCCTGTGGGAATGTCGCCGTGGAGTTGTTGAAGCGCATTGATCGGTCGTTGACGAATGAGGATGACGACATCCACAACACCGAAACTCAGGCGGCAAGGATCTTGAACTTGTTGTCCGAGCGAGTTTTGGACCAAAGCAGTTTTGTGCGAGCAAAGGCTATCCAGGCCTTGACCCGGGTCGCAGAGTTGAAGCTCAAATTAAGTGAACGAAGAGGAAAGATGATCATAGTGGCGGTCAAATCATTAAGCGACAAAAGCACGCTCGTGAGACGAAACGCGATAAAATTGCTTGGGAAGCTCGTATTGAATCACCCGTTTCAAGGAAATCATGGTACCCATCTAGCTCGCAGATATTGGAGAGCTCAGCTTAAGGAAGCTGAAGAAGCGTTATTGAGCTGCATGCCGCAACCTTTGATCGATACGTCGCCGACTTTGGATGCCGGTGGTGACGGCAAAAGTAGAAAGACTAGCGACGCCTCAAACGAAGCGTCAGACCTGGAATCAGAATCGGGTTCAAACTCGGACGTCTCTATGCAAGATGCAGAGGAAAACAACAACGAGGCGGATGTGGCAACCACCACAAACGAGCACGAGCTGGACGAATCTGCCCCAGGAAACTCAAACACCTCAGCTAATTTGAAAGTGCTACCTGATACCACACAAATGGCTCGTGCCAAACTAAAATTTGTGTTTTACAAAGCTGCTGTAGAGTTTATCGATGCCGTTGAAGAAGGAACTTATCTCGTCTGCAAGCTATTGCTTTCCAGAAACAGGAATGAAGCCATCGACTCTATGGATTACCTTGTCTTGGCCGACGCGTATGAAATTGAAAACGCGAGTGATGGGATCAAGAAAATGTTGCATTTGATATGGACGAAAGGAACTTCCGAAGAAGGGAAATCTGTCTCTGCTCACTTGATTGACTGCTACAAAAATCTATTTTTGTTGACTCCCGAGGGGTCTCGAGCCGAGAAGTCGGCGCACATTGCCAAGAACCTCATGAATTTGACTGTGCAGGCATCGCTCTCGGACTTGGTTTCGTTGGAGAAGCTACTTTGCACGATGTACTCCATGCACATGATCAACGCGGATGTGGTCACCGTGCTATGGCAAATTTACAAGATCGATGCAGGAGATACCGAGGAAGTGATTGGAAAGCGTCGCGCAGCTATCATCATTCTCGGGATGCTAGGTAACGAAGACCCTCGAGTGGTGACACAGGGAATTGAGCTGATTTTGAATATTGGATTGGGTGACAGTGGTGAGCGAGATTGCATATTGTGTCGATACTCGTGCATTGCCTTGCAAAAGACGAGCGGCAAGTGGACGAACAACCCGGTATCCTCTAGCGACAAGGAAGAAGCTGTACGGAAATTGCAACACGTGCTTACAAAGTACAGCGACGATGCCGAATGGTTTGCGGCAGCTGAGCAAGCGATTCACGCCTTGTTTTGCATTTCTCCAAACCCGGTTGACGCATGTACAAAGGTTTTAAAAATTAAAACAAACAGTGTTTTCAAATCCCCAGATGCGAACGAGAAGCGATCAAGTGGGCTTTCGCAATTGCTTTTCTTGGTGGGCCACATTGCCATCAAAACCATTGTTTTCCTCGAAACTCTTGAAGCTCAATTTAAGAAGAAAAAGCAGGCAGCAGAGGCAAGCGGCAAGGCTAACGCTAGGGCCGAAGAGGACGATGCAGCACAGGGAAATGAACTAGAAATGATTGGCGGAACATCGGAGGATGACTTTGCCGATGCTGTCTCGCACGTTAGAGAGAAAGAGCTACTATATGGCGAAAAGGCCTTGCTAGCTGGGTTTGGAGCTATGGTGCGACAGATTTGCTCGTCTCCTAAAAAATACCGCAATGCCACTCTCCAAAGACACGCTTGCTTGTGCTTGGTGAAGTTGATGTGTGTATCCTCGATTTATTGTGAGGAGAATCTCCCTTTGCTTTTAAGCATCATGGAGAGCTCCGCCGATCCTGTCATAAGATGCAACTGCGTCTTGGGACTCGGAGATCTTGCCATTAGCTTCAACAGGTTGATTGACGAAAACACAGACTACATCTATCGCCGGCTCACGGATGAGAACATCATGGTTCAAAGGACTTGTTTGATGACGGTGACATTTTTGATTCTTGCTGGCCAAGTCAAGGTCAAGGGCCAATTGTCGTCGATGGCAAAGTGTTTGGAACATCCAGACCAAAATATCAGCGATATGTGCCGTTTATTCTTCACTGAGTTGGCAGCCAAGGATAATGCAATCTACAATGGCTTTATTGACATTTTCAGTGGGCTTTCATTCGATGAATCCTTGGGACACGATGCGTTCAAGAGAATTTTGAAATTTTTGATTGGCTTTGTTGATAAAGAGCGTCACCAGAAACAATTGTGCGAGAAGTTGATGGTGAGATTGCTGAAAGCTAGAGATGAGAAGGAGTGGAAAGACGTGGCGTTTGCATTGGAAACTTTTCCCTTTACCAACGACGATATCACCGAGGCTATAAAGCAAGGCTATCGGATGGTGCTGTCGAAAGAATAAACAAAAAAAGGAAAAAGTAAAAAAGATCAGAAAGATGAAAACTTCTTGCAGCTATAAGTTTCACCGTCTGTCATGAAGCAAAGAAAATAAATAAAGGGAACAAGAAAGAAAATGGACGTTTTGTTGGACGTTTTGTCCATCTGGAACTAGTGTAGGAAGCACTGCTTTCTTTACTTTTAACCCCCGCTCAAGAGAGCAAACCGCTGGCCTTGCCTTGCAATGCTGAACCCGGTGACCTGAGTGAAGAGCTGGTTATCATCACCATCAAAGGGACCGACTACTTGCCGTGTCGGGCCATTCTCTCTCTGGTGTCACAGCGTGCGCTACCTCGCTGTGGTTCTGTTGCATCCGGCTTGTTGGTTCGTGATAAGTATCACGAACACCCTTTCCTTTTCCTTTCCTTGTTCTTTCTTTTCTCTTTTTGGCCCAGTTTTCGGTCGATTCACCTAGCGGGACAAGATCCACGATGATCTCAATTATCCAGTACTACGTCAATGAGTTGCTGGAGTTGACGAAGCTAGATCACGCGAGCATCAAGGTGTTGGTGTGCACCTTGCTTTCGTATCCCGTTGGCATTGTGTTCAAACGATTACCAGACCGCAACTATACGTTGAAGAATCTATTTATCGTTTCCGTTTCTGCATTCTATGTCTTTGGCATCTGCAACTTGAGAAGCGGGTTTGCCACGCTTTTCATTGCCGCCATGGGATCTTATTTCATCACGAGATACTTGTCAACGCCAAACATGCCGTGGATCAATTTCTTATTCTTGATGGTCCACTTGTTATACAACCACGCTCGGCTTCAGTTCTTTGCCGAGTATGACCACACTGCGATCGATATCAGTGGCGCGCAAATGATTTTGGTGATGAAGTTGTCTGCCTTTGGATGGAGCGTCTACGACGGCAAGCAAGCACCCGAGTCGCTCACGGAGTACAATCGATCGAGAGCAATCAAGAAACACCCCAACATCTTGCCGTTCATTAGCTACCTGTTCTTTTACGCTTCGCTATTGACCGGCCCAGCGTTTGATTACGCCGACTACGACAGGTTTATACGCTCAACCTTGTTTGACGACGTTCCAGAGGAGAAAAGACCCGGCACGAAAGTGAGAAGAAGAATCCCCAAAAGCGGCAAGGAGGCCACTTTCAAGCTTCTTCAAGGGTTCTTCTGGGCGTTCTTGTTGCTCCAGTCTCCGAAATATGCCGATATGGACTACATGTACTCTTCATCCTTCATGGACACGCACGGGTTTTTGTATAGGGTGCTTTACATGTGGGTCTTGGGGTTCACGTACCGGTTGAAATACTATACAATCTGGCTAATTGCCGAAGGAGCGTGCATCTTGTGCGGGATCGGATACAATGGCATCGATCCGAAAACTGGCGAAAGCAGATGGGACAGAGTCCAGAATATCGACCCCTGCGGGTTTGAGACTGCACAGAATGTCCGTGGTGCTTTTGAAGCTTGGAATCAAAATACAAACAAGTGGTTGAAACACTATGTTTATTTGCGAGTGGTGAAGCCGGGCAAGAAACCCGGTTTCAAAAGCACTGTTTTCACCTTTTTGACGAGTGCAGCTTGGCACGGCACAATGCCGGGCTACTACTTGACGTTCCTTCTTGGCGCTTTCCTTCAAACCATTGGTAAGTACTACAGGCGGAACATTCGACCCCTTTTTTTGACTGCGGATGGAAGCCCAAAGCCCACCAAGCGCGTTTACGATTTGGTGTGTTGGTTCAACACGCAAGTAGCAGTTGGATTCTTGGCTCAGCCGTTTGTCATTTTGGACTTGGATAAGTCGCTATACTGCTGGGGCACGGTATATTTCTGGTTGGTGGTTGTTGTTGCCCTTACATTTTTCATATACCAGGGCCCCTTTGCAAAATATTTCAAGAGCAAAAGACCAAAGAAACCCGTTGCGCTGGCCGATGTTGCTGTTGCAAAAGGTCATCTTGCCGACTCACAATTATCTGCAAAGGAGAACCGAGACGTTTCCCAAGTGGTGAAGAAGAAATTGGAAAAAGAATACGATGCGCCTGCGTTGGGGATCCCTTCGTTTGACGTTTTCCAAAATTTCGACAAAGACGAGCTCGATGAAGACATTAAACATTTGCATGAAGCCTGGGACTCTTTCAAGTCGCGCAAGCTTTTGCAAGACGACGATTTCGAGGGGTTGAGAGAAGCCTACAGAAAGTTTTCCGACGAGATTAATAGCATTTTCCACAAGACAAAGGAGGAGATTGTCAAGGAAAAGGGAAAGATTCTGGAGGAGCTCGAAAAGGAGAAGGAAAAGATCCTGAAGGGGATCGAGGTGGGGAAGGAAAAGACCATGAAACACGAGTGAGATTAAATCCATTATAATCCACCAAACAATTAACGGACGCTGGGACACACATTCTTTCTTACTTTCAAAGTGCAGGTTGGTGGTTTCTAAACGACAGCTGCTGACTCATTATACTTTCTTTTTTACTTCTTGATAGACTTTTAGGTTGAAACATTTCAGATTGAACCTCGCTTTCATAGCCAAAACTTTTCCTCCCGCGCGTATGTCCGCCATTATCTAAATTCTTATCTATTTGATCAAACTCCAGACCAAGTACTTCCCCAAAGTTGGATCCTGCACTCCAACAAGAAGTACCGCGGGGAGTCTATGATCACCAACTGCCCTGCTCTTTTTGCTTCATCTTATTCTATTTCTTCTTCTTCTTTAGAGCAAGCTTGTAGTCTGTTTGTCGAGTTTTCCCGTACCTGCCCTCTTCCAAAGAGAAAAGCACCGACTCAAACGTGGCTGCGAAGTTTCTTTAAAATTGCTACAGGCACCCCCAACCACCTCCAAACTCCTCCCCCACCACACAAGGCAAGTGTGACGTTGGTGAAAAATTTTGGGCATAAATTTGGGCATCACGACGCTGTTTTCAGCAACCTTTGCACAGATCCCACCGAACCAGAGATCCAAACCAATCTCAGCTTTCAGAAGACCACGTTTACGGCAAGAAGATGTTGCTCAATATCACGTCGAGGCCGTTCTTGGCTTCTACAATTAGAACCTATGCAAGATACAACTCCGGAGCAGCAACAGCAACAGTGGCAACTGGAGGCAAGCCGCCAACGGGAATTGTGTTTATGAACATGGGAGGCCCGTCAACAACTGAAGAAACGTATGACTTTCTATTACGTCTATTCCAAGATGGCGATCTCATCCCATTTGGAATTTTCCAAAAACCCTTGGGTCAATTTATTGCCAAGCGACGCACACCCAAGATAGAGGAACACTATAGAGAGATTGGTGGAGGATCACCAATCAAGAAATGGTCGCAGTACCAGTGTCAAAAAGTCTGCGAGATTTTGGACAAGACCAACCCGGAAACTGCGCCGCATAAACCTTATGTGGCGTTCAGATACGCCAAACCACTCACTGAGGACGCGTTGAATGAAATGAAAAAGGATGGAGTCGAGCGAGCAGTGGCGTTTTCGCAGTATCCGCAGTTTTCGTACTCCACGACGGGCTCCTCGATTAATGAGTTGTATAGACAAACGTTGAAGCACGACCCCGAGAGGAGCATTGAATGGTCCATCATTGACAGATGGCCGCAACAGACTGGGTTGGTGCGGGCGTTCGGCAGCAACATCAAGGAGAAATTGGCCGAGTTCCCACCGGAGATCAGGGACGAAGTGATTATCTTGTTCTCGGCACACTCGTTACCCATGGACATTGTCAATTTGGGTGACTCTTACCCTGCTGAAGTAGCCGCCACGGTTTACAAAGTGATGGAGTCGTTGCAATTTTCCAATCCGTATAGATTAGTCTGGCAATCTCAAGTTGGTCCCAAGCCGTGGTTGGGTGGACAAACTGCCAAGATTATAGACAAGTTGGAAAAGAGGGACGACGTCAAGGGTCTTGTGCTCGTGCCCATTGCGTTCACCTCGGATCATATTGAAACTTTACACGAGTTGGATATCGAGATCATGGAGGATGCCGAGCACCCTGAAAAGATCAAAAGGGCGGAATCTATGAATGGCAATGAGTTGTTTATTGCCGGGTTGGCTGATCTTGTCAAGGATCACTTGCAAAGCGGTCAAAAGTACTCGAAACAGTTGGAGTTGGATTGCATATTGGGAGGTGAAAAGGCTAGTGGGACCTTCAAGCATCCCAGTGAAATGTTTGGGAAGCATTAGAAGCATCTTACTTGTAAATAAATAGAATGGAACGTTTACTAATACAAATTACTTCTAGTATTTAGCTTTTTTTGTTATTTCAGTCCGACAATTCGTCATCGGGGTCAAACAAGTCAAGATCCAAGCCTCCAGGCTGGCTCTCCTCTTCTCTTTCAACCGTTGACGTGTCTGCCTCGCCACTTACTCCGAAACTATGTGAATTTTTCCGTTCTGCAGCACCGGGCTCGCCTAATTTATTCTTAACCTCCAGAAGACTCTCCGAGTCTCCCTCGTGAGTATCCACTATATTCTCTTCTGGGCCCGTTTCTTCAACACCTAAAATGTTTCGAATAATCTCCTCGCCTTGTATCGAGCTTAGAGCCAACATGCCTCTCCTCAACGAGTCCTCAGCTGGCCAGACAAAGTTGTTTGGATGTATCTGCAACGGCATGTTCCCCATCGCCGCTGGCGCTTTTGTAAATTTGGCAAGCTTCATGGAATAGTTTAAAATGTTCTCCACGGACACATCAGGACCACGATGCAACTCCATTGGGTCCTCATTTTTAATTTTCGGAAGTTTCTTCAACTCGCCGCGATACTTCAACAACTGCTTTAAATTACTCTTTAAAGTCTCATCCAAGCTTTCGTTCCTACGCTTGAGCTCGTCAATGGTTCGCCTTCTCTGTTTGTGCTTAGACAACTCGTCAATGTCGTTCTCTAGTGCCGTGTTCACTTGCGCTAACTCCTCCACGGTTGCAAACACCTGGTCGTCCCGGAATTGCATGACGTTATCGCTCAATTTATCCAACAAGACTCGGAATTCTTGAAGGTTCTTGGCTATTGGTAGTCGGCTGAAGGCATCGGCTGCTCCATCCACATTGCGGGTTGTCTTACCTGCTTGTGTTGCTGTTGTTGTTGTTGCTGGTAAATTTCGGGACGGGTTCAAGGACGACGTGACGTAGGCTGACGGTGTAGACGGCGACGATTCGAGTACTGCTGCATCCTGCGCGAGGTGGTTCAATCGTGTAGACGAGCCGACCCGCGAGACCGAGTTCGACTTGAGCGAGGGGTCTAGTCTTCTGTGTGGGAGCATGGAGAGCGGACAAGTCTACTGAAGCTATATCTTGCGGACTGATGGACTGAAAGTTGGTGAGAAAATAGTTTATGCGCGTCCAAATCTCACTTGGGTGTTGAAAAAGATGCCATTTGACTCTTGTCTTGAGTCTGGCGTCTTGTGCCTTGTGTCTTATCTATGTAGTAGATGGTCTTTTTTGGACGAACCACTGCTTTTGACGAGTCCGACAGCGATGAAGATGACGTTGTTTCTGTTCCCACAGTTGTGAAGAAGAAATTGACCTTAGGGAGGTTTCTGGATGCGTTTCCACCTAGCGATGACGGCCAAGACCATGAGCTTTTCCTTGATCACATGGACTCCACTGAGAATGACGAACAAACAGATCTCGATCCGGAGCTAGCGGGCCCGCTTAAGGCGAACTCTTTGGACAGATCGCTATTTGAAACGAATCCGAATTCGATAGGGCTTAAAATCATGCAAAAGATGGGATTCAAAGTCGGAGATGCCCTAGGCTCGTCTTCCTCCGCCCTGAACACAGCTGGCAGGGAACCGATTAGAATTAATCCCGCGAATCACAAGAGAGGTGTTGGCGGGATGCTTACAACGCCCATGTTTACCGAGCTTGCTGAACCAGACGTATTAACTCGCCAAGCGCAAATCGTTGACCACTACAAGCACTCTCACAAGCGTCGCGAACATCAAAAGTTGATGAAGTTATGTTTTGAAATGAGCGGAGAATACGATTTGTTTGACAGCCATGGCAAGAGTGATTTACTGCGTGTGAATCCGCTCTGGCGTGCATTAGTCGAGTCAGAACTGAATGAAATGAAAAAACTGGGAGAAACGATGAACGATGAAGATCGAAATCGTAAAGATCCAGATCTAGATCTAGATCAAGCAATTGTGAGCCTTGTCAGATATTTGAGAGAATCGCATAATTACTGCTGGCATTGTGGTCACCAGTACGAATCCAGAGAGGACTTATTACATAACTGTCCTCCAGAACAGCAGCAGCTGCATCATCATCTTCAGAACACTTGCATTGATCTACTATGAAAGAATAGCGTCCCGCGCCATCTTTTTTTCCAAATATATAGCATTAACTAAAGTTGTCGACTTTATCTCGCTTGCGTCAAACCTTTCTGCAAAATCTCTGATCTGCTGACCCTCTTCCAACTGATCCAACCTTTGACTTGGATATTCCGACGAAAAAAACACTGGAGGTGGAGGCCGTTCAGCGGGGGTGTAACGGCCCGCGGTTGTGTTATTCGGAGCAAAGTTTGTGCTTCCGTCCTTCACTTGCACGCTCGAGCCCCAGATAACCTCAATGGGGCAATTGTTGATCACTGCGCCATTCAAGTGAGTCATCGCTGCATTGGCTGATGAGCGAAGTAAGAACTTGGCACTGGCCTCTTTTAGATTGGGTGATATCTGGCAGTAGACAATATCTCCAAATGCCTTGAGGTATAGTTCCAACTCTGACTCGGTGCATTTAGAATTCAAACCTAGAAACTTGAGCGTGGTGTTGTTTTCATCGGTGCTTGCACTGAGTTCTGGTTGAGTCTGGGGAAGCTTGATCCGCTTCGTCTCACTTCGTGGGTCAGCACTGCTTAATTGTGCAGTTTCCGATCCCGCGGCTACGCCCACCCTTATAGGTTTCGAGCCAACCATGATCCCTTGCATCTCCGTCAACGCTCTTTTCATGGCGTCGGCATTGTAAAACCGGACAAACCCAAACCCTTTCCCTTTCCCCGTGGATTGGTCCACAATGACTCTGACCTGTTTAATATCGTTGGGGTATTTCAAACTAAACTTGTTGTGCAAAGTCGCCTCTGTCACTTCGGAGGAGAGGTCGCCAACAAATAGGGAAAAATCGTTTCCTCCCAGACCGTCTCCGCCTCGCCCGGCATTCGCCGCCGTTATTGGAGCAGCGCGTTTCCTGCCGCTGGCATAATCGACTTTAAATCTTCTTTGCGTGTTGTTTGGCACAGGCTGCCCGTTCCTTTGGATTGCGAGGTCGAGCAGCTCTTGCGAGTCAAACGTGATGAATGCATATGAAGGTTTCAGAGGACTGACTCTGTCCCTAATTATTTTCACAGAAGCTGGAGTTGCAGCCAAGTCACTCCAGATTGCCCACAATGTGTCCTCATTCCAGCTCGGGTCCAAGTCCCCCATCCACATCTGAAACTGCGGGTCAATTTGTCGCGGAGCGCCGTGCTGTTGATACAAATTTTGTCTGGCCCTGTATGAAGAGGAACCTTGGTATCCTTGGTATCCTTGGTACCCTTGGTGCCCTTGGTGCCCTTGATGCCCTTGATGCCCTTGGTGCCCTTGATGCCCTTGGTGCCCTTGGTACGCTTGAGTGCGGCCGCTATTCAGCGAATACAGGGATCTGCCCCGATTGCCCGACGTGTTTGCATTCCATCGCCCTTCATTATCTCTAGGCCCATTGTAGTACGATCGAGATGATGACGATGATGGCGGAAATGATGAGGACGGCATTACTGATGGGATGGTAACCCTTTGCCTCTGGATTTGGTCTTGGTTTTTGCTGCCTTTAGAGGAGTTTTTAATTCCTTTTTTTTTTTTTTTTTTTCTTTTATTGCCTCTGCGCGTCACAATATGTTCTCGATTTTTTCGCGGTAAAACTTTTCTAGTTTAGCTCGATTGGACTTGATCCAGCAGTGTTCGAAACACTCGTCAATGTCTAGCCTGCAGCCGACGTCGATATTCAAGAGGGCAGCCACAAAGTCTTTTGCATATGTGCTGATTTTCGAAAATTGCTTCCTTTGGAAATCGAGCCGGCCATCTCTAGCGTTTTTCAAAATCACTTCCTTGCGATCTGAATAGAATGGCGAAATGCCAGACAAGACAATATGAGTGATGATCCCCAAAGACCAGGTGTCGCATTTGAAATTGTACGGAGAGTCGGATTGCCCCTTCTCGTTGGCTCTAAATACTTCGGGAGCGCTGTACTCAACGGTTCCAACGCATGTATTTGTTCTGCTTTTCTCCAATTGCTTAGCAATGCCAAAATCGCAAATGTAAATTTTAGTTTTCGGCAATGGGATCTGCATCAATATGTTGTCCAACTTCAAATCGCGATGAACTATTTGCAACTTTTTGTGAAGGAACTGGAGCCCCTTCATTATTTGAAACACGATAAAAATGGCCTCTTTTTCGGGAACTGCTTTGAGGTAGTTTTCATCAACCAAATACGAGAATAGGTCACCGCCGCAAATGAGGTCTTGGAAGATATAAGTGGCCGCCTTTGTAGTAATGGCCTCATGCACTGTGATGATATTTGGCTTTGGGTGAGAAAGATTATGGGTTAGTAAATTTTGGTTGCAAAAAAAAAAAAAAAAAAAAAAAAAAAGGATACACGTTTCAAATCATGTCACCGTTGTGGCAATTGAAGTTGTGCTACGTACATGTTTGATCCCATTCAAAAGATTGTACTCTCGGTTTGAGCGTGAATTCGACAAGGTCAAATCGGGGATTTTTGGGTGTAGAACTTTCACCGCAAAGGATTTGAGCGAGCCGCTCAATCTTGCAACATACACGGAGCCAAAAGAGCCGCATCCAATCTTGATTGGTGTAATCTGCCACTTGCCAACCGTTGCATCCGTATTGTGGTGAGTGTAAGATGGAGTGATCGGATCTAGCGAGAGGGCCTCGTAGGTGAGCAAAGCAGCCGTCTTGATTTCCAATTCGTCGCCATCTTTCACCATTCTTGTTTCTCCTCTCTGCATCTCCTGGCCGTTGAAAACCACTCCATTGCGGGAATTGTCGTTAACGTAAAGCACAGGCGGGGTTGTCGGGTCAAACTGAACCGACCAGATTGTTAGGTGGTGAAGAGAAACAGCCGGATTCTCAATTCGAACGTCGCAACCTCGTCCTCGCCCAAATTTCAACACCTCCGTGGTGAAGACGCGAATGGTCAGACAAGTATCTGAAACTGCTTTTTTTTCGTCTATTTGACTCTCTGTGCCAACACGTACCTTGGTGCCGTTGAGAGTTTCAAACCTGATAATACCCAAAAAGTCCATCTCCTTCTTCTTCCCTTTTTTTTGGTGATTGCTTTGGTAAAAGGTTGGTGGTGGTGACTTTTGGCTCTTGATTTTTTTTATTTTTTGCAGCACATTTGCAAAAACTTTTTGAATTGAAATTTTCAACCTTGATGTGAATTTTTTTTGAGCTATACCAAAGTCGTTGAAGAAGAGAATCCCCAAACTGGTGGAGATGGAAGCTGTTCTTCAGAAGCATCACGTTGTCATTGCCTATACAACGGTGATACTACACGGCTCACACTCCTCCTGAAAAGGTTTCAGCTCATTACATGTCACGTGTATCAATTAACGTCCTGGCTTGAGAGCACACCAGAGAATCTAGACCATATATACAGCTGATTGTAGCAGTGACAGCAGCTAAGCGTTAGCTTGAGGTATTGAGCAAGGGAGTCAAGCTGCAACGTATGGGTTGGAAAAAGGGTTGACGATGACGGTGGCCGCCACTACTGCTCTGTCACGTGAGGAGCATTTACTCTATGGGGAAGATGCGACTGTCGCAAAAGTTCACGACACTGAAAAAACAAACTCATTCCGGAGGTAATCTGGCGTAGTGATAGTGGTATCATCACAACTAGACGGTTTCTTTCCATTTACAAAACGAAAAAGAATAGACAACAAACACAGTCGTTTTCGACCTTTCCTACCCCGACTGTCCATTCCTTTCTCATCGCAAATATGTTCTCAAGAGTGTCGAAAAGAGTATTGTCCAAGAGATTCCAGCACAGCACAGCGGCTCACGCTGCACCAAAGGAAACGCATCCCTTTGCCAATAGATACAACTTCAACTTGGACCCACCACCAGTACACGAGTACTGGAACATATACAACTCAAGTATCTTGTTTGCTTTTGTGCCGGTGTTTTTGGGAGTTGCTTACCTTGCCAAGGATATAGGTGTCAATTTGGAATCACAAGCTGGTCTTTTGCAATATGCCAATGGCGACAACTCTCCACTAAAATCTATCAAATTCGGAGAGCCACAAGAGATTAAACAGGCAAGTGATTAGAGTTCTTGAACTTTTCTTCTTTCTCGGAAACTTCGTGTAGAGAGGATAGGTTATTTATGCTACGTATCAATTGATGAAGATGGATATTACTCTCTACAAGTCCACTCGGCCGACAACCTCCGCTTTGAAAAAGCTGGCCCTTGTGCTGCCAGACGCTCCAATTCCTACTACGGCTTCTTTCCTCTTTCTTCTTCTCTTGTCTTGGTGTTGTTTCTTTGATGTTTGAGATATTGAAAGGTGCCATGGTGCTTGTTCTCCTGTTTGCTCAGTCGTAATCAAAGTTGATCTTATTGGCTCCGAAAAAAAAAAAAAAACGCAAATATGGGAGAACAGAGATACACCGAGTTAGATTAACATCTTCTTTACCAATTGACCGCCCCCTCCCCTATACTACACCAAGATGATATCTAGGATCGGATTGCGCTCCACAAGAGGAGCCAGCGGTTTGGTACGCTCAACCCCATGCGCTGCTGCTCGCCATGTGCAAATGACCTCACTTAGGAGCTACTCAGATAAGACCATTTTCGACTTGCCAACAGGCAAAACTATAGTGTTGGCAGACCCAGAACGCCCAGAGTTTGGAGACTACAAGAACCCAAAGCCGGTGTTGGCCCAGGATAAGGATCCGTACCAGAAATACGATGACCAGCAGAATAGAAGGAACCTCAATGACCCCGTCCACATTGACGAAGATATGTTGGACGTCTGGTCTCCCGACTACTACGACTTTGTCTCAAACAAGGAGGCATTAAAGCAAAATGGCATATTCTTTGGCTTAATCGCAGGAGTTGCCGCCATCGTTGCTTACCTTCAGTTGAACCCTGAAAAGCCAGCAATGATTCGCTCATACCCTTTCAATGGTTTGGCCAATGAGTTGGGTGCTACTTCCGAGGACAATGCTGCCTTTTATCAAGCTAAGCCTGATTTGTCCGCTGAAAAGGAATGCGGCGTCTTGCCCGCTGATGGCGAGATAGAGAGCAACAAGAAGGAGTACCTTGCGGAGAATAAAGGTTTTGGAAAAGTATAGATGGGTAGGAGACAATAATGGCAAATTTGAAAAAAAAAAAAAAAAGGAAAAGTGAACTTTCAAGTAGCTCCTCAATCCCCTGTCCTATCGGCACAGACTTTTGTTTTTGATTCATTCAATTAAGAAAAAAAAAAGTTGATACGTAGGTGCCTCACGTTATTGGAACAGAATCAGTTCGCATTGTGCCCCGTTCTAGATAATGGGGAGACTCTTCGGTTATTTCTGCGTACAGCTTCTACCGCATGGTCCGGGATGCTCATCACTTGTCTCCCTTTTTTCTCTTTAAAACTTAAAGTCCCTCTTCGACGGAACCACATTCCATTCTTTGCTGGATTCCATGAACAAAGGTGTTTCTCCCGAGCTTGAAGATTGCAAAAAGTGAAAATTCAGCGCGCCTCTTGTTTCTAAATTTTTCTTTTACGGAATTTTAGGTGATATACACCATTCCTTTCTTATTCTATGCGTAGTTTGTAAATACCAAAACTATCAAGCATCTCCACCGTCATTTCATCCATGTCAGGGGACGGCATACGAAGAAGGACACTGGCTCGTTTCAGTGCCGCCGATAATGGGTCACAGGAGACCCATTCCGGCGCAAACTCAAATAATACCACGAAAAGAGAAAGTCAAACATCACCATTACCATCTTCCAAGAGGCGAAAAGTCGATATCAGGTCGAAAGAAGATCGATTAGCCGCCGTTTTGAGTGAGTTCACGGAGGCGGTCAATGAGCTATATCAACTTTGCGACTACCGAAGTATAGTGAGCTGGCGACCAAGTGAGTTTTCCAAGTCATGCACAAAGGGTGTGCCGGAGTCGTTTACAAAGTTTTGTGACGATGGCGATTACAAGATGAAATGGGATGCAGAGATAGAAAACGACGAGGAGCTCAAAGTTCTACCGTTTCGATTCCAGAAGAAAAGACTACAAGAGAGAGATGACAGACTAAATGAACTTTATCCGTTCCGGACTGTTGTCCTAGAAAAGCACGCCCAAATAGAGATGGAGCGGTTTACCAAACAGCCTGATTTGAAAACTGCAGCCAGTAATAAACCACCAAAGCAAACCAAGCTAGAGACCAAAACGGCGCCCTCGATCCCAACTAAAAGCCGACAGCGACAAACCCAAACTGAATCAAAGACACAGACACAAACACAAACACAAACACAGGCGCAACCCGAGACAAAGACCCAGACCCAGACTCAGACCCTGAGTCAAACCAAGAGCAAGACCAAGAAGCAAATAAATAAACAACCCGACATCAAGAGGCCACTGGAAGATCTGGCTGAGATTTCCGAAAACGAAGACAAACTTGAAAATTCTGAAGACGACGAAATCGAGCTCATCAATGAACCCAAAAGTCGTACCCGGTTGAACAAAAGAGTGAAACTGGTCACAACAAGTATACCTGGTCTTTTGATTACACACCCATCGCACGTGCCCGGGTGGCAGCCACAGCCTTCTGAACTGATGGAAGTTGAACCTTCACGGAGCCAGCCGGAGCCGCAAATCAAACCATTTGAACCTCAGTGTATTCGAATAAAAATGGAACAGGGGAAACAAGTGGAAATAGCTCCGGAGCTAAGCAACAAGCTTCGATTGTTCTTGGAAGAGCGCTACAGGACGCCAATCATTGACGAGGCTAATGCTCTCGACTACAACTATACAAAGCCAGAATTTGATGACATCAATCAACAGCAACAGCAGATGTTTCGGGACATATACAACAAGATAAACCGCGACAACACGTTGGAGTTTATCAACAACAAGGTGGAAAGAAGAAAAATCTTGTTACCTCCAACATCAACTGTCAAACTCAGTGACCCCTTTCGAGACACCACGTCGATTACTCCCAAATTGCAAGGAACTAGTAACAACTTGACACACCAGGACCATCTTCTTGCACAAGCAGTATCCTTTTCTCGAATCCACAATCAGATGAGAAGACAACACATCAATCGATCGAGAAAGGTTGCATTGATGGTTGAACAGCATTTTAAAAAGAAAAAGGGAGAAAAGGACAGAATCAATAGGGAAAGAGATATGAATTTGAGGAAATTGAGTAGAGCGGTTATGCAAGCAATTAAGAAAAGGTGGGCCGAGGCGTTTAAGGTTTACCAGATTATCCAAAACGAAAAAATCGAGGAAATGAAGCAGTTGAAAGGGCGGGAACACTTGAGCCAAATGTTGGAGCATTCGACCCAGCTTCTCGAAGCGCAATGGACGTCATCTAAAGAAGACGAGACTGAGAACGACACTTTTCATGAACATGAACTTGAGGGCGATGACTCGGATCAATTTTCAACTACATCGGAGGAAGAAGAGGATGATGAAGAAGAGGAAAAAGAATTTGCAACAGGGCAACCTTCAAATGGATCCAACCGGCTGAAACATGCTGGTGCAGACAAGAATGATATTAATTTATCGATTGAAGAGTTGAAAAAGAAATATGCCGACTTGGGAAGTCCCGCAGAACTTACCACGATGAACAATGGAAAGGCTCATGAGCATGATCAGGAAGTAGAAAGTGAAGAAATAAGTGGTGTTAGTAGTCACGATGACCAAACTCCGAATGCCAAAAAAGGCACAATCTCACCTGCTGAAAACGAGTCTGTTGAACCTATTGTATCCAATGGTCAAGCAAAGGAACTAGAGGAGGAGCAACAAAAGTCAGCACAAAGGATCGACTTTGATGAACATCTCGAAGGGTCGCTTTTGGGTTCTGATCAAAGCAGTTCTATGACTGGATCTAGCTCAGACGAGGATGATGATGACGACGAAGATGAAGATGAAAATGAGAATGAGAATGAGAATGAGAATGAGAATGAGGAGCTGGATGACCAGAACGGCTCAGATGACGACGGAACTCGTGACGACAATTCGAGTACCATCAACATGGGCGGCGGTTTAGCCAGCTTGTTTGCGGACAACATGGATGACTCTGAAAGTGACCAAGATGTTGAAATGGAAAGCTCCGATTCTGGTTCCGGTGCTGATAGTGACGACGAGTCCATCTTTTCCGGCGAAGAAAAAGTATTTACAAACGGGCAGGTGCGTAAAAACAACCATGAAGCGGACAATTTGGAACCTGCAGTCGAGCATCAGGACGAGGAAACTCCCGACACTAGATCGGATGAGGAGGAGGCGGTTGAGATGGTCAATGGATCCAAGGTGCGGGATGTTCCCGTGCCAGAACTCTTAAGAGGCACGTTGAGACCGTACCAAAAGCAAGGTCTCAACTGGTTAGCAAGCCTTTACAATAACAGCACCAATGGGATATTGGCGGATGAAATGGGGTTGGGGAAAACCATTCAAACTATATCTTTACTTTCGTACTTGGCATGTGAGCACCATATATGGGGACCTCATTTGATTGTGGTGCCGACATCTGTCATGTTGAACTGGGATATGGAATTCAAAAAATTTGCGCCTGGACTCAAGGTTTTGACTTATTACGGATCGCCTCAGCAAAGAGCGCAAAAGAGGAAAGGCTGGTTCAAGCCCGATGCCTTCCACGTTTGCATCACCTCGTACCAACTCGTGGTGCAAGATCAACAGGCTTTCAAGAGGAGACAGTGGCGTTATATGATTCTCGATGAGGCTCACAATATAAAAAACTTTAGATCAACAAGATGGAGAGCATTGCTCAACTTCAACACCGAAAACAGGTTGCTCCTCACGGGTACACCGTTGCAGAACAATTTGATGGAGTTGTGGTCCTTGCTTTATTTCTTGATGCCCTCGTCCAAAGCAAATATGTCGATGCCTGAGGGTTTTACGAATTTGGAAGATTTCCAGCAATGGTTCGGAAAGCCAGTTGACAAAATTTTGGAGCAAGCAAGTTTGGCGTCTGGCTCCAACATTGTGGATGACAATGAAAAGACCACTCAGGTAATGGACGAAGAAACGAGAAACACGGTGGCGAGACTACACCAGGTGTTGAGACCCTACATTTTGCGGAGATTGAAGAAGGACGTGGAGAAGCAAATGCCGGGCAAATACGAGCACATTGTTTATTGCCGATTGTCGAAAAGACAGCGGTACTTGTATGATGATTTCATGTCACGCGCCAAGACCAAGGAGACGTTGGCCTCGGGTAATTTTTTGTCAATCATCAACTGCTTAATGCAGTTGAGGAAAGTTTGTAACCATCCGGACCTATTTGAAGTGAGGCCCATTGTCACATCATTTGCAATGCCCCGAGCGGTCTCGCTGCAGTACCAGTTGATTGGTGATGTAGTTCAAAACTTAACCAAAAGTGGAGGAAATGGCCAAGTGGATCGCAGTGTTTTGAATTTGGATTTGACAGCTAACGAGCATCTCAATTATTTTGTTTGTGAGTCCACAAAGAGACTAGTGTCTCTGGAACAGATGAGGAAGCAAGTGCGAGGGTTTGACACTCTCCTTGGCGAAAACAACGACGATCAGCAACATCACCACCACCACCACCACCACCACCAAGTGGAGACTAATGATTACTTGCAGTATTATCGACTTTTGAAACGAGAGCAGCAAAATGAAGTTAAGGAAAAGCTACAGCACGCGTCGTATCTCAATGATTTGCGATGCAGCAAAAGGCCAATATACGGGGAAGCTTTGTTAAAGAGGCTCAATATAAGGAGAAATAAAAAATTGCATCTGGGTTTAGACTTGGGTTTATTTGAAGAGCTTTGCATCTCAGTCTCGAAACGAGCTGAGCTCATGTCGGATGCGATTGACAAATTCTCCATAGTGACCCCTTCTGTGGTGGCGTTGGACATGAAGGACCAACTCATCCCCAAATCGACACAGTATAGACTAAGCAAAGAAATTGCAACTCGAGAGATTCAGAACCCGTTCCACAAGTCTCAAGTGAAATTGTCGATAGCGTTTCCGGACAAGACCCTATTGCAGTACGATTGTGGGAAATTGCAAAAATTGGCTACTCTTTTGCGAGACTTGACCGCCGAGGGACACCGGGCTTTGATTTTCACGCAAATGACCAAGGTGTTGGATATTTTGGAGCAGTTTTTGAACATCCATGGCTACCGGTACATGAGGCTTGATGGATCGACAAAGATTGAAGATCGACAACTCCTCACTGAGAAATTCAACCGTGATGCCAAGATTCCCGTGTTCATTTTGTCCACTAGGTCCGGTGGTCTCGGCATCAACTTGACCGGTGCAGACACAGTCATCTTTTACGATTCAGATTGGAACCCAGCAATGGACAAGCAGTGTCAGGACCGTTGTCACAGAATCGGTCAGGTGCGCGATGTCCACATTTACCGATTTGTTTCCGAGTACACCATCGAGTCGAACATTATCAAAAAGGCCAATCAAAAGCGCCAATTGGATAATGTCGTTATTCAAGAAGGTGAGTTCACCACTGACTATTTCGGTAAATTTTCCGTGCGCGATTTGGTCAACGATCCGCTCTCTGACGTCACTCGGGATATCACAAACAGAACCATTGATTTTTCGGGCGATGCCAAGATGGGTTCTGCGTTGGCCCAGGCGGAAGACGAGGAAGACCGAGCTGCCACTGGAGCGGCACTCAAGGAAGTTGCCGTTGACGACGAGGATTTCACCGAAGACGGCAAGGCCAAGGGCAATTTCGAAGCTGCTGCTGCTCTTGCATCAACGGGAGAGGAGGACGAAGCTGCTGACTTGGACTACGAAGAAGGGATTGGCCACATTGATGAGTACATGTTGCGCTTCATTGCCGACGGGTATTATTGAACGTTGTAGCCTGGATGTTGCCTGGTTTTAGCTATGTACATTCAAAGTCCGTAAATGTAAAGAGAACGAAAACAAAAAAAGAATGCAGGTACATAATTTCCATAGCATTGCAACGAATGTCCCCCGCTTATCCTAGAAATGAGATGGTTTCTCGTTTTTGTTTTCGGCAACTCCAGGTAATTTCAGACAAAGATAACTTTGTAGAACGTTAGGAGCGTCCATATAGGACCCCGCATCTCCTACATCCTGACAGATTCCAATGCTAGCGCATTCGTCGAGGCATCTTGGCCGGTTAAATAAAGAAAATAAAAATTGCAAAAAAGGGGTCCAGCTGCGAAATCGGGCCGCGGCTTTCTGAGAGGACCATAACAGCGACGCAACTTTCCGCTTTCGGCAACTTTCCGTCGTCGGAGTTACAAGCGGGTTTGTGGTAGCGGAAAGAAAGAAGGAACGAAAATAAAGGAGTCAATTCTGAGACCGTCAACGCTTGCCAGTTGACGCAACGAGTAACTATCCGTTCTCGCTGCTAAAGCTCCTGAAGTGGCTTGGATTTAGAAAAGAAAAGAAAGTAGGATGCTTTCGTAGATCTGATAACTCAATCTCTGCCATAAAGCAGCAGCAGTAGTAGCAGCAAGTCCAAAATTTCTATGTGGGGGTCTGTGTGGATCACAGCCGTGTGGCTGAAAAGTCCGATGCCAGAAAGCTGACTTCTTTTTCCCCCTCGCGAGGCCAGTGAGTCCCACCAGCGATATTATCCACGGTAAAATGGTAACGAACAAAAGAGTCACATCGAAAACGCCATCAGATTCATAATATATATATAGATATGTTTAGAAAATAAGTAGAATAAGAAAAGAAAGACATCGATAGATCGCTTGTGTTGATTGCTTGGAAGTAAAGTAATTTTTGACGGCACGGGTTTTGATGAACAGGTACAGCTGGCCATCACCCACCCTGGCTTCATGACTTCCCAAACCTCATCCACGCTCGAGACGAGCTTGGCGGGAAACAGTGAGGGAGACAAAAGCAAAATGGATGGAACGGACGTGCGTACCAAGGGTCAGGACGCGCCCCATTTCTTCAAAATGCTCCGCAAGTTCCTCAAGAAGGAATGCATTGACGAATTCCACCCGTCGTACTTTGTGGGCTTCTTGGGCTGTGGAATCACGGCAAACATCCTATACGGGTTCCCCTTTGAAGCGCAATGGTTGCGAATTTGCGGCATCATCATGTTCTGTCTCACGATACTAATCTTTGTATCCACCAACATCATGCTTGTGCTCAGTTGTTGGTACTATCCCGAGCGGATATCGCTCTACATGCACAAGTACAACTACTCGATATACTTTGCCGTGCACTCGATGGGCTACACCACCATTGTCAATGCTATCCACCTATTTGTTCAAGGACGGTACCCGATTTTCCTTTGGGTGTTGTGGTGGATTGGCGTCGGTATCGCCACGTTCAACAACACCATCCTTTTCTATTTTACGTTCTTGTCCAAGCTCAACATCCACACCATGAGCGATATCAACTCCACCGTCCTCATGCACGTGGTGTGCTGCTGCGTCATCTCGTCCACGGGCCACATTATCGCCGCCGATCTCGAAGGACGAAACCAACAGATTATAACGGAGCTATTGGCGTTTATGTTGTTTTGCATCTCGATAATGCTATTCCATGGCGTGGGTGCCGTTTACATGATGCGACTAATCCTCTTAAAAGTACCAGACACCCTGCAAATCTTTACCCAGTTCCTACCCGTGGGGTTCACGGGCCAGAGCAGCTACAGCATAATGCTCTTCGGCAACAACATGTTCCATTTCATTCCGGACAAGGTTCTCGGCACGTCCTTTCTCGTGCCCTGTGCCTTGTCAGCGTACTTGCTACTCGCGGGCGCCTACATCTACATGATCATTGCAATCATCTCCTGCATGTCCAAAAGCAGGCCGTTTGCAACCAACGTCAACCCCGAGTGGACAACAAAGCGATTCGGCCTTATAAAATGGAGCAAAGGGTGGTGGACAATGACTTTCCCCGTTGGCACCATGTCGTTGGCCAACGGTGAAATTGCAAAAGGGGTTGGCGGATACGATTTTGTATTCTTCAAGGTCATGAGTGCCATCTTTGCGGTTGCATTGGTTTTTATTTGTCTTGTGAATCTCACTGGTTTGACCATGAGCATCGCTGCAAAGATTAAAGCGGCTTTTTTCGCAACCCCCACAGATTTACAATTCTCGGTAAAAGACAAGGTCTAGTTAGAGTCAAACAAGTAGAGTCTTCTTTAGTTTCCCTTTTTCAATAGATGTTGGTGGTTTTCTTCATATATATATTGACTGCAAAAAGAGGTTCACTTCTGGATATTTTGGTAGCGACACCTCTCCTCGCAAGGCAAGCATTTGGAACCATTTTGCACGACTTTTTGTTGATAATCAATCCACGCCGCTTCGACACACTTACGATTCTGCAACCCCCAACCATCGTTCCAAGACCCAATTGCTCCCTACACATACTACATATTCGCAATGTCATCAGGGATCCAGTCGTTGTTGAAGACAGAGAAGGAGGCAGCGGAGATCGTCAACGAGGCCAGAAAATACAGGACAAACAGGTTGAAGACAGCCAAGCAAGATGCGCAGCAAGAGATTGAAGCCTACAAGAAACTGAAGGAAGAAGAACTACAAAAATACGAAAAGGAGCACGAAGGGATCAATGAAAAGATCGACAAGGAGGCCGATGCTGAAGTTGAGCAGGAGTTGAAGAGCTTGAAGGAACAGTTTGAGAAGAAGAAGCAGGATGTCATTAAGCTCTTGGTTGATGCAACCATTACTTCCCACCCTCAATTGCACATCAACGCAGCAAAGTAATAGCAGAAACGAGCCACTTGAATAGATGGAGATCGGAGTAATACCGTCGGAGAACATAGAATTCAGTTTTTTTATACAAAACAAAACAAAATAAAAAAAAATTTTCAATCGTCAATTCATTATATCCTCCCGTCTATTATGCTATCTCTCTCTTTTAGTCACTCCCCACCTTTGGCTAACCTTGTAAATGCTTTGATCTTGGCCCATACTCTGCCGTCGTAGCCCGCCACGTTCAAACTCTTGACAAACCCCCACGCTTTCTTGTCGTCGCGGATGGGATAATCGATTGGCGGTGGGATTGCCGTGGCCACTCCAAGCATCCTCAAGAGAGGTTTGTCCATCACCACAGATTTGGCATTGCAGAGGCCAAGTAGCCCTTCTTCGCCTCCAAATTTGCCGTACCCTGATTTCTTGACGCCGCCAAACGGCAACTGCGCCACGTAAAACGTGGCAAAGTCGTTAATGGCAACGTTGCCGCTTTTCAACTGGTTGGCCAAGCTGCTCAATTGTCTGAAGTTGGACCCAAATATCGAGTTGCCCAATCCGTAATCGCAGCCGTTGGCTAGCTCGATTGCGTGATCCACGCTGTTGGCTTTGATCATGGTCAAGATCGGGCCAAACACCTCCTGGTTGAAGATCTTCATCGTATTGTCCACGTCCACGAGCAAAGTTGGCTCAAAGTAGTGGCCCAGGGGGTAGTTTGGGTGATGATAAGGTTTGCCGCCGTGGATGAGCCTGGCGCCCTTGGACACCGCATCCAGGATCAACTCCTCGAGTTGGTGGAACCTATTATCGGAAATCATGGCGCCCATGTCGATCTCGTCCAGTTGATCAATGTCAGAGCCAACCCGGAAATTTTTCACCCGCGTGGTGAAGATTTGCACCAATTCGTCATATACTTTCGGGAGGCAAATCACCCTCTCTATACCAATGCAGTTTTGGCCTGCGCTTTGAAACGTTCCTCGAAGGGCAATCGACGAGATTGCATTAAGGTCCTTGACGTCGTCCAACACAATGAAGGAATCCTTGCCTCCGAGTTCAACGACACAGGGTGTCAATTGTTTCGCGGCATTCGCCACCACATGCTGCGCAATTGGCTGCGAGCCGATAAATGTAAGATGGTTCAACCCGGGGTGCGATGAGAAGTAGTTTGCATCTTGTGGGAAACAATAGCACAACTGGATCAAATCCTCATCGATTCCCAAAGTTTTCAACGCCGTGCGGCACATTTCCACATACCACATGCTCGACCAAACGACATTTTCCGAACACTTGACCACAATGGCATTCCCCGTGAACAAGGCCGCCAAGATGGGGCCCATCAAGTTGTGGAAGGGGTAATTCCACGAAATGATGGCCGAGACTACCCCCATGGGCTCGTACCTGACCTCGGCATTTTTCATGAACCCCAAGAGGAAATTCGAAGGACCGGGCCGTTGACTGGGCCTCAAGCACCGCTCGCCGTGTGCCACTATCCAGTTAATCTTTTCCAACGTCACCATGATCTCGCCCATTGACGCATCAAGCTTGGTCTTGCCCGAGTCTCTGCAAGCGACGCGCGCAATGATTTCCTGGTTCTCCAAAATGTACCTTGCCAACGTCTTGAGCAATTTGCGTCGCGCAATGAATGAGCTGTTGGCCCATGCCTTTTGCGCCTTGGCTGCCTTGGCAATCATCTCGTCCATATCCAGCCGGCTCGTGGCTGCGAAAACGCCCAAGTCCTGACCCGTGGCAGGACAATAGCTTTGGATCTTGGTCGGCTCATTCTCGACAATGAGCCTTGGTTTGGGGTACAACCTCTTTCCCTTCCAGTTTGGTCGGGCCTCTTCTGGAATCGCAAGGGTGATCTTAACGGGACTCTCCAACTTGTTGTATCCATTGGGGGAGGACGTGACGTATTTGCAATAGACATAGTATAGAAATGGGAGGATCACGAATAGGACAAATGTGGTTGAAATCTGGTACTGCCATTGCCAATGCTGAAACTCCAAGTCAATTGCAATCATGAAGGAGGAAGGAGAATGGATACTGCTGTAAGACAGTCGTATCCTCACACGCTTTGAACGTCAATTCCTGCTTCTTGCTTCTGCAACTGCCAACACCACCACGGAGCCAATTTTTCGCACAACGACTTTTGTTGGGATGGTTCCAATTTTTTTTTCATTTCTCGTTCTCTATACTTCAACATGCATCGACACATTCTGGAATACATACTGACTTACTCTATACATGTTCTTAATCATCACCATCACCATCATTATTATTGTTGTTGTTGTTGTCGTTGTTGTTAGCTTCGCCTCGTTCCACGGCGTTTCGCAAGAGGTTTCTCATGATCTCGAGCTCTTCTTCAGTAAGCACATCTGCGTTTCCACGAGTATTCTCCTGGACAATGGTCCCAAGAATCCTTTGGTCGACATGGTCCAAGAGGCTGTCGCACACCAAGGCACGGCGGTTCTGCGTGGTCCCGAAAGTCAACTCGCCCGTATCGTGGTCCCTCGGTGGCAACAAGTCGTATTCAAGAATGTCTTCTCTGCTCCAGACTGCTTGAGGAAGCTTTCCCATAATCTTGTTTTCTCCCGATAAAATCGCAAATCGGACGAGATTTATTGGCACTTCCTTTGAATCTGCTGCGCTTTTCTCCTCGGATTTGCCGCTAAAGAGGCCCATAAACGACTTGACAAATCCCAGGCTATCTTTCATTTGGGGCCTCTCGGAAAAGAACTTTTCCAAGTTTGCGCTCAAAAACTGCAAATGCAGTTGCCATAAGGGCTTTGCTCGAAGCAAATATGTCTCTGCACTAACAAGTATTTCGTGGTTAGTTTTAAAGTCCAAGCCTTTCAAGTTTGAGCTATTGCAAAGTGCGACTTCTGTCAAGATCTTGTATGCAACGTATGGGTACGCTTTGGCGGCGTTCATCAACTCTCGTTTAGCTTCGTCTACCTTGTCCAAATTCAAATATGCAAGCGCGGTGGAAAATGCAATGCCGGGAGTATACCAGCGAGTATAGCTTGTCACCAAGGGCGAATTTCTAAACTGGATCAAATATTCGTATTCTTCGCTCATGATGGCGTAAAAGTCCATAAAGTACCTTACTCCAAGCGGATCTTCAGCTGGGGACAAGCTCAACATGAATTTGCAGTATGCCAATGCAGTGGAGAATAACGATCGCTCGCCCAAAGAGACAATGTACCTGAACAAATTCAAGTAAAACTGTCTGTTGGAAAAAAATTCATAGGGCAATCGTATCAACCCGTTTTCGGCAGATGACATCAACTCGTGAAACACTCTATGGAAGCCTCTGTCAAATGTAAAGAGAGCTCGTTCAACCAACGCATTCGACGTGGCTTTGTTGTCGCCTTGTCGGAGCAACACCATCGCCACTTGCAAGAGAGTCTCGTGGTGGTAAGGGTTGACTTGCAAGAGTTGCATGAGCGACTCTGGGTCTGGCGTCAACACCGTCGATGCATAGAATTTGGAGTTTGCAAACCGGGTCTTTGAATCAGATGCTTTGTTGAATTTGAAATATCGTACCCCCAAGGCTTTTTCATTCTCGATTTTGGCCTCCATATCCAGCTCCGATATGTCGTCTTCTTTGTACATAAAGACATTTAAAATGTCGTTTTCGTCTGTCAATTCTTCCATTGTGACGCTTTTCAATTGAGTAGGGAGCCAATCGTCTCGAATCTTGGAGAGGAGCAACTTTCTAGAAGTTCCCGGCACGTTTCTTCTGTCTTTGCCGCCCCAGTTCCTCGTCATCTTGGCTAGTTTTCTAAACTGCGCCAACACTTCTGGGGATATAGCTAGTGATGTGGTTGTGTTTGCGTCATCGATCAAATCCATAGATAGTGAGTTTCCAAATAGGTTTTTGTACTCCTGGTCCGGGTCTAGGTTTTTCACAGATTTGAAAGAAAGCAAAGGTAGGCACTGCTTGAGTCTGTTTGTGGTGAAGTTCTTGAAATTGGAGTCGTAGAAATCTTGCGGGATGTCCACTTCGTCGTACTCTTGCTCGAAATCAAACTCGTCAATGCCTTGGTGACGAGCAGCATGTTTTTTATCCTCCTTGATCTTGAACTCGGCTAGAATCCTGTCCAATTCCTCGTCATCCTTGTCGTCTTTTTCAGCCTGGTCCACTTCGCCCTGCGGCTGTATCTTTTTGTTTGGTGATGATGATGATTTCTTCTTCTTCTGCTTTTTCTTCTGCTTTTTGCTGGCTACTGGCTTTTTCTCGGGGGTGGGTGGATTTTCAATTGGCTCTCTCTGGTTTATTCCATTCTCCTCTTTCTCGGATTCGCTTTCTTCCTCATCACCTTCTAGAAACGCAAACGCGTTGAACTTTGACTTTACTTGCTCTTGCTCTTCCTCGTCTCCTTTGCCTTCTTCTTCATCACCTTCTAGAAACGCAAACGCGTTGAACTTTGACTTTGGTTGCTCTTGCTCTTCCTCGTCTCCTTTGCCTTCTTCTTGTAGATCTTGATCATCGATTTCCGGCAGCTTCAGTTTCAGTTTCAGTTTCTGTTTTGCTTGCGCTTGCGCTTTCAACTCCAACTGCTTGAGCTCATCTTCCAAGCTCTGACCTGCTAGTTTCTTTATCGCTCTCGAGCTCATGTCAATAGATGTAAAATTGTTGTCAAATAAAAATGAACACTAGTGCTAGCAAATATACTCTGGTGACCAAAGATAAAAAAAAAAAAATGTTCCGTCCACATGCTCATTCCTGTATTATGTAACACAGCTACACATAAGACTCACTTTAATGGCTGCAAAAAAAATGGGAAAATGTTCACGAGATCCTCACCATCATTACCATCACCATATCTATCAAGAGAATACCAAACTTCTTCTTTTTGTTTTTGCAGATATACATACCCAGAGGGTTTCTCTTTTTTTTTTTTTTTTTTTTGTTTGCACTTCACAGACACACACTGCAAGCACTATCGTGGTCAATTTGCAAAAGATGATCACCAGTTTCCTATCAACGGATCCACCAGGGTACACCTCGCGAGACTGTTTCACCCAGATTCGTAAGAAAGTAGCCGAAGCCTCGATATCGCCCCCAACGAAATCGAGTTCCGAGTCGTCATCGCCGTTCTTGTTGACCCCCGAGGTGACCGGGTTGAGAAACGAACAGGCAAGCCTCATCAAGCTTTGGAAAAACTCGCCCTTGTCGAAAACGCCGCTTTCTGAGTCCACCATCGATTCGCATTCGCCCATTGCCCACAAGGTGTTCACGCCCAGGAAAGACGAAAACTACGTTCCCTTGTACCATTTACAGATGACGTTGAAGGAGATTGCCGAGACGGAGCGGAGCTTTGTGGAGAAGATGCGCGAGTTGAGAAACATGTATTTGGAAAACTTGGAGAATATGAATATCGAGCTTCCGACACCGGTAAGGATCACCAAGCTTTGCTTGGAGAAGATTCTTGAGATACACGGCAACCTCTTGGTGGAGATGGATAGGATTAGAAATTGCAAAAATTACGACTATGGAGAGCAAGCTATTCGGATTGCCGATACATTGTCAACGTCGGGGGTCAGTTGTTTTTGGTATTCCTGGTATTGTTCGCAGCACAAGGCCGTGTGCAAGATGTACGACCAAGGGTTGTTTCCCTTGAATTTAAAAGTCAATGAGCGAGTCAGAACCTCAACCGAAGACGAGCTTGAAACGAGAGCTCGCGCCAAGTCCATGTCGGGCTCAATGTCCACCATTAAGCATTTGTTCCGCGGAGTGCAGAACTTGATCGAGTCGCAAGAACTCCCCGCGAGGAGAAGGGACTTGTCCATCAAATCGTTGAGCCAGAAACCCATTGACCGCATTGTCAAGTACCCCTTGTTTGTTGAGAGTCTCCGCGGGAGTTGCCAGCTCCTCAACTACGACACTGGCAGCTTGACCAACCACATTAGCGAGATCAAACAGCAGTTGTACCGGGTCAATGAATCGACAAGGACAATTGAGCAGTCGAGCCTAATCCGACAAAAGAGACTCCACGAGCTAATCGATTTGCAACGGCCCAAGAACGGCAGCGGTCTTTCCGACTTTGACGTTATAAACGTCGACATATGCTTCTTTGGCGACCCCATTGTCATTGGCTTTGCCTCGGTGGTGAGCATCCACGGCGACGAGCCCAAGTTGCAGCACTGTCCCATTATATTGTTTAAAAGCCACCTCTTGATAGTGAAGTACGTTTCCATTTTCGAAAGAAGACCCACCGAGAGGGCGCACGATCGCAAAAGAAAATACCGGGTGGTTTTCATCATCCCCTTGGCCATCACGAGTCTCTACGACGCGGGACAGGACGACCATCGCTTGCACTTGGACTACAAAAACTGGCTCAAGTTGGTCTTCCGAATCGACACCTTGCAATACGAAGTAGTGCTTTGCTTTCTCGGCCGCAAAGAATACCACTTCTGGAAGGACAACTTTGAGCTCGTCATTAATGAAGTCAATGGTGGAACTTGCAAATTCAAAACGCGAGATTGTGACTCGGTGGCCTATTTGAGCCATGTCCCGTTTGACATGTCCCCGTACCGAACCCACAGCGAGGCGGCGGCAAAGAAGAAAAGCTGCCTTGTACCGGTAAAGTTTAAGGTCGATTTGATCTTGCTCAGTCAAGTCGGGAATAGACTAGAGTATGCCTCCTTTTCGGACCTCAAAGCGGAAAGGGCAGTTACTCTCGGATGGCTCGACGTAGCTGTCAACGAAAGGCACTTCAGAGGGGTAATATCGAGGGAGATCCCATTGTACACCAGGAGGCGGAGTTGACGAACCACCTCTTGATAAATCAAAAAAAAAGGAATGCATTACATTATATATGAAATTTATATGTACAGAATTCGTTGAAACTTTTTTTTTTTTTATTTCTAAGGGAGTTTGTCGTTACACTTAGTTCCCAGTGTCACCAGCACCATAGGAATCGTTACGCGAGCTGTAGTCGGAACTAAGGTCGGAGTTGTGTTTGTCTGAACCTTCATCCAAGATCTTCTTGATCACTTCGTCAACGTTGGAGGTTTTGAAATTGTTGTTCAAGTCCTGCTTGGAGGCCTCGTCTAGTATACCTTCGGCACCGCCTTGTCTATTGATAAACACCTTGAATATGGACACAATGTCAATGATGGGGATTGTTGTGTCTCCGTTTTTATACTTTTCGAATAAAGCGGGATCGTCAACGAAGATGACAAAGTCATTGTCGACTCCTTTGTAAAAGATCTTGTGTGGGTTATTTGTCATGTTTGCGCTCAAAGTTGTTCTTTTATTGATGATAATGATGAGAGAATGGAACAGAGGAAAGGAGAGGGGGGGAAGATGTCTCTGTATTTATACGAAAGTTGCAACAGCAGCAATTGATGGTTCGTAGGCTCCAACTCCATGGACGAAGGGGGGGGGGGGGGGGTATATAGCAATCAAAGGCAAACGAGGAGACTTTTCTTTTCTTCTTATTTGGCAAAAGCTTGTCGTGTTTACAAGAGAATGCTGCTGTTTCTCAAGAAACGCCGCGACCAGCCGTTCTCGAGCATTGTGAGCTTGCAGACGTGTGTTCACGTCATTAGAGCGAAACAGAGAGAGAAGGCTTGAGTGGAAATGTGGAACCTCTAGTGGTATTTTTTTGTCCGGAGCAATTGCTGGCTCTCCTTTGTAATGTGGTGAGTTATGGTTGCTTCACGCTGTGGGACCAAACAAAATCTGCAAGGAGATTTGCAAAACAAGTACGAACCCTCTTCTGACGTCATACTCGCGATGAGAGTGCAAACTCTTTCCACTGCGTCTTGAGCGTGGAGGAGAAATGAAAGAAGGCTACAGCGACGTGGCAAGGCAAGGACGTGTTCCTGGGTCCGTGGTGTCTGTGGCACACTCTCATGTGAGTTGCTCGTCCGCTGTGCTGTGGTTCTGGTCTGGGATACTCTGCTGTTCTTCTAGAACCTGGAATTTCCGAATCAGAAATCAAGACTCTCGCGACCTTTGACACTTGGTGATTGTGGCGGCCATTCGAGTTTGACTTTTCTTGCAAATATTTAAGCTCAAGCCACTTTTTCTTCGTTGCTGCTCCATCCCTTAGAGCCGGCCCCTAGATCCATCCCCTGGAATCATCTCCTAGAGGCAATGGTGAGCCCACGAGGGGGGGCACTGGACGGGAACTCCATCGTTGAACCGGGCTGGGAAAGTGAACGATGAAAAGACAATCGCGGCTCGGGTTCGGATAAAGGTTTCCGATTCCTTTCTTTTTTTAGCGTGGTCACTTGAACCCTCCAAATACGTCTCGTGAAGCCGGGCTTTCCTTTAAATTATATATTCCACACATACACTCTCTCACCAGCACATACCAATAAGAAGCTCTCTACAAGGGAACTACTCTCTTTTTTTAACCCAGGTCAACAGCCGTCACAAGGAAGAAAAAAGGGGGGATTCTCCAGGATGGTTGCTGAAGGTCTCAAAAGCTTTTCCAATAACATAGGATCTCACATTAAGGATGCCTATAAAGTGACTGAATCCGAAGTAGCGCATTTGGGCCACAACTTGAAGAACACGGTGACCTTCTATCATAGGGACTTGGATTTGAACGACCGATTGCTTCTGGATTACAAGCACGACATCAAGCAGGCGAGACTGGGGTTGAAGCATCTCGTGGCTCAAAACAACCAGCTTTTCAAAAAACTCATCCCGGGCATTCTCGCCATCAATGCAAAGGCAGCAAGAGATTTCACCAAATTGATCGGTCCCGGGTCATTGCAGTTTGAAAATATCGAAAAGTTCTACCATGAACTCGACGAATACGAGGCTCAGCTGATTGTGCCGCACGTTCACCCAAAGGAGAGGCAGTTTTTAATAGAGAGTGTCAATGAGGAGTTGTATCAATATACGCTGGCGATTGAGACACTCAGGCATCATTTGAAATCGGAAGGCGAATGGTTTGCCGACTCGATGGCGCCCAAAATTAAAAATATGAAAAAAAGATTAGATGAAACGCTAAAGTTGATAAACAAAAGAGATAGAAGTAGAGAAGACCACGACCGTTTGGACCGCAAGATTGCCAAGTTGAACCAGAAACAACCACCGTTGAGTGAGAAGGACCAACAGCATTTGGAAAAACTCCAGACCCAGTTTGATAACGTCGACAAGGAGTTCAATGCGCTCGATTTCAAAGCAATCACGCTTCTCCCGCACATCATGTCGCTATTGGACGAGTTTATGGAAAATGTTGTTGAAATACTCATATTCCGCCAAACAAACACGTTTGCAAAGATCACCGAAACTTTAAAGTACTATGCCGTTTTTTACGGAATGGTCGATGACGTCATTCCCAGCAGCTACGAGAACATCATCAATGAATGGGAACAAGATGCCACAACGATTAGATTGCAGATTGAGTCGTTTTTGCACGTGGTGCAACATAAAAACGGCCAAGTCATGGATGAGGAGATTGACGATGCAGATAAGGCTCTGAAGACTCACAAGTTCTGGGTCACTTTGTCAACAAAGATGCAGGAGAAGAAACACACAGTCAAGCCTTTCAACCCACAAGAGGGGATGTTCAACACTCACGCGGCAATTGATCCAATTGTCGCTTACGAAAAATATCAAAACCCGCAAGCAAACCAATTGGAGACTTATCACCCGCGGAAGATCTTGAGCATCGATGACGTTATCGTGCCTGAAGTTGAAAAGGTGCTCCCCGTGCCTCCACAGTTGCCACCGAGACAAGGCACCGCGTTCAACTCGCTGATGCTTCAGAGACCTTACCCTCTCAACACCATGCCTTCGCAGCCACACACCATCTATTCGCAAAATTTCGATGCATCGCTAGAATCACTCTCGTTATCCGACGACATGGACGATAATGATGATGATGTATCGTCGGTGATGTCTGACTCCTCGGACTTGACGTCGCTTTCAGCCCCGTCTATGCACCATTCCATTGACAAAACGCACTCGGTGGAGAAGCCGTTGCGCAAGATTATCAATTCCTCGAAAAACGCAATCAGAGTCGCTCCCGTGACCACGTCAGTGTGGTTCGATACACCCATAGTGGAAAACGCGTCATTGCACACGACGCCAATGACTGAGGCGTATAAGCTTGCAGCATGGGAGAAATTTTTTAGCAGGCTCGACAAGTCTAAGAAAATCGCCAAAGTGGCAAAATACGATTTTAAAGGACAAGAGACTGGCGACTTGTCGTTTGTGAAAGGCGACACCGTGGAAGTTGTTTTTAACTTTCAAAGCGTCGACACATTGTACATGCGAGATAATTTGAACTGGTGCGTTGGCGTCAAGAGAAGCGAAGATGCCACTTCCAAGGAGTATAGAATTGGCCTTGTTCCCAACAACTATCTTGAGTAATCACTTGACTTAAACTAAGCTAGATACTTTCGACCTTTCGCACACCAGGGGGGGAATTTTTTTTTCTTTTTGCTTTTTGCTGCTGTTATCATTCATCAGTCAACGTCATTCTTTAATAATTTAAATAATGTGCCCAAGATCTTCTCAGGATCGGCCCTTGACCCATTATGGAAATACTCATTAATAATAAACTGCCTTAGATTATCCCTTGCAAAATACTTCCGCTTGACCTCGTTTGAAAGATGGAAATCGACGTATTGATCCGCGTAGTACGTAGCCGCCACGATGGGCACTTGGTCCCACGTAATGCGCTTCAACTTCTCCACATCGTACAACGAGCTCCAATTTGAATATCCGTGCAGTTGCAGATACTCGCGAAACATGCTCTTAAACACCATCTCCCCGCCGTGAAATATATCTTTTCTTGCTCGGACCCCACCACCCAGCTACAAACTCCTCGCGTCTCGGCTCGTGTCTCAACCTCTCTGCGCTCCAATCGGACTTCATCTTGGCGCCATCGCAGTATATCGCTTCTTGCAATAGCGCATAGATGGGATTCGTATCGAAGCTCAACTGGTTCTGTACCGCGATAAGCGTCGAGTATCGCAATGCGCCACGACGCGTGATACCCGCCACATGGAATAAACTAGCTCATGCACAGCATAAGTTCCGCCACAGGCGCAGAAAATTCAACCCCAATTGCTGGAATCGTTCCACGGTCAATACTCCGTCGTTCGGCAGTAATGTTGGTGCTTCATTTAAATACAGACAAATGATTTTGACTCGCTCGACGTCGAAGGGATATTTGCGATAGTAGTGTTGGTTGCGTTCTTTGGTGCGCTCGTATGTTTGTTTGTAGACGGTATCAACGTCGTATCCGATGGGCGGGATCCCGCCTGTGATCATCACTTGGTTCAATGACTCGGGGTAGAAGGATAAGTAGATGCAGCAGCAGAATTCAC
This sequence comes from Lodderomyces beijingensis, assembly GCF_963989305.1. Lineage (NCBI taxonomy): Eukaryota > Fungi > Ascomycota > Pichiomycetes > Serinales > Debaryomycetaceae > Lodderomyces > Lodderomyces beijingensis. Next base: position 1,624,494 of record NC_089973.1, read on the forward strand.
CGTATGATAGGCCCAAGATGGTCCATTTCGAGTCTGCGCCGAGCAATTTGCTTCTGATGATTTCAGCGTCTTTGACGATTGCATCTGCCCGGAATTGAAGTATGGTTTCAAGTGGTGACAACTGTAATTGTTTTTTTGTCCTTGTTGTTGGCGTGAGGTTGCTGATTGATTCGATTGGTGTGCTATTGCCTGTGCCCCTTTGGTCCATCCACACGATTTGGAATCCTTCATCGAACAAGACTTTGGTCACGCCGGAATACAGCGTTGGTCTAGTACAGCCAAACCCGGGCCCGCCTTGCAAGTAGATAATGAGGTTGGTTTTTTGTTCCCCTGGCAAGATGATCTCTTGCAATCACTCGGGCGTCGTACTTTTGCGTGATGGTTACTTGAACTTCTTGTTGTCGTCTGAAACATCTTTATCGTGACACAATGGCACATTGAAAAGAATCGTCTGGTTTAGGATGTTATCTGTCTGGAAACAATCTGTTATTTGGTACGGCTTCATTGGCTCTGCTCTTGATTCCTTGATGATAATGTATTTGATTCAAAATGTACTGAAATCTATAACGACAGCTCCGCCGAGATAGGAAACTACACACAAAGGCGCAACCCCTCCACCCCCTTTAGCCCCCTAACCGTCACCACCATCCCAACAACACCAGCAACATCAACAGCAGCTATTCCATCCATTCGGAATAACGAAGCAGACCGAATCCCGCCATCACTTATACTCAGCAATCTGGTCATCGAGATACCGCCAAACGCGAACCATGTTCTCCAAATTTCCATCCCCATCAACGTCGAAATCCCCCCTGCTACGTCCCAACTTCCCAAACGAAATGACGTATGCGCCAGATTTATCAACCTCGGGGCTGAACGCAGCATATAGCAGAGTATACGCGCCCCAAGCAGCATCATGCGTGATCATATCGCCGAAAAAATTCTCAACGCTTGTTAAGTTTCGACTTAGTCCCGTCTTGAGGTACCCGGGACACAAGGCAACACAAACCACCCTTTCCTCCTCCTCCTCCTCCTCCTCGTTTCCCCCGCCGCCACCTTCGTGATTCATCATGTTCCATAATCGAGATTGGATGATGTTGATTGCTTTAGACTGCGAGTATAAAGTGAGCGCGCTCGGTGGTGTAGTAAACAGAAAGTTGGGGTCCGGGAAGTATAGTCCGTGGCGTGGAGCCCAGAAATGCAGCGTCGACGATACCCAGATTATACGGCAGTTGCGATGGCTTCGCGACGTTTCAATAATGGTGCGGTTCAAGTGGTGCTGGAGTAAGTGCAGGCCGATGCAGTTCACACCGAGGTGGATCTCGTGGTTTTGCTCCGTGAAGTGGCCCTGCCGCGGGTGCATCGTGCCTGCGTTGTGTATGATTATGTCTAATCGCGTTTCCATGGTGAGGAATTGGGCCACTGCTGGTTTCACGGTGGATATATCCGCGAGGTCGAGATGGACGTAGTGGACTTGGGGTAAGTTTTCAATGGCACGGAGCGTAGAGTCGCGGTTTCTTGCGAATACGTAGATTCGGATCTTGTTTGTCGCCTTGGTGATTTTCTTGATTAGCTCGAGACCGATCCCGCTGTTGCCTCCCGTGATGATCATTACTCGCTCGTGGTTATTGTCATCTAGGGATAATACTTGTTGTAATTCTACTTCGGTGAAAGTTGGTTTGCCTGGGTAGAGACCTTGTAGTATTTCCTTCCAGTTTTGCCATGATTTCCATGGTATTTCGGGTTTCGTTGTTGCTGGCATGGGAAACGCTGTTTGGTAGATGTAGCTGTTGGTTTTCTTCAACATCCATCAACAAAATAAACGTATCAGTTGCATAAGCCACACTCGCTTTCATTACCCTACCCAAACTCAGCCCCACTCCAAACTGAAAAGCGCAATTTTTCTCCCCACAAGTACCGCACATCATCTCATCTACAAAAACAAAAAAGCAAGCTAAGATCAAGATTCAACTCATAATGTACAGTTTCTGTTCCCTTTTATTTTTTTGTTAAACAAAAATGCAAAACCTATATATTAAATACAGAAATAAGGAATAACCCCACCTCCTCCTTGTTCATTTTTTCTTGCGAAAAGAAAACCGGAATGAAATTGCACCTCTAATACAATCCACCAGTTCTCTGTTTTCTCAATGCATTCTGCTGTTTTTCAGTCTCTGAATCCCACAAGATGAAGTCATCAAGCGCCTTGCCCGCGGGGACCATGGGCAAAACAGGCACCTTTTTTTCAACGTAAACTTCCAACAAGACCGGCTCTTGGCAATCCAAAAACTCCTTAACGCCCGCCTTCAATTGATCTTGAGTCTCGATTCTGATCCCCTTGACGCCCATCGCCTCAGCGAGTTTCATAAAGTCGGGGTTGGATTGATGTGTATGGGAGTATCTGTGTTCGTAAAAGAGCGATTGCCACTGGGTCACCATACCTTGTTCTTCGTTGTTCAAGACGCAGATCTTGACGGGTGCGCCCGCCTGGACAGCCGAAGACAACTCGGTCAAGGTCATGTTGAAGGATGCGTCTCCGTCAATGTCAATCACCATGGCGTCGGGCTTGGCTACTTGTGCTCCGATCGCGGCAGGCAAACCGAAACCCATGGTTCCCAACCCACCCGAGGTGATCATGGTTCTAGGCTTGGTCCATGTCCAGTGTTGAGCGGCCCACATTTGATGCTGGCCAACACCAGTGGTGACGTAGACGTCCTTGTCGTAGTTCATCGACTGTTCCGAGATTTCCTTGATTAAAGTCTGGGGCTTGATCTTGGACTCGGGTGTCTCCAATTGATACGAGTATGGGTATTTCTCTTTCCATTCATTCAATTGCTTGAACCATTCTGGGCGCAGTTCAATCGAGTTGACCAAGGGGATGAACTTGCGCAAATTGGCAGTGACATCACCTTCGATGGCTTCGGTGGCTTCGACAACCTTGTTGATGTTTTTGGGGGAAATTTCAAAATGCAAGATACCACCGCGGTTTTCGCTAGCGGCAAGCTTGGCTGCTGGTGCAAATTTGGCAATGTTACCAGTGACTCTATCGTCGAACCTTGCACCAAGGGCAACGATACAATCGGCATTTTGGATAGCGGTATTGGCGGCGGCTGAACCGTGCATACCCAACATATCCAACGACTTGGGGTCCCTTTGGTCAAAGGCACCAAGACCTTGCAAAGTGGTGGTGACGGGGATGTTGGCCTTGTCGGCGAGTTCCTTCAACAACTTGGGACCATCGTCGTGGTTGAGAATACCAGCACCACAATAAATGATGGGCTTCTTGGCGCGGTTGAGGATATCGGCTGATCTCCTAATGGCTTCCGAAGTGAATTCGTTAACGGCCTTCTTTGTGATTTGGCTCAATGCATTCGAGGGCAAAGTAGTGTTGATGGGGATGGATTCTCTCAAGATGGAGGCAGTAACGTCTTTTGGCAAGTCAACCAAAACGGGGCCTGGTCTACCGGTAGTGGCGATTTCAAAAGCTTCATTGATGCGTCTGGGCAATTCGGCAACGTTTTTAACCATCACGTTCCATTTCGAGCAAGACCTCGAAATACCAATGACATCGGCTTCTTGGAATGCATCGGTACCAATGGCCGTTGTGGGGACTTGCCCCGTAAACACAATCAACGGAACGCCGTCCATCAACGCGTCAGCCATGGGGGTAATGACATTGGTAGCACCAGGACCCGAGGTGACCAAAACAACACCGGGTTTACCGCTGGCTCTCGCGTAACCTTCAGCCATGTGGCCGGCGCCTTGCTCATGTCTGGGCAAGACAAATTTAAACTTGTCCGAGTTGTAAATGGCGTCAAACACGGGCAAGATGGCACCACCAGCGTAACCAAAGACAGTATCGACATCGTGTCTCAACATCATTTCATGGAAAATCTCTCCACCGGTCAAGCCGATGAATGAGTCATCCATGACTTGTTCCTTTTGCACGCCAGCACGACGACGTTGATGCTGTTGCTGTTGCTGGTGTAATGGTGTCTTGTGTAAAGAAGTAAAAGGCGGCTGCTTCAGCGGGGAGTCGACATCGGCGGTGTTGAATGCCGGCGAAGGTTGCGGCCTCGACCTCGAGCTAGCTTGAGCAGCATGGTGTTGATTTATCTTGGAAATGGCTCTTGTTTGAGACTTGAGTAGTTGGGAAAGTCTTGAAGAGGGTGTTGGCGAGCACCTCGACGTGAAGCTCCGTGTTAGCATTTTGGAACAGATTCAACTAGTGTGTATCTCTGACGGTTTGCTGTGCTAGCAGAAAAGAAAGAAGAGAAAGGAAGAAAGAACCCCAGGGCGGTTGGAAGATCTTGGAGGTGAAATATCTCTCCAGCGAAGAATATGGAGAAGTCAACTGCCAGACGCTTTGTAGAAAATTTTCACACACACTAAGTAGTGCGGCGATTACGTAAGAGTTGACTCATTGAGCGTGCGGGTGTTGGTGGTCATTTGGTAGCGCCTGCCCAGGCCCTGTTCCGCTCTTTGCACGTGACTTTTCAGGACCAACGGAACAGCAAAAAAAGAAACGACACTCCGGCACAGGCGCACGCACACTGGTACTTAGCCGCGGCGGAGAATATCACGTGAGATGCACTGGGTCGTGTGCTGATTTAAATCCAGAGATGAGCTGAGCCGGAGCTGAGCCAAGATGTCACGTGAGTGCCCCCACTCCCTCACTCAACCCACCGAGAGCACTCTCTAGGAAAAGTTCAATGCCATAGCTCAATCTCGCGGGTGTGTTTTCTCCCGGGCTTTGGAAGAATATATAAACCCTTCTTACAGTTTGAAGTTGCGTGATATAATTCTAGTGATTGATATCAAGAGAGGGAAATAATGAAAAAAAAAAAAGAAAACAAACAAACACCTTCTAAATATGTATTTTTCTCTAAGATAACTTTGGTTTCGATACGCTGGACTCTGGCTGGTATGGAGACAAGTCAGATTCTTCAGTTCCACTCGTGCTGTGTTGATGATGGTGCACCTCGTCTTCTTGTTCTTGTCGTTGCTGATACTTTTCGTCGTTGTTGTGGCCACTTCCCGAAGTGTCGTCGTTTGGGTACCGGGTCTCGATTCCATCAATGGTCTGAGGGTGTGTGGCCAGCTGCTGGATTGGATCAGGTTTTTCAATGGTTTCCACTTCTTCAACTTGCTTTCTGTCATTGGGGTTGCCCCAATCGAGAAAGTCTCTTCTAACTTCAACATAGTCGTATGCAAATTCACCAATTTGGTCTTCATCGACACCAGCTTCTTCACCATTGTAATCGACACGCAAGTGCAACCCGGGGATCTTGTCGATAACAAAACACAAGATGGCGGTGACTACAGCCGCATAGCCAAATGTAGCGCAGATGTAGGCAATTTGGATGTACAATTGTTTCCAATTGTGATCGAGCCAACCTCCAGAGTGGTCAGTAACACCATCGTAGCCAATAACAGTGGCCGATCCAAACAAGGCATTAAATATTAAGCCAACAATGCCAGCGACACCGTGCTCTGCCCACACATCCAAAGAGTCGTCAACACGGCACAAGTACTTAATCTTGGTCGACAAGTTACAAACCACTCCTGAAACAATACCCAAGATGACACTGGCCCATAATGGAATCATACCGGAACTTGGAGTAGCTGCAACCAAACCAGAAATGCAGCCCGAGCAAATGGCAACCATCGACCACTTGTTTTCCAATCTGAAATCGAGCAAACACCATGAAATTGCTCCAAATGCGCCACACAAGTGAGTATTCATCATTGAGTAAGCAACTTTCAAACTAGGGTTGGCACATGAAAACCCATTGAAAAACAACCAGCCGACATAAAGCAAGATGGTCCCAAGGAAAATGGTTGAGATATTGTGGGGTCTGTAATTAACCATCAAAGTTTCGTTTCTTCTTCCCAAAAATGCCGAGTAGACAAATGCCGAGATACCGGAAAGGATCTCCACTGGTCCACCGCCGGCATAGTCCAAAGTGCCGCCTCGATAGTTCATGGCCCAGCCGCCACCCCAGATCCAGTAAACAACGGGACAATAGACAATGGTCGCCCAGCAAAACAAAAACACCATTGCCGGTAAGAATCTGCCTCTTTCGCCGATGCAGGCGCCTGCCAAAATGGCCAACGTCACAAGCAAAAACTGCATTTGGAAAATGGCAAATGCCAATTGCGGATAATCAGTGTCGCCACTTGATGCACCCAACAAATTTTTAAAGCCAAAAAAGTGCAAATCGCCAATAAAGGGGTTTGACGAGGTATCACTGAATGCCAAGGAGTAGCCCCAAAAGTACCATTGGAATATTCCGATGAATGACGACATAATCACGATCCAAATCATGGAAAGCGCGCTTTTCCTTCTTGCCAACCCACTATACAAAAAGGCGAGCCCCGGCACCATGATCCAAATCATGGAGGATGCAATGGTAAATAGCAAGACATACGATTCGTTATATTCGGCGTTTTCCGTAAACACTTGTCTTCTAGTTAGAAGCTGTTTTATAAACTCCTCCTTCATTATATATCTTGTTGGAATGGTGTGCTAGAACTATCTAAGGAAGTAAGGGGTATTGCACTCTATCTCTATGTATATGCCGCTGTAAGATCTATGAGGTTACAAGCCCAAACTTTAAAAAAAATTCTGGAGTTGTAGCAAAGAATTGAAGTCGAGTTAAGTTGAATTAGTGATAAGTGGGATGAATTTAAAAAAATAAAACGAAAAAATGGACCCAAATACGTCTTGAGAGTCAGAACCACGTAAAAACGGAGCTTTGGTCTTGGTCTTGGTCTTGGCTAACAATTGAAGGGATTACTCTCTAGTAAAAGAAATGAGAAAATCCAAGTCGAAAACAGCAGCAGAACCAGTAAGAGGTGGGAAGAGGTGGTTTATATATATATCCATCTAGCTACATTTCCTATACTAGAGGGTATTTATTGATGCATCTGCAACAATTGGCAGCCGCCCGTAATTTATTCATTTAGCCACCAGGAGAAAAAAAAAAAAAATTATTGACTCTTCAGTTTGAGTGATCCCGTAATCATCCCAACCCGTCGCTGTCTCTTCACGAAAAACCCTGTTTTTTCTTTGCTTCTTGTTGCTTTTGATCTCGGGGTCGATGGTCTACCGCCCTGCCTGTCTGAGACTACAACTGAAATCCGGGGTAGCGGTAGGTATCAAGTGGTGTTCGACTTGTCCATCTCGATAAATGCCCTCTTGTACGTGTTACATCTCCGGCGGTTTTTTTTTTTTTTTTTTTGCTTATCATCTACGAATGAAAAATCCGCAGCCAATTTTTCTTTTTTGGCATTTTCTTTTTCAGCTGTTTCTTGCTCTCACGCTTCGCTTGATCAAGAGCAAGTGCAACAGTTGGTTGCCCTCATGGCAAAGAGCCGCTTGAGGAGGCCCATGGGAAACTGGGACGAGTTCCGCCATTGGCGTTTCCAAAATTACCAACTGAGAGAGAATCTCCTCGCGGAGCCGCCCTGTTTGCGCAAACAACAGAAAAAACCAGCCAACCCGGGGCGGTCTATTGTCCAATGAACAAGAAGACTTGCTCCCGTTCTCTTTCTTACCTTTCTGACCCTGTCTTTTGGAAGAGATTATGTAGTGCGCGTGACTCGCCGCCGTAGTTGATCGTTTTTGCTAATCCAGCCAATCAGACGCGAGCATGCGTCTCGTATCGTGACTTTATGCGGCGGGCCAGCTATTAGGCGATCATTCCTGCGCCCCTCTTCTTATCGCTTGGATAATATGGCAAACCCACCTATACACCAAAACACACCAGGGCAAAATGCTTTCCCATGTGGCAGGGGAGAGCAATCGAGTTGACACATACCATGGCGAGGAGATAAGAGATACCCCGGATTTCTATTGAGTCCAAGGAGAGACAGGGCAAGGGGGAGAAGGAAGGGACCAGCGCCAACATCCACCTGCTCTGCCGTATGTGTACTGGTGTGTCTATGCGGTTGGTGCCTGGCCCTTTATCCTTCACCGGAGTTTTGTTTTTCAATCTTCAAATGCTACCAAAAAAATAACCATCGCATGCTGATATGGAAAAAAAAAACGCCTTTCCACATCCCACATCGTGGCCTCAGCGTTATATTACTGGGTCTATAAGAGTAGCCCATGAGAGACTCGTTTGTACTGTCACGGTGCGAATCTAGACTTGAAATAGCACGTGCTTGACTTTACTGCTACTGTATAGAGCGGGGCGTTGAGCCTGACGGAAAACAGCCTGCGTGGCGAAATTGGTTATCGCTTTTGACTTCTAATCAAAGGATTCCGGGTTCGAGTCCCGGCGTGGGTTTTCTCTTGCTTTTGCAGCTTTAGCTCACCTGGGAGAGCGTCAGACTGAAGATCTGGAGGTACTGTGTTCGAGCCACAGAAGCTGCAAATTTTTTTCTTTTCCCCTTGCATGTTAGTCAACTCCTGGCATGAATTGTTCTGTGGGTTGTAGAACGTCTTTTGGAATCGGGTGTAACTCTTTTTTTTTTTTTCTGTATATCATAAACGGCAGCTGGTGGAGGTGATAAAAAAAAACCCCAACACGAGGGTCTTATGCCGTATTCATTGGTTATTCGTCTCCTTTTTTTTTTTCATCCTACAAAAGGTTCGAACGAAGACCCGGTTTCTAACACGGCGTTTCCCACGCAACGATCCCTTCTGTTTCGCCTCAATCTTCATTAAAATCTTTGGGTCTTTTTTTTTTGTACTCTTACATAGGATTAATTGACAATGCTTTGAAAATAATATATATCTCGAGTCTAACTGGACACAACCCAGGGATCGTAGCAGCTTGATGAAACATCAAGATAGCCCATCCGCCCCTGCCAGGATCCACAAGGATCCACTCCCGCAAAGTGAATGTAAAATTAATGAATGTATACACGAACTCCCCCTTGATATAATGTAATAGCTTTAGCGCCAAAAAAACAAAAAAAAAAAGAATGAAAGACCCAAAGTCGCCAAAGCGACTTTATGTTCGTAGCCACCACTGCAATTTTCATTCCTTCTTTCTTTCTGCTAAAGAAAAGAGAAAAAATCTCACGTTTCTCAAGAGCTTTCCAGGTTTCACGAGATTTTTTTCTTCTCTTCAACCAAGAAAAAAAAAAAAAAAAGAGACCACAGCATCTGACATGATCTGGTGGGTTTTCTTTATTCGGTGGTCACTGTCGGCAAATGCTGGGAGCTGTCACTTTTTCCTTCTTGTCGTAAGTTTGTGGGGTGGCGGGGGGATGGCGGTGATTTGGGGCTTTCTCCAGGTTGAAAAGACATAATTCCTTGTGGAGATGATTAAAGGGAGAGGGAGAAGGTGGAGAACAGGTAGCATTCTTGGTCTTGGTCTTGGTCTTTTTCTTATTCTGCCATTGGCTGCGGTCTCTCCTCATGTCGGTGGGTGGAGGCCACCGTCACCTTGTTCAGCCCCACTGGGGGTGGTGGATGAAGGAGAAGTTATTGATTGCCCCATCTTGCATTATTATATTGTCGCTGAAGAACCGAGCCGAGGGCGCGTTTGTGTCAATTGTCAAATAAAAACCCACCAGTGGGAAAACCCCGACGGCCTTCAAGACCTTCAAACAAGAGAGTCAAAAAACAATAACGTTTCCTCTGGAGGAGACATCTTTTGATTTTTTTTTTGCTTTTTTCTTTTTTGTTTTCCTTGAGTTGGGACTGGGGTTGTGGTGGAACCCCAGAATTCAAGATGATGGGTCTCAGAAAAAACCGCCAAAGCAGCGCTTCTTCTCACTCGCCCCCTAGTCTTTTTTTTTTCTTCTATCATTTCTTAAATGCCATTAAAGCAACGCTTTGCAAGGTTGAATAATAACAGCACGATGGGGGAAAAACCGGCAGGGTGAGAGACATGTTGAAGGAAAAGTCAAGAGGAAGACAAAAGAGTCAAGGGCTTTTGTCACAGTAGAGATAATTTCTTATTTTTTTGGGGGCCAATCAGCTCTCCTTTGTTCTTTTTTTTTTTTTTTTCGCAACTGAAACTCCGACATCACCAGAACGAAACTCACCTGATTGCCAAACCAATTAAAAAAAGAAAAGGAGCAAAAGGAAGGAGCAGAAAAGAAAGCGGCAAGAACTTGGCCTGTTTGGATTTTTGTGGGGAGAAAAGGTGGAGGTGGTCCGGGGTCTAGAGTCCCGAGTCTCGAGATAGGAGGAAAGATGGGATGGTGTGCCGGTAATGAAATGAAACGAGATAACGGCAATCGAGAATATAATGCTCTCTCTCCTAAGCTCAGCTCATGCCAGTTGCCGTCAGGAGCCGAACCTCGTCTTCCCTTCTACCCCACAATCCTGCTATTGCTCGAGCTTCTTGTTTAGACATCTCTCCCACCACCACGTTGAACAATGTTGAGGCCGAATCGATGCGGCGTCCAATTGGCGATTATTTTTTTGAAAGAAAATGACACCGTCTGCTCCACTTGACTTTCAGCTCTTTTTTTTTTTTCTTGGTGCTGAGACCTAGCTTGTTTGAATGTGTTTGAGTGTATGTGGGGGAAGGAAGAAGAAGCGGTTCGATTGGGCGTTTGCTTATAGAGAAAAGAGTAATGGTGCCAGTGCAACAAATCTCCTGGCGCACAAAATGTGTCTCTCTGAACAATCAGATCTATTCTCAACAATCCGGCTGTATCGAGTGCTAATCCAAGTAGACAACTTTAGATACAAAGTGACGATAAAAAATTGTTGGCACATCGTCGTCTGCGGTGAGGGACATGCTTTGGGGGTGGGGGGGGGAGAGGCAGTTGGGGTTTGGGGTTGAGCCTTGTTTCAATTTTTTTTCTTCTTTATTTGAGCTTTTTGCTCTTTGACTCGTTGACTCTCGAGTCGGTAAATTGTTTCGAACAATCAAATTGACGGAGGAAGCTAGAGATATATCGGTGTTATGTTTGTTCATGCATGGCTATAATATCGAAAAAAAAAAAAACCAAAAGAAAAAATCTCCCTCTCTGAAATAATAAGAGATTGAGAGATTTGAGGGGCAGTGGAGAGAATCGTCTATATTGAAGCTGGTGATTGTCGGGGCTGGAGTTGTTGTTGTTGTTGTTGTTGTTGATGTTGTTGGTGGTGGTGATTGTTGGGGGGTTGAATCTGGGGTCATAATTTTTTTCCAGTTCAACAGTTTTCTTTTTTTTTTTTTTTACAATATAAATACAAGCCAAGTTCACCCTCCCGCTATGTATCTCTGTAAGCCCTTTACTTCTTACCCAATTCCCCTTCATTCACCTACTAGCTTACCCTATTCCACCCTACTTGGTCAACTCTGGCTTTACCTGTCTAGATTTTCTCCCCTGCCTTTCCCCTGTGTGTACGCCCCGGTGGACAATAGAGCGAAAGTCGCAAAAACCCAACAGAAAAAAACACGACACGACACGACATTCGAGTGAGTTGTATACGACACCCCGACATTAGCGACAAAAAGAAAAACAAAACAAACCAAATACAATGCCAGAAATGAAAGTTCATGAGAAACATTCTCATATCTCGTTAGACCATGAAAACATGCATGGACCTCCGCAAGGTTTCTTTGACAGACAACCGCATGGGCAGAAGCCGAATTTGACGGATTTTGCTACCTACCAGAAGTTATACAACCAGTCTATTCAAAACCCCAATGAATTCTGGGCAAAGCAAGCCACCGAGAATTTGGATTGGTTTAGACCTTTTGATGCAGCTAGGTTTCCAGCAGACCCCAAGGACGACTACAAGAATGGCGATTTGCCCGCGTGGTTTTTGAATGGAGAGTTGAATGCCTGCTACAATGCCGTTGATCGTTGGGCCATGAAGAACCCCGAGAAGCCCGCTATTATTTATGAAGCCGATGAAGTTGACGAAGGCAGAATCATCACTTATGGTGAATTGTTGAAAGAGGTGTCCAAATTGGCTCAAGTGTTGGTCAAGTTGGGAGTTAAGAAAGGCGACTCGGTTGCTGTCTACTTGCCCATGATTCCCGAGGCGTTGATCACCTTGTTGGCCATTGTTCGTATTGGTGCCATGCACTCGGTTGTCTTTGCTGGGTTCTCGAGCGCCTCGTTGAGAGACCGTATCTTGGACGCTGACTCGAGAATTGTTATCACTGCCGACGAATCAAAGAGAGGCGGCAAGACCATTGAAACTAAAAAGATTGTCGATGACGCATTAAAAGAATGTCCCGATGTCCGTAACGTGATTGTTTACAAGAGAACTGGTAACGTCCATGTGCCATTCAACAACACTTCGGGAAGAGACTTGTGGTGGCACGAGGAAATGGCCAAGAATGGCTGCTACTACCCTCCAACCGATATGAACTCGGAGGATCCCTTGTTTTTGTTGTACACCTCGGGTTCCACTGGTAAGCCAAAAGGTGTTCAACATACCACCGCCGGTTACTTGTTGGGCGCGATGATGACCACGAAATATGTGTTTGACGTTCACGAAAATGACATTTTGTTCACCGCGGGTGACATTGGTTGGATCACGGGCCACACCTACTGTGTCTATGGTCCATTGTTGAATGGTGCCACCACGGTTGTCTTTGAAGGTACCCCTGCTTACCCAAACTTTTCCAGATACTGGGAAATTGTTGACAAGTACAAGGTGAATCAATTTTACGTTGCACCAACTGCTTTGAGATTGTTGAAGCGTGCTGGTACTAAATTCATTGAAAACTATGATCTTAGCTCGCTTAGAGTCTTGGGTTCCGTTGGAGAGCCAATTGCTGCCGAAGTCTGGCACTGGTACAACGACCACATTGGACGCGGTAAAGCCCATATTGTCGATACTTATTGGCAAACCGAGTCTGGATCACATTTGCTCACCCCATTAGCCGGTATCACCCCCACGAAACCAGGCTCCGCTTCACTCCCATTCTTTGGCATTGACCCCAAGATTTTGGACCCCACCACAGGAGAGGAGTTGAAGGATAAGGATGTCGAAGGTGTCTTGGCAATCAAGCAAGCATGGCCTTCCATCACTAGAGGTATCTACAATGACTACAATAGATTTATCGACACCTACTTGGCCCCATACCCTAACCACTATTTCACCGGTGACGGGGCTGCTCGTGACTTGGACGGCTTCTACTGGATCTTGGGCCGTGTTGACGACGTGGTCAATGTCTCTGGCCACAGATTGTCGACTGCTGAAATCGAGGCTGCCTTGATTGAACACCCATTGGTTGGAGAATCCGCCGTGGTTGGTTTTGCCGATGACTTGACTGGTCAAGCCGTGGCTGCGTATGTTGCCTTGAAAAAAGACAAGATGGGAGGAGACACCACCGAGGAAGACTTAGACATTATCAAGAAGGAATTGATCTTGACTGTGCGTAAGGAAATTGGACCTTTTGCTGCACCTAAACTAATTTTACTTGTTGACGATTTACCAAAGACTAGAAGCGGTAAGATTATGAGAAGAATCTTGAGAAAAGTATTGGCTGGCGAAGAAGACCAATTGGGTGACACTTCAACGTTATCGAATCCACAAGTTGTTGACCAAATCATTGCTGTTGTTCACAAGAATAAAAAGTAGAAAAAGGAGAAGATTGTTTTTTTTTTTTACACTTATTTATAATCTTATGTATACTGTCGAATATATTGACAACCATTTATATTGGTGAAGGGGGGAGGGGGAATGACTGCTCTAAACACGGCGGTGCTATAGAGACTCAAGTGCTCCAATTAAAGCACACTCATTCTGCTCAGCAATAAAATTCATCTCTCCAGTTCATCTGGTTGCGAAAAAGAAAACCCAAAATCAAATCAAGCTCGCTTATCGCGCACTATTGAAAAATTTCCCACTCCAAACCATCACCACCACCACAAGTCAACCACGCAACCCCACATTCCTTCATCCGCCATGACACGCGTAATATTCCTCAAGAACCCAAGCACGCCAACCGACCCCTACGCGACCCACTTCGCCGCCACATCCCGCACGCCCTATTTCATCCCGCTCCTAACGCACACCCACAACGACAAGCTAGCCACGCGCACGTACCTCACATCGCATCGCTTCCTTCACGACACGCCCCGCTTCATCATCACCTCGCAGCGCGCAGTCGAGATGTTCAACGACGTGATCCAAACTTTACCACGCAATGCACAACGGATAATAGTGGCGAAGATTGGATATACCGTGGGACCAGCAACGTTCCATCTTCTACGTGACGCTGGATTCAGTGATGTACGCGGCGGGATGAAAGCGGGCAACGGGGCGAAGTTATCGGAGATGATCTTGGATGATGTGGGTGGATCTAGTGAGGAGCGCATTGTGTTTTTCACGGGTGTCGTGCGCAAGGATGTTATACCACGGAGACTTGCGACGTTGGCGAATTTCGAAGAGTTTGTCATGTATGCTACTTTCGAGCGCGATGATATCGTGGAGAACTTCGTGAATTGCGTCGAGAATGGGAGTGGCGGTGGTGGAGAGGATAAGGATAAGGGTGGCTGGATTGTGTTTTTCAGTCCGCAGGGCACGAGCGATATAATCAAGTTTTTGAAAAGTAGCAAGGGAAGCGGGTGGAGGATTGCGTGTATTGGGCCTACGACGCAGGAGTACCTTGTTGCAAATGGCCTTGCACCTCATGTCGTTGCTGCAAAGCCCGATCCCGAGAGTTTACTTCACGCAATTCAAAACTACAAAGAGTGAAAATGTATAAATTAGTTGATACATTGTTGCCATCACACTTGCAAGTAAGATTATTTATTAATTTGATTAAAATTACGCTCCCCAATATTTCTCTTTCATCTCAGATTCTAGCCTATATCTCCCCGCTGCTTCTCAAAGATCATCAGTAGTCATTAAAAAAAAAAAAAAAAAAAAAGTCGTTTCGTTTCAGCTACCGGCGGCTAGCGCACCCGCAGTGGTGGCGCCACCTGCTGCAGTTCTGGTTGTGAAAACTTTGCCAATTCTTTCATTCCCTCCAAGTAAAACCGACCCTAAAGTTTCTCTCAAATTCACCTTCACCAGCTCGATTTTTTGAAACCTCCATCCCATCACATAACTGGTGAAGAATAATCCAATGAGTCCGACCAAAATTGGAATCCAAAAGAGGAAAAGCATCTTGTCGTGCTCGACTGATTTTCGTGGATGGTTAATGTATGAAATCACCATATCCTCGGAACTGTCTGAAGCTGCACCACCATCTATCTCTTGCTCATCGGTTGGAGCCAGTGCTCCGCCGGCAGTGGTGATATCGTGGATTTGACTTGCCGATGATCCTGCTTGGTTCAACGATTGCTCTGCCGATGACTTTGGCTTCGACGTAGACGACGAGGGACCCAAGGGAAACAAGTCATCATACGTTGGCAACGCGTCACCTTCTTCATCCTTGCTGAAGACGTTCATAACCTTTTGCCACAACCCAGGCGACGAGGGTCTTGATGGAGCAGACCTAGTGGTTCGCTGAGTCGTCGCCGAGTGACCTTGTTCTCCATCATTGTTATCATCACCATCACCATCTACAGCAACAGCAATAACATCATCAACGGCAGCTTCATTTCTACTCTCTAACGACCTTGCTTCCCACTCGGAATCTTCACTCAAACTACTCCAATCATCATCATCATCATCGTCATCATCAGAGTCATCATCATGATCATCGCTTTCAAACTCTGAGTCGGCAAACTCTGAGTTCCTATCATCGTCGAGACCATAACCAGCCGAGCTGTACTGTTCCTGCGCTTTCACTTGCGGACCAGCATTGGCAACCATTTTGGAAATCCTTCGTCCAATATTGTTGTCGAGTGATATGATGGAGTCAAACGAATTGGACTTTTTGATATTGTCTTCGTCGTACTCGTCTCCTTTTTCTTCCTTTTCAACTCCACTAGTTTGTTGATATTCCGCCTCGGTTTCCAAAGAGCTAAACATATCAAGCACGTTCGCATCACTATAATCCTTCATGTAAAGATCGTTCTTCAACCGAAGGTTCCAGTTTGACTTACCATAGTCAATGTAAAATTCCATAAGCTTTCTGTTGCCGCTCATCGACGCGATAAACAACGGCGTGATACCTTGGTTGTCCTGCACATCCATCTTGCAGCCATGAGTAGCCAAAAACTTGACCAATTTGGAATAGTTTTTCAATGTAGATAAATGAAGTAAAGTTTGTCCCTGTTTATTGGTGAGCTGCCAGTTGGGTATAATGATTGGACAGTTTGGCAAATCCACGAGCGACAATAACCGTACAAGCACAACCTGCATGCTCAACCCGGAACTGGTCAATTTCTTCAACGATTCTTGTGCAGAATTGAACCATTCATTCGATGCAGAGTTCCCCGTTGGAGAAGAAGATGAAGCTGCTGGGGTCGTCGAGTTGGAACCGTTCCTGCTGCTATTGTCTGTACCAACGATCCGCCTGGCTATATTCTTGGCATCTTCCAATTTCCCATTCATCTTTAAACCAACAATCTGCAATGCCAACTCAATTAGTTGACGATCGGTGTCATCTGTGTAAGTGAATATCAGCAGCTGTTGCTGCATCAATGATGCTTCCTCATTTTCAAATGTAACCAAGACTTGCCCTGGTTGTTGAGCTGGTGGGAGATACGTGACAATTGTAGTATCGGACCAACAATGAGTTGCTAATGCGCGGTTTGCACCAAATTTTACAGATAAACCAGGTCTGAAATTGAAACCAAGCAAAGTGATTTCGATACCTCCTCTGATGGGACCCTGGGCTGGGATTATTCTTTGAATGGATGGCAACATATTATTGGGTTGATTCATTTGCTGCAGCTGTTGTTGTTGTTGTAATGGCGGCTGCTGTAATGACTGCAGTTGTGGGTTCAACAAGTGATGAGTCTGGTGGTGGTGGAGTGGGTTGTGTTGCAGCGCAAGCGGCGAGAGACCATTGAAGCTCATCGGCTGCTTCATCATGTGTATGTTGGTTGAGGTGTTTGTGTCGCTGTTGCTCATTGGTGAGTAGCCACTAACACTTCCATTGTACATGGGATTCGAAGATATGTTGTAAGAATCATCAACCGAAAGCTTCTTGCGCTTGATGCCTCGTCCATTGGAAGACTCGAAATCTGTTGTATGAAACTCGGAGTTGGATTCGTCAAGAGACTTGGGCGACAAGTTGTTACTATTGTTGCTATTGTTGCTATTGTTGTTGTTGCTGCTGCTGCTGTGGTTGTGGTTGTGGTTGTGGTTGTGGTTGTGGTTGTGGTTGTGGTTGTCATTGTCAGAGTCAGATGTCGACATCTTTTTCTTCTTGTAAGAGTTATCTGCCAATCCTTGGAGGTTCACCGAGGAACCAGCCACCGAGTTTGGCAACGAGTCCCTTGCCATGGGTATATTCTTTTTCCTATCCATAATCATTATTGGGGACGAGAGTTGCTTAGCGACAACTTCGCCTTTATTGTTTTTGATAACCACGAGTAGTTTGAAACCTTGCAGTTCCTTGTGATGTCTGCAGTAGCATATTATTCTGGCCGATAACTCAATCGATTTGGATTCTTCATTGGATATGCCCGACGGCCGTGGAAATGAAACTATTTCCTTACAGTTGAATATGATTGCCTTTTTCATCATTGTTTCGTCGGACCACGAGCTCGAGTTGTTCTTTATCGGGTTTTTCAATTTGGCTGAAATGTTGAAATCTTGTTCGTCATATTCACCGGCTGCTTTCCCACGAGAAGCTCTCTTTTGTTCTCTTTTGATGCATCTAGAGCAAATGTTGCACGATTTTCTCAAGTCCGAAGTGAGAACGTAAGCATCCATATAGAGCAAACTCTCTTTCAAGCTTGGATCCAAGGATTCAATTGGATCAGCTAAACAAAACTTGTTTTTGGAAATGAGGTCTTGGGGCACGTGCAACAAGTGATTTGAAATGGGAGCGGGACTTAGCGTTATTTCGCATTTGATTTGAGTCTCGACTCTTGAATAGCTCGGTAAACCGGTTAATTTCAACTTGTGAGGTAATTTGCTGACAACTTCTTCTGAGAAATCCAAATACGAAGGATCGGGCACATCGACCGACTTTGGAGCTGCATTTATCCGATGGCTTCCAAATTTCAATTTGCCCAACTCTTCTCTTGCCAATTCGTAATCGGAGATTTGCAAGTGGGAATCTGCGGGAATGGTGGTTTGAATGGTGGTTTTCAAGGCTTCTGGCGATGTTATTGAATCGGGACTGTTGACACTAGATGCTAGACTGAGATTGCGAATCTGGGCACCATTTTGGTGCTGCTGCTGTTGTTGTTGTTGTAGCTGCTGAGTTGGTGAAACGTTGGATTCCTGCGGTATGTCGAGATACCAATATTCATCATCATTGGGAGATGCACCGTTGTTGTCGTTGTTCTCGTTGTTGTTGTCGTTGTTCTCGTTGTTGTTGTCGTTGTTGTCGTCGTTGTTGTCGTTGTTGTCGTTGTTGTTGTCGTTGTTCTCGTTGTTGTTGTCGTTGTTCTCGTTGTTGTTGTCGTTGTTGTCGTCGTTGTTGTCGTTGTTGTCGTTGTTGTTGTCGTTGTTCTCGTTGTTGTTGTCGTTGTTGTTCTTGTTGGTATCGATGTGGGCTTTGCCATTGGTAGTAGATGATAGTTCAGGATATTGAAACTCAGCTAGCCCGTCAATGGATTTTTCGAAATTGTGATTTTCATTTTGAAGGCTGCTTAAAGCATACAATGAAGTCATTATATTATCATGGCCATGGCCGTCTTCTGCCTTTTTGGTCTCATTATTCAAGGGCAAGGGGGTATTGGTTCCTATAGAGTCGTAGACTCTTTGATCCAAAAACTCGTCTAGAATATCATGGTGGTCATCGTCGTCAATTGTTGGTCCACTCATGGTTGAATCTTTGTTAAAGTTGTTGAAGAAACTGTGCGTGTCTGCATCTTCTTTAATGACAAACGTCATTCTTCCAACAGGCTAGCGAGCTGTTGCAAACAAAAATGCGGGTGTCTACCCAGTTGTCGGAATAATGATAGGGGAAAGAACCTATATCTATCTATCCGTATAAACTCAGGTTCAAACCTTTTTTTTAAAATTTTTTTTTCTTCGTTTTTTCTGAAAGGTCACTTTACTTGAAATAAATGAGGAGCCGTCGTATTAGTCTAAATGATACAGCGTTTATAAGTTATCTAAGACGGAGGGCGTATAGGGCTCTGGCTGCGTTTGTAAAGAATGGTGGTTGGTTGGTTGCCTGGGATTTGAAGATTTTGGTTGTAAAATAAATTTGATTTCTTTCCCTCTCTCTCCTTTTTCTGCCTTCATACACACACAGAGCCACACACTTTAGGCTCTACTTTTATACACGACCTACAATTGTTTTCTATAGGCTGCCAGAGACAGAACAAAGTGGGTGCTGATGATGATGATGATGATGAAGGCGGTAGGGGCAAAGAGTGATAGAGGGTAAGATTGGGCTCTCTAGAGTCATTGTTCGATAGACTTGCATGTGTTAGCCTCCAGCGATACGTGTCCTGATCTTCAGTACCCCGTCATTTTTTTTTTTTGTTGAGGGGTCGAAGGGAGGAGAGGAGCAAACCCCAAAAGAATGGCCCTGTTGAAAGAGTTGGGTCGGGGGGGGGGGGGGGGGGTGCCCTACGTCGTTTGAGCTCAAGCTTAACATGTAAATCGCCGTCAAGTTCCAAAGCTCGGCTAAAGTGATTGCACCGGGACCAGTATAGACTTGGATCAGGCCTGGCAAAAGTTTTGGTTGTTGTTGTTGGATGTAGCACATGCTCTGCTGGTGATATCACGTTGCGGAATCACGAACAACGCCGTTCTTCGACGCCTGTTCTGTCAACGTCAAATAATAATCGCGTATATAGGGATTTTTTTCCCCTTACTCTGTACACATACGAACCAAGCCAACAGCAGCATTTTGTCCAAAATGCAACTATTTTTTGCTTTGGAACCCTCTGGTTAAAGTCGCTGTTGTAATACCGGGCTCTTTTTTTTTCCGCAACCCCGTAGGGTAAAAGAAAGGTAGAAAAGGAGAAAAGAAAGGAAAAGCAACGTGCCGGGCTCGCCCCGTTACTGGGAGGAGAGTTTCGTCTCTGCTTCGCTAGATGACTTCCATAGTGCCAGCTACATTTGACCTCTAAAGCAGACGTCCAACTACTGGCGCTTCAATTGGGGTGACTGCTGCAACACGTGACCAGAGAATAGAAAGGGTAGTGTTGCTGGCAAGCGTCTGTTTTCTCGCTATGGAACCTCGAGTAATCGCCAAAAAATGACACTGAAACAAGAGCCATCATTAAACACTCCCACTTGCTCTTCAGTCTTACCGCCACTAAGCCCCCAGAGAGGTGCTCGGGTTCCGCTCAGCCCACATCTCGCTAGCTTTGCCCTTCTCCCTGGCACGCTCGTTTCCCACAGCCCCTTGGCTCCTTCGCCATTAGCCCTTCAGCTTGACTGCTCAACATTTTTTTTTGTTGGGGTGGGAGATCCTAGACTTCCCAATCGGGTAATATCCAATCTCAAGAGCCCACGCCTGAGCTGATGACAATTAAGAATCAACAGAACGAGACAAACGAGGCGGCTGAAATGAATTGACGCGTTTCTTCCAATGTCGCAAGTTCACGGCATCTGTCAATCCCCCCCCAAAATGCAAACTGCCCGTAAGTGATTCCTTTTGCCGATTGACCCTCAGAGGTTATACATTGGAAACAACAGATCTCGTCCATCAGCATTTGCTATTCAAGTGGCAGTCATCGATAAGAATCACGATTTTGGAAAAAAAAAAAAAAAAGTCCTTTATTTAAATGAAAATGGGGTGTTGTAGAAAGAAAAAATTCATAGTTTACGACGACCGAACAGGAGCAAAGAATGGATGGTATTTATGCTGAAAAGCACTTGGATGCGCTTGATTTGTTCCAAAACAACAACCGCCACTTTCCCTGCCTGAATCCGTTGTTGAAAGAAGAACTACCCCAGATACTCGGGTTATCAGATTGATCTCTGATGAATTGTTGAATACTTGAACCGTGGAATTTCCAGGTAGTGCAAATAAGCACAAAAAAAATTTTTCCGTGCTTACGTGACCAAGTTGTGGAAAATGTCATCCACGGAACTGGTAGGACATCCAACTCTTGTTCATCAACGGCAACCCCTTCACTGGAATTCGTCGAGACAATCAATCAACCAAAAATGCCAAAAAACACGTTGTACGTGACCGGATTTTCACGAGAATCCAAGGCGGCTGATTTGGCTCCGGAATTTGAAAAGTATGTATCATGAAGAATTCACCACCACGTCGCCGACGAACCAAATTGATCCAACCAAAAGGTAGATGATGACGATTATTTATTGATCTATGACGCGAACCCCGGCATCTACAGAATGTGCAAAGAAGTTGCAAAAGTTTAAAGAGTTTGAAAGTTCACTTAAAGTTCCTCCATGCTTCAACTCATTCCCTCCATCAGTAAACCAATTTTGTAAAAAAAAAAAAGAGAAAAAGGAACCCCTTACGACACCTCCGACAGACTCCATATAATTCAAGCAGCTGACAGTGCAAGCATTCAAGCAGCTGACAGTGCAAGCACATCAAAGCTAGCCATTTTTTTTTTTTTTTTTGTTTTTTACCATTTCCTTCCATTTTCATTTCCATTCCCATTTCCATTTCCTTCAATTTCCTTCCATTTTAACTTCAATGTCCTTTCTTCCTGTCCAAAACCCTTCATTTAATGATATCATTTGATTTTTGCTCAATCAAACCCCCCTTTTTTTAACAAACCCAAGCAGAGACTTCAAGAAAACCCGAAGCCTGTATCTCAAACTTCAGAAATATATTCCATTTGATTTTTCAACAAAAATCCAAAAATCCTCCCGTCTAACCCGAAGCCTGTATCTCAAACTTCAGAAATATATTGCATTTGATTTTTCAACAAAAATCCAAAAATCCTCCCGTCTAACCCCAAAATCCTTTCAGTTCATTTCCTTCAATCCTTTTTTTTTAAAAAAAAATTTTTCTTTTGTTATATTTTCCATCATACAGCCAAAACTCCTTTCCATTTAAGCTCAACATTCACTTTTCTCATCTCTACCTCTATATGTATCAGGGAACTTTACTAACTTTTTAGCTGAGTCAATTTCATTAAATTCAATCAAAGTCAATCATTTCAATCGACCTTTTCAAAATTTGGAGATAAAAAGAGTATCAATGACATTAAATTAAATAACAAATGTTTCATCCATGCAGTCAACTAACACGTCAATTTCAGATTTGGAGAACTCGTCAGATTAGACATTCCACCACCAAGAACCACCGATGGAGAAAAATACGCATTTGTTGAATTCAAAGACGCCGAAAGCTGTGAACGTGCTTTAGATTTGGACGGTAAGCAAACATCATGGACAGTCACCAGTGGATTGGTTGTTCAAGTTGCAAGATCAGACCCCTATAGCGTAAGATCTTCTTTTGGACCTCGTGGTGGGTTCCGAGGAGGTAGAGGAGGCTACGGTGGCTACGACCGTGACGGCGGATACGGCAGAGACGGTTACGGAAGAGGCCCACCAAGAGGAGGCTACAGCCGCGGAGGATACGGCAATCGCGGCTACGACGACGGCTACAGTGGTGGTGGCCGTGGTGGATATGGCGGTTACTCACGAGGAGGATATTCGCGTGGTGGTGGCTACGGTGGATACGACGATGGATACGGCAGAAGAGAAGGAGGGTACCCACCTAGGGGAGGAGACCGTGGCGGCTATGGCGACTATAGAGGAAGCGGCCGCAGCTACGACGGAAGCTCTTTCGAAGGAGGAAGAAGCAGAGATCGAGACGGCGATAGAGAATACCGCGGTCGCGATGGTGCGGGACGCGAGCGCGAGCGCGACAATGGATACGATCGCGGCCATACTAGTGACCGCGGCGGAAGATATAGTAGGTCTCCTTCGAGATCCCCTGTGAGAAGAGATAGATCGAGATCGCCAGACAGATTTTAAATATATAGGAGTAGTTCTACCACCAATAAAGAACAAAACAAAACAAAAAAAATAGTTGGAGTTAAAATCTCAATAAAAGTCCAGAGCACTAGAATGATAAGAACTGAAGGAGACCAGTTACATTAAACATGCGTGGGTAATAGATTCTTATGAACAAATCTATAGTCTATACGCCTACGAACAATCCACCCGCGGGCCCAATGCCACCTACTCTCGAAGCAAAACTAGGCCCCATGATACCATTGCTTTGGCCCAGACTAGCTGAATTCTTAATATTGACCTCTCTCATCGTGCTCAATATGCAAGTGAGCACCTGCGTATCCACATCAACCGATAAGGTGCTGTTAACGTCCTTCGCCATGGAAGGTGGAGCCGAGTCCGACGAGGACGAAGCAACGGGGAAAACACCGTCACCACCACCTCCGTAATCATCACCAATAAGATCATCGCGATCTAGATTCTGATATACTTCAATCTTACCCACTTCCTTGTATTTTTTAGGGATGCTGAACATGTGGCTGTTGACATACAACGACGCATCCTTGAAGCATCCAAACGGCGGAAGGCCAAATGGGATAATTTCAAGTTTATATGACGCACCTCCAAGTCTCTTTGCGCCCTTGTATGCAAAGTCGTTGTTTTTGCAAGGCACGGGGTTGATGAAAGTTTGCGGGTCATTGATGTCGAATCGCACCGGTGGCAGCGCCTCTTTTTTGAAGTGGAGGAAAGTTGACGCTTGCGAGGGTGGCTTATTATATATTGCATCGCATAAGCTCGGCTGCGACTCATCTAGAATCACGAGCTTCATGTGCGGGGTGTAGGGGCTCACAAAGCCGGGAATCACGGCGGTGCCCAAGATGCGGAACCTGGTGTTTTGGAAGATAAAGTCGGTGAATGGCGCAAAGTTCGATTGGAATGAAATGACTTTGAATGCATGTGGAGAGTTGGGTAGGAATTCGTAGATGAATCTTCGGAAGTTTTGGAAATATTTCGAATGCACGAGACAAAAGTCAAACGTTTCGAAATCCACTTCGGTTTCATTGCAATCGGGAGTACTTGGCGACTCTTGAAGTGCTGGTGGCGCGGGGATCTCCTTGTATTTGCGGAAGGTTAGAAAGGGGGCATTTTTACGAAACACCGACATTACGGGGCTGCTAACTTTGAACAAGGGTAGGCCCAACCCTTTGATTTTATAGTCGATGGGAATAATGTGGTTTCGGTCATCGATGACTTCTTCGCTTCCTTCGGGGATCTTGAAATCCCGTTTGATTTTATCGACGCTGGCCGACGACGAGGCACGTCTGATTCCACCGTTTTTCCGATCAAACAAGATGACCGAGTTTCTCCGCTCTTGCTTGACTTTCAGTCTCAACTCCTTGAACAAGTCAAAGGACTCGGGGGTGGGGAAAATGTAAGTTTTGTGGTTGAGCAACATGCCATTCATTAACACAAGCAG
Source organism: Lodderomyces beijingensis (assembly GCF_963989305.1). Classification (NCBI taxonomy): domain Eukaryota; kingdom Fungi; phylum Ascomycota; class Pichiomycetes; order Serinales; family Debaryomycetaceae; genus Lodderomyces; species Lodderomyces beijingensis. The sequence continues at coordinate 1,648,808 of NC_089973.1, forward strand.
TCGTTTGTAGTTGAAACTTGTCAATTTCTGACTCATGACCTTGCGAGTTTCGATGACTTCTTGATCCATGGGTAAATGACTCTGGCTGAATATAGTAGCAAGATCATCATCATCATCTTCTTCTTCTTCATCTTCTTCTTCTTCAGCATCAGCATCAGCATCATCGACTCCGTAGGCATTGCCAGGTCGTTCAAGCTCCAGCTCGACTCCCCGCGGTGATCCACTCGAACCCTCTTCTCGTTGTCTTCTTTCAACTTCCAAATGCAAATGTCGACGCAAAACAAACGGGAGGTACTCGGTTAGATTTTCGGTGTAGCTAGGTTGAAGCTCCCTCCGGTCCATATGGCCGACAGAGAGCGTCTCAGCCGAAGACAATGCGATGGAATGTTGGTCCATGTGGTCTGAAGCCGTGGGTGAAATTGCTTCGTTATCCACATTGATACCCCGATTGCCGCTTGCAACGGCATCATCTCGCGATCCAATTGGCCCACCACGGTGTAGTACCTCGAATTTGAACTCTGGTGCGCTTGATGAAGGAGGACGCTGGTCTGGTGTTTGGGTGCTGGATCTTCTCCGGGAGAAGATCGAACGTGGAGCCGAGGTGCTGGTGTTGGCGGGGTCAATTGCATTGTTTTGAAACTTGGGTGGCTCTTGCTTCCGCCGCATCGAATGCTGATCCAGTGGCGGCACTGCTGGACGTGGATGTGGCTGTGGTGGTTGTGGTTGCGGCGGATTCCGGTATTTTCTAAACATCCCGGAGGATCTAGACGCTCTGAACCAAAAGCAAAAGACGAGCACTTATAGTCCGTGGATTAGTCAGAGAACGGCGGTGAACGTACCATCAGATAATGAACGCTGTGATGCATTGAGCGTTGGTGAGATTAAATATGACCTTATGCAGCATGATCAAAATCAAGTGAGATAAGGGGGCTCCGAATTTCGGCTAGCCGTTCGTTCCTTGAACAACCAAAAACGACAACCACTTGCAGCCAAAAGGCAAAAAAAGCCCGTTTGTCGACCTTGCTTGGAGTCTTTTTCCTTTATCACCCAGAGAGAAAGAGGTCAAGTTGAGCCAGGAGCCTAGACAGTGGGAACACTTATCAATTTTTCAATTTTTTTTCTTCTTTTTGACGGCACTTTTTGGCAACAGGGAGAAACCTCTGTTGAAAGTGCTCCCGTGGTTTGCTGCCATTGTAGCGTAGAACAAACTTACTGATCTGGTGAAAACATGACGCAAGCACCCTTAATTGGGGCTCCAGCCCCACTGGTGAACCCACGGATAAATGACGTCTCTTTGGCCAGCGAGAGTTCTTGATAATAGCACCAATTGTACAGGTCAATTGGGCATCCATTAGTAATGCACAGCTTGTGATGATGTACCGTGGATGCCATGATTGCTGTGGGTGGCGAAAGCTAAGCCTTGAGACAAAGGAGGCTTCTTTCCTGCCGAGTTTCAGGTACCAAATTCCCGATTTCTTAAGAAACCACCAGTCGATACGAACAGAGGCAAAGAGTCACCCGCTGTTATTTCATCCACGAGTCGTTGAGTTGCAAAAGCTTACCGTCTTTTTTTCATGTTCTTAAAAAACTATTGATACAAGTGTCTAATAGGGCTATACAAGCAAAAACCAAAAAAAAAAAAAAAATCAATGCATTACATCAAAACTTGAGATTGGGGGTTTCTTGGGACTCAATTTAAAGTCAATCATCATCATCTCCGGCTCATTCTCTTTACCGGCACCATGGTTGCCAATAAGTTCGCTCGAGCTTCCTCGGCTTGGAGCGGGTCTCTTGGGTTCATAATCGGGCGTGGTGATGCTGCTCCTTATTGTATTCATGGCCGAGTTAGAATCAGCCAATTTCCTCATCCTTGAAGATTTGGTAAAGCTGCGAATGATGTGGTCTTTGTCCTTAATCGCTTCCTTTAGCTGCATTATTTCGCCTTCTTGCTCCTTGAGCACATCCAATAGATCTTCATCTCCCTGGATTTTCGCCTGCCAAGCTTGTGATTGCTGGAGCTGGGCCAAGTGGCCATTCTTGAGCTGGTTTTCAAGATGGGCCACGTAGAGTTTGCTTTCCTCCATTTCATGATGCCATCTTTTGTAAAACTCCTCTATATTGGCCATGAACATTTGTGACTCGGCTGCGTTGGAACCGAGAATGTCATTCATCACATTGTCCTTGATGATGATGGTCTCCGTGCGCTGCAAGTCGGTTAGTCTCGTGAGATGGTCTAGTTTGTCCATGAGGACTCGATTCTCTTCTCGCAATTGTTGCTCGGTTATCGAAGGCAGTCGAGGCGAGTCCGAGGCATAAAACGGCGAATCTAGCAGTGGCGACTGCGCTGCCCTCAAAAGCATAATTTCCTGTCGTTGTTGTTCAATCGTGTAATTCAATTGAGCAAGTTCTCTTTGCACGTGCGCTTCGTTATCGCCGCCCGCCATTTTGAAACCATTTTTCTCAACGCTGATGACAATGTCCTTGGCTCGAGCAGCAAATCGGAGCGTTTTGTAAGTCTCCGAGACGGATTGGTTCAATGAGCTCGCGGTGTTGGTGCCGCTAGTGCCGCCTCCCATGTGGATGGTGCATAGAATCAGCACCAAACTCCGGCCACTCAACGCCGGTTGGAGCAACCTCGTCAATTTGGAATCTCGGTAGCTTATATGGGTATCCATGGAGTATCCGCTGGTGTTTGTTGAAGCGGATAATTTGTTGATGACGTTACTCAAGGCGAGTAGTGACTTGTTGATGTATGAACCTTCTTTTCTTCTTTCCAAGCTTGTTGAAGCTCTCTCGGATCCAGCCAAGTCACAGAGCGATAATGTGGCCGAGGCTTCCAAGTTAGTCAACGGGTTGACTTTATTCAACCTGATTTGCAAGATTGAATGAGAGCGAGACGATCTTGCGTTAAAGTCAGTTGCACTTGTCTTTCGATTCAAGTCTCCCTTTTTGATGAGTGACAACATCTGCTCTTTGGATGTGATTGAAGGGGAGCCAAGGCCAACAACTTTGACTCCATATTCGTGATCGTCTCTGATTTTCAAATCAGACCGAGTCGTCGAGCTGCCATTGCCCACTGCCGGTGTGCTCAACAAATCAATAATCCTCTCGTTGTAAATTTCGAGGTATGACATCAGCACTTGGTATTTTACTCCCTCGGTGTTGTTTTCAATCTTGTCAAATATATCTTCTATAGCTAGCTCAACAAATCCAATTGTGCCGCCACCATTGCCGTTTCCATCACCTTTCATACTATAGGTCTTGCCCGATCCCGTCATTCCATAAGCAAAGACAGTGCCGTTGTACCCCTCGTCCAAAAACCGCTCGACAATAGGTTTGCAAGTTTTCAAATAGACTTGATGATTGTTATTCACTGCCAAGTCCTGCGCCGGAAAGACGTGGTCAAACGCAAAAGTGGTGCCATCTAAGCCATTGGTGATGGTATTACTCGACTGGTTGATAATCCAATTCTGGGAAGTTGCCGCGTTTGCTGAGTGGGGATTGGGCCTAATGGACACGGATATGCTTCCCGTGTAAGGTTCCTGTTTGCTATAACTGTTGATGGGGGTTGTAGGTCTGCTCATGCCAAAACTGGACCCTGGTCTCGATCTATTTCGATCGTTTCCTTGCTGTTGTGGTGGTTGGTGCTGGTAGTGGTGGTGGTTACTCGAATGTGGCTGCTGCACTGGCGACGAGGCACGGTAGGTAGGTCTGGAAGGCGGTCTATAATTTGATCTAGCTGCTGCGGCGTTGTGCCGTACTGGAGTAGTTATAGTTGATGTGGACGATGTTGATAAGGACGAGGACTTGGGTCCAAACGTGGAAGCCTGTGACATTTTTCTTTTTATATCTCTTATTGTTTTGATAGCAAAAAATTGACAGGTAACAAGGTGTAGCTAGTAGTTGATAACAAAAAACCGTATCGTCAATCACTAGGAACCTCGGGGGGTCTGGAGTCTGGAGTCTGGAGCTTTGGGGTTTGAGATGGTGATACTGAATGGGGTTTTTTTGTTTTATCAATCGAGTAGGAATTTTGGCATACAGAGAAAAGTGCAGTGGATCACAAAACGGGCGGTTTGTTTTTGATTCGGCCCAATCGAGATTGCTTATACTCTTTGGCTGCGAAACCACCCCTCCACCAATACAGGAGCAACAATCAACAGTTTCATCTCTATACATGGTGTCACGAGGACTGAGCCCTAGGCAAAGGATATGATAGAATGTAGGAGGATGGGAGAGTTTTCCGTTTTTTTTTTTTCTTTTTTTACGAAAATTTATCAAAAAAACAAGCTATTGTTCTACAGTGGGAAACCTATTTATAAAACAAAGCAAGCACGGTCAGTAATGTCCTTCCCATACCAAATGCTCCAGTCCTTGTACTTCAAGTTTAAAGTGGAGCCGATTTTCTCAAACTCAGTCTTTGCTTTGATGGCGCTTCGAATGTCGTAGAAAAACACGCTGAAGCTAAGTTTTCTCGATATCACGCTGCCTATATCCACAATGGCTCCAAACGGTTCGAAATCTTGTCGAATGTTATGGATCTGTAGATCGTGGGAGTAGTGGATCTCGGGCTCGGGGTAAAACATCTTGTCGCCGGTGCGAATCTTTTTCCCGGCGACTACTTTTGATACTATTAGACACCTTCTGCATCCGTTGGAAAGTATTTCATTGTATAGTGATTTGGGCAATGTATAGCGTGGAGCTGGTTGTTGACTTTTCAAGGATGAGTAGGAAAAGGGGAAGGCACCACCACTGCCGCCATTACCGCCAACGCCAGCGTTACCACCAGCGTTGCCAACAGCATTGCCACAATTGCCGTTGCCGCCAATAGCGCCATTGGCACCGCCATGGCCACCACCATTACCACCTAAATGGTTCATATTTTCTAGATCCTCTTCTGGTCTAAGTTGTTCGCTATCAGAAAACTCCTTCTCGGACCAGCTCACGTTTAGTTTGATTCCATTGACTTTGAACAAGCCCGTGTTTTTACCAAACGCATAAAACTCCTTTGCTTGCTGCGGGAAGATGAAATGAAGCTCGATTTTGTTATTTGCCAACTCAACAATCTTCTCCAAGGGGCCTCCACATACTTGTTGTAAAACTGCCGTTATACTCATGTTTTCACTGATATTTGACAAGACAATGCACCTGCGTAGATTCTCAACCATGCCCTGTTGCGGGTGGTGCTTTCTTCGTCCCAAGAATTTGCCAAACTTTTCATTGTAGAATTTACCCTGATGTCCACTGCCATTAGTACCATTACCAGCACCACCTCCACCTCCACCACCGTTAACACCACCATGACCAATACCATGTCCGCCCCCAGCGTTTTCCAAACTCGGGTTCCCCGTTAATGGTCTCTGTTGCTGTACTGGCGGTTGACCAAACAAATTGCGCTTATCAAAAGCTGCTATGGTGACATTCTTGGGAGACCCATCCACAGCATCGTCAAAATGGGTGGCTGACGAATTGACAACCAGAATTCCCCTATTGAACAGGCCATGATCACGGTCACGATCACGGTCACGATCTCGGTCACGGTCTCGGTCACTACTGTCGTCTTTCTCATTTGCATTGTCAACTTTACCAAAAGGCCATGAACATACCTTGAGAAAATTCGAACGGCGGCTCGAATACGAGTTTGTGCCGCCAACTTCAATCCCACCACCGGCACCAGCACCAGCTCCAGCAGCGGCGCCTGCAGCAGCGGCGTTCTGCACTGCTTGGTAACGATAGTCCTGGGAAACGGCACGTGTAAATGCAAAGCTGGGGACTCGTTTGGCCCCGGGCGGAGGAATCTGCGGCGGCGGTGATCGTTTATTCGTAACTGATTCATTATTGATGGTTGAGTTTGAATTTGAATTTGTCGGAGTGACATCATCGATCGACTCGTGAGTTTGGTCGACTAGCAAGGACTCAGAATGAATAAACTGTTTTAGCATAATGTCTGTAAGTAGAAGCAACGGGAATGGGAACTAAAAAAGAAAAAAAAAAACCAAAAACAATATCCAAAAATGGGGGACCTAAGGGTCGGTTTCCATAGCAATTTTTACTTGCGTCGGTATTTGCTTGAATGGGGGGAAGGGCAAAGCAAGTCAAGAGAGACAAACAACCAAGAAAAGAAGAGGATGTAGAGAGAGACAAAGAAAAAGGAAGCAAGGCGAGGCCGGGGGCCATATCAGAATTTTTGCAGTGTAGAAACAAAATTGATGCAAAATCGATGGACGTTTTGCAGCCAAATAAAAACCATCGCCAGAAGGATTGGTATGGATCAGGCTGTATGCAGGAGCAGAATTTTGCAGCACATCTCATCCGACCAAAACCGGCTGGCGTCGATTCTCTTTTTTCAAACCAGTCGAAGGCTCGTAGATTTATGTTGAAGCGTCTTTTGCAACGACGAATACCGGGTTTAAAATTGATGTCACAGGCACTTAAACGATCGGCGTCGCGGGAGGATGTGCAGACAGCTTCTGCAACGGCAGCAAAAAAGTTCAAGCAGAATATCCCGCCCAGTGCAGTTTCCGAGGCAGATGTGGGTATCACCCAATTTATAAACACCGTTTCCACCGGCTTCCGGGGTTCGTTGAAGACGATGCATTCCGACTTCCAGGTCAATGAAATTGATCCTAGTGGCACTGTGGTGCACTTGGTGGATGAAGGGATTGAGATGGGGAAAAGTAACCGAGAACGGAGGGAGGAGCGTAAACAACGGGAGAGGGTTGAATTTGCAGGGAAAACAGCTGAAGAAATCGCCGAGATTAAGAAAAAGCGCCAGGAGTTGGAGCAGGAACAGGAACAAGAGCATGGAGCGAAATACACTTTATCCGAGGAGGATAGGGAGGAGTTGTTGAGTTTGATTACCTCTGACGAGTTGCAGAAGATTCAAGAGTTGTTCCACACGGGCAACAAGATGGAGACCCAGACTAGTTTCAACGATAAAGAGCAAAGAACAAGGTTGCACCAGCTTCTTCGTCGCGCTTTCCAAGGCAATCTCGAGACTGTGACGTCGCCGGAGAACACATTCAAAATAGCGATAGCCAAGAAAAAGGGCAGTTTCAGTCGAGGCAAGAGGAGCGGCAATGATCAAGATAGCATGCACCACATTGATGCCAACGGGGTGGTCAACTACGGCTTGGGGAAATTCAAGCCGTATTTGCACTTCACCGTGTACAAACAGAATCGAGACACCATGGATATCGCCCATAATATGAGCAAATTGTTACGTATACCGAACAAAGCCATCAATTTCGCGGGGACCAAGGACCGTCGGGGTGTCACATGCCAGAAATTCAGCATCCACAAGGGCAAAGTATTGCGAGTTAGCTCGTTGAACAAAATGACCAACAGCGGGTTCAAATTGGGCTCATTCAGCTACCAAGACGCGCCGTTGAAGTTGGGGGATTTGTTGGGTAACGAGTTCACAATCACTTTGCGTGACGTTAAGCTCGCTGATGAATCCGGCGGGGCAAACCTTTGCGATATCGTGGCTGAAAGCTTTGCAAGCTTGCAAACCAAAGGGTTCATTAACTACTTTGGGTTGCAAAGATTTGGCACATTTTCCGTGCCCACGCACGAATTTGGTATTGCGTTGCTTCAAGAGGACTGGGGCAAGTTTGTCGAGTTGATTTTATCGGAGCAAGATGTTGTTGCCCCCGCCACCACTGAATGCAGAAGAATATGGAAAGAGACCAAAGACCCGCAACGGGCCCTCGATGCGTTGCCAAAGCATTTTGTAGCTGAAAACCATATTCTCAAGGCGTTGTGCAAGGAGAAGCGCAACGAGGATGGATCTTTCAACCGCCACTCGTATTTGACGAGTATAATGGCGATACCGAAGAACTTGAGAATGATGTACGTGCACGCTTACCAATCCTACGTTTGGAACTTGGTTGCCTCCAAACGAGTTGAGATGTTTGGGTTGGAAGTGCAAGAAGGCGATCTTGTGTTGGACCAAACAAGGGCCGCTGAAATGGGAAACAGAGTGCACCTTGACGAAGACGGGTTTGAAGAAGACGTAGCTGAGTATGGCGAAGTGCCCGTGCACGCAATCACCAAGGAAGACATCGAGAGTCGGAAATATACCATTTTCGACGTGGTTTTACCAACAGCGGGGTTCAAGATCCAGTACCCCACGAATGCAAAATTGAGACAGGTTTACATTGACGAAATGGCAAGGGATAAACTCGACGCTTTCAACTTGAGAAGGAAAAACAAGGAGTTTTCACTCACGGGAACTTACAGGAACTTGATCACCAAGCCCATGCACTTGTCGTATGACATTGTTCCATACTATGACGACTACCTGCCGATTGTGCTCACCGATTTAGAAGTGCTTGAAAAGAAAAAGCAGGCGGAGCCAGAAGAAGACAAGGAAGAAAAAGAGCCGACAAAAGAGGCTGAAATCGCCCGAATTATACCACAGACGCAGACAAAAGAAGCCGATTCCGATTGCAAAGAGAAATTAGCCGTGGTTTTGAAAATGCAATTGGGCGTGAGCTCGTATGCCACGATGGCCTTGCGGGAGTTTATGAAGATTGACACTTCCAGAAACAACAACAACAACGCCAATTGATATATAGTAGAATAGAACTAGAAAAATGCTCCCAACAGTAGACAGTAGGCTGTGTACGTTGCTTGCTTGCGGGGTGCCTATTCAACTTCCTTGCTCTTCGTTATGGATGATGGTGAATGTGCTTCGAGATGAGTCGGTTCCGCGTCGTCGTATTCTTCGTTTAAAACGCGGAGAGAGCTTCGCGATGGAAGCAAGCGAGAGCCTGTCTTTTTCCTCTTTTGCACCCGTATATATACCCAGCAGATACATCTGATTCAACCAGTTTTCATCACGTAGGGCAATCGTAGTGGCGGACTAGTTACTGAGTTTTTGAATTTTGAAATGTCTGAGTTGAACCCACGTACCAAACATCGAGAGTTCAACGGTGTCGCCGGCGCACTCGGAATCACTGTGGGGCTTCCCTTAGTCTTGGAATTGTTCCAGTTGGTGTGCAATCCAGCTTACTCCACCAAGGGTCTCCATATCGACGTTGGGGCCATCGTGGGCCAACTCCCATCGAATTTGTCCGAAACGTGTGAGTTGATGTTTGATCCTACCGTGTGGAAAGTTTACCTTGCGTGGTTCTTCGGGTTAGTGGCACTAGACCAGATCTTGCCCGGCACGCAGCTCCAAGGCACCGAGTTGCGAGACGGCACCAAGCTAAACTACACCATAAACGGGGTCCCAATGAGCTTATTGTTGGTCACGTTGCTCGTTGCCCGCTTATTCCAAGTGCAAGACTACCAGTTGCCCGAGTTGCAATTCATCTACGACCACCAGTTGCAACTTGTATTCACCACGATCATTTTCTCCTTCATCTTGGCGATATTTGTCTACGCCATCTCGTTTATCCCCTTGCGCAACGCCAATGGCCGCGGCACCAAGGAGAGAATCTTGAGCGTGAATGGCAACACCGGCAATGCGTTCTACGACTGGTTCATTGGCCGCGAGTTGAATCCTCGCATTGGGTCATGGGACATTAAGCTATTTTGCGAGTTGAGACCGGGGATGCTCTTGTGGTTTTTGGTCAATTTGAGCTGCTTGCATCAGCAGTACCACCAGCTCGGGTACGTTACTGACTCGTTGGTGTTGGTGAATCTCCTCCAAGCGATATATTTGTTTGATGGCGTGTTGAACGAGGCGGGGTGCTTGTCGATGATTGATGTCACCACCGACGGGTTCGGGTTCATGTTGAGCTTTGGCGACTTGGCTTGGGTCCCCTGGAGCTACAGCTTGCAAGCGCGTTATCTCGCCATCCCTGGGAACGAGGTCAATCTCGGATGGTGGAGGTGTTGCGCGGTGTTGTTGTTGCAAGTTGTGGGCTTTTACATCTTCCGTGCTGCCAATCAGCAAAAGGCCGATTTCAAGAACGGCAAATTGAACAGGTTAAAGTCAATCACGACGCCCACGGGCTCGAAGTTGTTGGCCGATGGATGGTGGGCCAAATCTCAGCACATCAACTACATGGGCGATTGGCTCATTGGCTGGTCGTGGTGCTTGCCCACGGGGTTCCAGACACCCTTGACCTATTTTTACGTTGTCTATTTCGCGAGTTTGTTGATTCACCGTCAAGTGAGAGACGATATGAAGTGCCGGGCTAAATACGGTAAAGCATGGGACGAGTATACAAAGTTGGTTCCATACAAGATTATACCTTACTTGTATTAAATATGTAAAATTGTATATAAAAAAGAACAAGTTAGTTTAGCTCAGTAGTTCTTATTCATTCTTTTTGTTGAAATCGAGCTGTTTGTCAAACGACGCATAGGTGATTTCCAACGACGAGAGCCAGTCGATGGCATTGTACAAGATGAACAACAACAATCCACCAACTATTATTCCTGACCAGATACCCGGGGTGAAGAACTGATAGTTTGTAAACAAGTTGTTGGGTTTGGTAGTTGTTACGCCCGAGTCGGGCACGTCTGCACCCAATATGGTGACAGGGTTGTCGTTTTTAGCGTCTTCTTCCGATGCCAACAGTTTAGCCTTGGCAAAGTCATTCTCGATTTCCTGTTGAAGCTTAACCGAGGAGTCCTCCTCTTCTTCACCCGTGGTCTCTCTCTTGGTCACATGAACAGCTGCCTCGTTATTGTACAAGTTGATCAACTTGGACTCGAGCTTATCCTTGATTGAAGGCGTCTTGAAGCTCGGCACTACTACAACTACAAAGTTCTTCGACGTGGTGGCCTCCAAATCGGCAATATCCTGCGCACCGAAATCTTCAGCAACGTTGCTGTTCAACTCTTGAGCCAACGCCTTGACATGCTTGCTGTTGTTGTATGCCACGTTTGGGAAAATAGTGAGCCCCTCGCCTTTTACATTATCGGGGTTCCACTTCTCTGCCTTGACGTAGAAGATGTCAACTGGCTCATTCTGGAACGTCTCAACGAGCACTTGGTGAACTGTTTCTGCTCTTTCAAAGTGTTTTGGAGCGTAGTCGAGCTCGTTGGTTTTCACGATGATGGACCCTGTGTTTGAGAAGGCGGCAACTGCCGTCACAAGCAATCCCAATGATAGAACAGCCTGATGGAACATGATGAAGCAAGGGTTACTCTTTGAGATGTCCTGTTGCGGCCAGTGTTGGGTCAAACTGTTGAACTGTTGGAATGGTGAACTCTTGCTGTGTCCTTAGAAATTGAAGGAAAGTGCGAGAGAGAGACCTGACATGAAAAACTGAACTTTCAAAGTGATACCCCCTTGTCCAAACACACGGAGATCCAGCCAGGCCTTTCAAAGAATCCACAAGGTACTAGCTACTTCAGTTCAAGATGGCCGACATTCCGAAGTATGTGTTTTACGTCGTCGTCCATGTGGATGCACTGAAACAGAGAGAAAAAGGGGGTTACTAACGTTGTGCAATATAGATCAGTAATACAGAAGTTGATGATATTTACAGCATTGATGATTGTATTCCCGCTTCTAACGTTCTTTACGGTCCAGTATTTCACAACCAATAGTATCATAAGCGGGGGATTGAGCGCGTTAGCTGCCAACGTGGTGTTGATTGGGTACATCGTGGTGGCATTCACTGAAGATACCGCCGTTGATTCAAGTGCTGAAAAATCAGAGAGTAAAAAATATTTGTGAAACCTCACTCCCTAGAGCAGAAACCGGCAGAAACCACCAGAACCAGCGGAAACAACCCGAACCAGCTGACATATATATCTAATAATACACATCCGCTCACATCCACTCGCTAGACTTTGTTCCTTTTCCCCCTTTTCCCCTTTTTTCCCTTTTTTTTTTCAATTTTTCAATTCTTTGTCCTAGTAGATGATATCATGGTGCACCAACTCTCACTAGTCTCGTCAATCCCACACTCAAACTACCTCCAAACAATAGCCACACTACAAGCCATAACAGGGATATTCCACCCGCAGCAGATATCCACATACACCCTAATCACTAAACCGAACCATGTCTTCAAGCCCAAGTTCGAGCCCGGAAAGATCAACCAGATTGAGCAGTATTACATGAAGTGCATCACGACGTGGCTGAACCGCGACTTGGATATCCTGCAGCCGATATTGAATAATCGCGTGAATGGCGTGGACGATATCGTCGCGCGGAAATTATTCACCGATGAAGAAGATGACGGAGATGGAGATGAGGTTGGGGGAGGGAAGAATCAATTTGGTAAGGAGAAAGTTTGGACTTTGCAGATTAGCGATATCCCCATCGCGGGCAAGAACCAGACTTGTTCCCAGCAGACGATATACGAGAGCACGCTAGTGCATACCCATGTTGCCGCGGTGGACAAGCTGGACATGCTGGATGCAATGGAGGTGGACATCAAGCAGGAAATGGAGAGTAAGCCCGACGCCGCGCAAGTGGACCCATCCTCATCTTCATCCGCCGCCAGTAATAGCATCGTTAAGAATCGCAGGAATGGTTCCTTCCTCTTGTTTTTGAATGATTTGGGGTATGCCGTGATTAATCAATATTGGATCAAAGGCGTGCGGTTCTTTTACGGCGACGTCATTATTGAGCTCTTTAAGATTTTCATTCGTGATGATTCTCAGGGGGATGACGAAGTGGGCAATGGCATCAAGCTCAAGTTGCTTGATGAACTGAACACTTTCCAGATTAAGTGCTATATTAACGTGGCGAAACTGACGGATATCGAAGTTATCAATCTGGGGATTAAGGAGTTGGGACACTTGCAGGATTTCTTGAAGGGGTTGTTCTTGTTGGAGATTAGTGATCGTATGTTTTTGGATTCAAGAGTCACCAGCAGTGTCAAATGATCTGTACATTATAAAAGTATATACATATACAGTGACAACTTGTCTATTAAAATTACTCAAATATCCAAAACTCTAGATTTTCTTCAACTGCTGTTTCTTCTTCTCCAATTGCTTCCTCTTTTTAGTCAATGCATCATTCCTGCTCGTCTTCTTTTCAATACCGTATTGCATCTTGTTGTACAATTTCTTTTGCTTGTTGGTCATCATAATCTTGGCCAACTCTTTAGCTTCTTCTTCAGGGGTTTGCTTCGTCTTGGCGGCACTCTTTGTCTTTTTCTGTTTCTTTGGTGTTGGCTCTTCCAATTCAGAGAATTTCTTGCCGGAAACTTCAAGTTCAAGTTCCTTTTGTGCTTGGAGATCTTCATCATCATCATCATCTTCTTCTTCTTCTTCTTCCTCCTCCTCCTTGTCTTCGTCTCCTGATTCAACTTCAACCTCTTCCTCCTCCTCTTCTTCTTCTTCTTCCTCGGCTTTTGCTTCAGCTTCATTGCTGGCTCCGTCTCCACCTAGTTCAGATTTGGCATGTGGATCGTATCCACCTGCGTCTCCCCATGGCGACAAGTGCGGTGGCAAAGTTTCACCAGGGGCATATTCACCCACAGGCAACAATTGCTGTTGATTTATGCTGTCAAATACCCATTGTGGTTGGATATATGTCCTTCCCGGCAACTTGTGCGTCAATTTGTTTCGATCTGATATTTGGTGAGTAATGGAGTCCATATCCAACGAGTTGTACAATTTTGCATCATTAATTTTCAAATCATCAAGACTAATCTCGGAAATGACTTTACCTCCACATGCAAGAATGACAAATTCAAGAATATCAATGGGCACTTCTCGACCAATGTAGAAGATGAATTTGGAGAAAAGTTGTGAAGTGGGCGAGGAGAATCTTGATGGTTGGATAAGGGTATCGGTGCCTGACTTTGTAGACCCACTTTGAAACTCATCCAATTCAACTTCTTCCACTGTCGTTTGTGCCGGTTCTTCAATTGCATTTGCTTCAGCTTCTTCTTCTTCTTCCTCGTGGTCTGCCTCGAGGGCTTTTTCAATTTCTGCTGCAGACAACTGCTTGCCCTTGCTATCCTCAGCTTGAGCTTGAGCTTGAGCTTGAGCTTCAGTTTCAGCCTTCTGCTGCAACAAAGGCACATCTTTGCTATCCTTAGATTGCAACACATAACTGCTCAATCCACCAGCGCCCTTTAATTTCTTAATATCGACACGTGGAGGATACACCAACCCTGCCTCATTGTAAAGCTTGTAAAGCACAAAATTCAACAATGTCGAGTAAAATTCCAAAAACGTCAACATGATTCTGAAATCCACGTCAGTTGGAATATTCGTGGGGAATTTATACGGGATCAACCATCTCACTTCTTGCCCCTTGACAGTTGCCTGGTAATAGACTCCCTTTATACTAACAAACATCTTCTTCAACAACCTCTCCTTGGAAACATAAGCTAACCAGTAGTTGCACAATTTTTCAGCATCGCCAATGATCTTGGTGGAGACTCGATCAATCGCAGGCATGTTGCTGAATAAGAACAACATGTTCAATGGATCGTCGAGGTCTCTCAACGCATCGATAAATGTAGGGTATCTTTCCTTGATGATGTGGTTCAAGGTGTATTTCGGCCTGTTGGCATCTAGTTTTGACGCCGAGGCGATTTCACCTTTGCCCAAGGCCCGTTGCAATTTTTTAGCAAAAGTCTTGTGTTGTCTGAACTTGTCCAATACCGGCTCATGTAACAAGTACTGGATATCTTTGGAGTAGTAGAAGGTGACCGGTGCAGTTGAGCCCTTGTTGGCTTTCTTTTTGTTTCTTGGTTCTCTTGGGTATATACCTTTGAATATGCAAAGACGACGGAAATCGGCCAAGGATATTTGTAGTTTCTTGATGGCTTGAGTTCTGGTGATGAAGTTTTTGGCTGCACCTGAGGCGCCTCTCTTTTTAATCTTTGCCATGCTGGGTAGGTATGCCTTTACTACTTTTCTGTCTAAGTTCACCTGCTCAAGTTAGTTGGTCTGTGGTGGTAAATTTTTATGGTTGTGAAAATGGATCTTCTCTCAAAAAAATTCCATCTCATCTGACTCCCATTTCTCACCAGAGCTACCAAATGGTCCCCCCCAAGAACACCTTGAGACTTTTAGAATCCACGGCAGATTGGAGATGGTTGGAGATGAACAAGGCCTCTACCGCACAGAGCTTGCCCCAAATCTAGGGGTCAGATTATAAATGTATTAAAAAAGACTACTAATATACGTTTACTGTTTTGAAAGTAAAAAAAAACTATATGGGAAGAAGATAGTAGACAGTTATCTTCTCGATATAGATAATGATGATGATGGTTTCAAAAATAGACTCCCTGTTAAGATAACACGCGTTGATTTCACCTGAGTTCAGCCCCTCATCCCCTTAGTATAAAAAGGGTAAACTCCTCTTTGTTCCTCCCTAGTGACTATTGATTCAGCAGTAAATAAATACCCGGAGTTTAGCTCCCAAGCACCTACTTCCTTGAACCAAAGTATGCAGCAATGATCACAACCACAATAATAATACAAATGATAACAATTGCCAAACACCACAACTTCTTCTTTCTTGCGCTTTTTGCGCTCTTGACGGCCTTGTCAGTATGGCCGACACCTTGCTCAATGTCATGTTGAGCAGTGCCAACTTGTTCTTCAATCTGCTGGATCGGTTGATCTTGCTCTATAACCAACTCTTCCATATCGTGGAACAATTGCGTCAATTCGGCCATGGTTTTTTCCAACTTTAACAACTCGCGGTGTCTCACTTGCACTTCATCCAACACGGCTCTAGCTTCGCCGCGTCTATTGCTTTGAAGCAAAGCCTGTTGGAAATACTGGGTGCCGCCTTCTTCCACCACTGCGTTGATTTCCTCCCTGGTTGCATCTGGCTTGATAATCTGGTATTGTCTTGCAGCTTGCTCTTTTGATTGTTCTTTGTTTTTCGCTTCAACCAATCTATAGTCCTGAATCAAGTCCAAGAACCTCTTCCTGCAAGTTTCAGCCTGGTCGACTTGGGTCTGGTCCTTGGCATGAACAGCCTGGACCTGGACATTTTTGATTCTTGCTTTCAAGTCCAACTGCAAAGACTGGGCTTCGCCGACTAAACTGTCGATTTGCTGCGAAGAATACTCGGTGTCTTCATCGTTCAAGTCTATGTTGTAAAGAAACGATTTCTGCTTATTGTCAATTAGATTAATGATGTTGGAATAGCTGTCTAACTGGGCATTGATGTCTTGCACTTCATTCATAAACTGGACAAAGCTGTCTTCGTTTGAGGAAGAGTATTGTTTACCACTACCACCGTAAGCATCGTAGTTGCTGGTGTTGCGGCCAACGTCGCTCATTTCATAAGCACTATGGCTTTGATACTGTTGCTGCAGCTGGCTATATGGGTTCTGCTGGGTCTGATATGGATTACTCATCTTGCTACTGTTGTTGATCTTGTTGCTGGCTAAATGGTCTCTGGCCGACGACTCTTTCTATAGTGCACGTGAAACTCGTTCCTTGCTTGTCAAAGTGTATATATCTCGAATATATATCCGAATAGCTGGTCCGCCAGTGGTTGCCGTGATAGCTGAGACTCGAGTAGATGTATGTGTAGATCTGTTTCCACCCTATAGTACAAAATTCAGAGGGTTTTTTTTGTAGTCTGCTATTTGGAGGCAGAGACGAAGTTGCGTGAAATATCTTTGGGCTCTATACGAGACATGCAAAGAGGCAATTTGGCACCAACAGTCAGGCAAAGAGACAGTTAGGCAGGGCAGCAACAGTGAGAACAGCGAGAGAAGTTAAGAGAGATTGAGAGAGTAGGTAGAGAGGCTATTGTTGTTGTTGTTGTTGTTGTTGTTGTGGTCGCAGCTATGTCAGTATGTCTAAATTGGGATAAATCGACTTAATTTGAAGATGATCGTGTCTCCATGCCTTCACAACCGACGGGCGTTAAATATCGGGATGTAAAGGTGGCATCACGAGACTGTCCTTAGGAGTGAACTGGGGGGCTTTATTCAGCGGTATTGGTTGATGCTTGTTCATCTTTTGACACATCATCTTGGAAACCTACCCGGAAAAAGAAAAAAAAGGAGAATTCTCTCCGGTGATTGGCTGTTGCAACCCATGTTTCGTAGTTGAAAGTACTGGCTTGCATGGCCCCTTTCTGCGCACCCGCCCGCGCTGGTGCCGGCTGGCCAACTTGCACGAACAGAAAGTTTTCCCACCGCGCCCCCTTCGCCCTGCGCCCCATTAAACCCTCGCCAGGGCCACGCCTTGCCAGGGCGACCCGTCCCGCCAGTCACGTGCCGGGCTAATTGGCGTCGATTCAGCCACGTGACCAGTTTGATTGCATTCATCTCATCTTGTGATTCTGTAGATCATTACGACGCTTACGAGGAGGGGGAGTCCCCCCCCTCCAGGGGCCGTCTCTTGTTTGTTTTGGACCTGTGCGTCTGATCTTCCTCTAGCCATGCTGCTAATTATATCCCACTTGCATCATAGCTGTTGGGCTCTTACTGAAAGGGGTGGAGGTTTCGCTGAATCTTAACGGTTGATAAAATAGCGAGAGATGTTGAACTTTGGAAAAGCCGGTAGTCGCTTGCTATTATTATACGTTCATCGTAGGCTACATTCTTCTTCACGATACTCCATCCCTTTTACCGTGCCCCCTTTTCTTTCTCCCCCCTCCACATCCAGTTACGAAAACGAGGCTTGGTGAGATACCCCTTGGTCCAACCCGTTCCATTCCACTTGCAAACAACCCAGCTTTCGCCTCTTGACCTTTCGGTTCCGGTAGCACATCTCTGCCCCCTCTGCCAACACCTCTACCAACAATGACCAATTTCAAGAAGCGACAGCTCACACCTTCACAACACCAAGCAGCAGGCCACGATGGGTGCATGACGCTGGACTCGCTATTCATCAAACCCACTACCCGCCAGGAACTAGACTTCTATCAACGCACACTTGAGCTAGATGAAGCTCTGCACGAGGAGCCCTTGCTTGGCGCATTGTTGAGCCACTGGATGCCGCCGTGGCTAGGCCAATTGAGCCAAAGCGACATCGACTCACCACCACCACCAACATCATCATCAGCATCGACGTTGGAGATCGCCACGACGCAAGACTCGTCCCGAAAATTCATCGTGTTGCAGAATCTATATCATGGAATCATCCATCCCAACATCCTCGACATCAAATTGGGCTCCACTTTGACCGATGACAAAGTCACACCAAAGGCGAAAATCGAAAGGTTGAGACAAGTGAGCTTGAATACAACGAGCGGCACGTTGGGTTTCCGAATATGCGGCATGAAAGTCTACCAAAATCACCACCACCAGGGAAAAGAACAGAGTCAGGTGGTTATGCCTCGAGAGTTGTTCAAGGAAATGCAATCTTGCATCACCGCTGACTCCATGCTTGAAAACATTGAATACGACGGAGTTGAACGAGAGGAGAAAACAACTTATCTTGAATTCAACAAGTATTTCGGGAGGGGTCTCGATGTCAATAACATAGCGGACGCATTGAGGTTATTCTTTGCGAATTTGCATCATGCAAAAATGTTGATCCATCGGTTCGTGCAACGGTTGCAGCTATTGCACAACTGCTTACTTCTGTACCACACGCGGATGTACTCCGCGAGCTTGTTGTTTGTGGTGGAGGGCGACTCCAGAAGGTGGAGCACGGTAAACGGTGCAAACTACGACGAGTTTGACCCCTTGGTTTACGAATTCGACCCGGCTCAAGATGATGAAGAAGATGATGAGGAAAAGGAGGAAGATGAAGGGGATAAGGTTATTCGGATCCCTCTTGGAAACCCATCGAGATTAAGCGGGCTATACCTTATCGACTTTGCCCATTCTAAACATGTCGATGCAAAAGAGGGACTCGATGATAACGTGCTAGATGGCATAGAAAACTTGATTGAAATCTTTGCTAAATTGTGAATCAAAAAAAAAAAAAAAAACAAAGGGAACCACTTACAAATTGTTAGACGGATGAATAAAAATGGTTATAGACACGGTGGGTGTATTTTACTATACATTTAAAAAAAACTCTTTCCTCTTCCTTCTTCTTCTTCTTATTCCCCCCTCATCATTTACTTTATCAACTTGGTGATCTTACCAATGGCAATTGTTGTACCTTGATCTCTCAACGTGAATCTCCCCAATTGCTGGTAATCATTATAAGTTTCAGCACACACAGATTCGTTCGTCTCCAACACGGCAATGATCTTCATTCCCTTCTTGGCAAATGCCGGTGGCTTTTTGGATTTCCTATTGGTGCCCTTCTCCAACTTGTGTTTCAACTCCACAAACTTGACCTCTTCAATCGCCGTGTGCAAATGCATAACACAAGTGAAACCATTCGACAAAATCGATTTCAATTCAACAATCGCAATCTGCGCTTCAAACTTGGTCACCGTCTTCACGGGGTTCTTTGGCGACGTCAACACGTACCCAGCTTGCAAATCTTCTTCTTCCACACCTTTAATCTTTAACCGAACTTGCTCTCCACTGAATGCCGAGTCGCATTCTTGTTCAGTCTCATTGTAAATGGTGAGCACTTCAATGGGGGCCTTGTTAGGCATCAACAATAAATTGCCCCCCTTTCTAATGTGTCCCGACTCAATCTTACCTTCAACTACCGTACCCATATCTTTCATCTTGCCCGAGATTGGCAACATAAAAGGTCCATTGATCTTTCTGTTTAATGTGTCCATGTTGTCCAAAAACTCCAATAATGAAGGACCATCGTACCAAGGACAGTCCTTGCTAGATACACGTTCTTTCAACCCGGCACCGGTGTATCCAGAAACAGGCATAAACACAATATCTTCTTTACTGTACCCGATACCTTTCAAAAACATCCCCAATTTCGAGGTACACTCGTTGTACCTTTCCTTGGACCAGTTGACAGTAGGGTCGTCCATCTTGTTGACAACAACAATGATCTTGTTGACACCTTGAGTCTTGGCCAAAAGCGCGTGTTCTCTAGTTTGCCCACCTTTTTCAAATCCAGTTTCATATTCACCTTTTCTAGCACTAATGACCAAGATACCCACATCTGCCTGCGAGGCGCCTCCAATCATCTCGGAAACGTACATCTTGTGGCCCGGTGCATCCAATATTGTGTATCTTCTCTTGTCGGTTTCGAAATAGGCCTTGCCCACTTCAATAGTCTTACCGTCGTTTCTCTCTTCCTTGTTGGTGTCCATGACCCACGACAAATACCAACCTTGTCTTCCCGCGTCCTTGGCTTCTCTTTCGTATTTTTCCACGGTACGTTTATCGACTGACCCAGTCAAGTATAAAATGTTACCACCCATGGTTGACTTACCGGCATCAACGTGGCCCATAAAAATGATCGACACGTGGTCCTTGCCTCCAAACATATCCTTGACCACTTCTTCATCAACTTCGTCTTCCTGTTCCTTGGCAACAGTGTCAGCAGTAGCAGTTGCAGCTGAAGATTTAGGCGCAGGAGTGGTTGATCTTGGAGTTGGAGTTGGGGTGCTCTCTTTTGTCGAGACTGGCGTGGATACCGAATTTTCTTTGCCAACCGGCTCAGGGGCTTTCTTGACTTCTTCTGCTTCTGCTGGTGCTACCTCGGAAGCTTTTTGTTCCTTCTTCTCTTCCTTCTTTTCTACAGAAGGAGCTGGTGAGGCTTCCTTTGTGGCCGGAGCTGGCGCGTCGGCCTTCTTTGTAGCATTTGCCAATTTGATACCGGAGCTAGGAGCCAATTTCAAAGTCTTCTTGACTGGTTTATTCAAAGATGCCTGCTTGTCCTGCTTTTGCTTTTCAAAATCAGCCAATGACATACCAGCAGCAGCAGCAGGTTGTTGTTGCTGCTGTTGCTGAGACTGAGCGGCTTGTGAGTTGTATTGCTGGTATCCTCCATACTGTTGAGGAGAGTATGAGTTGTACTGCTGCTGTCCCTGGTATCCACCCCTGCTGTTGTACTGCTGGTAACCTCCTCCTCTGCTGTTGTACTGCTGATATCCGCCTCTGCCATTCTGGCTCTGTTGATAGCCTGGGTTGTAACCTCCGTACTGTTGGTACTGCTGCTGACCGGCGTACCCTTGGTATTGTTGGTACCCACCAGAGGGAACAAAAGCCTGAGCCTGGTTTGGATTATAATAGTTTTGCGACTGCTGTTGCGGCTGCTGTTGCGACTGCTGCTGATTTCCCCCAAGCGATGCGTTTTGGAGATCTTGATTCAATTTGTCCTGGTTGTACTGGTCCGACATCTTTCTCTAATTGCTCTACTTTCCCGCCACCAATAAATGATCTCAATCAAGCTTGGTTCTCCGTCTGATTGGGGGCAAATGATCCTGTTGAAAAAGGAGGTGGATAATCTCGGTTGTCTTCGCAAGTGTGTTGTAAAGCTTTTCTGAAAAAAAAAAATTTGACGTCCACCGCTGCGCACGTGACTAAACCTTCCTTCCTAAGAACATACACTGCTCAACATTTCACCTTCAAAGCTAGCGACTACAAACCTCTTTCACAAATACTCTGATATCATTGTAGTAAAAACTTGAATCTCTGAACAAGAAAGACAGGAGCTAGCTCAAAAAATGCGTTGTTCACTCCACTTTTCCCTTTCATGATGGAGTGGTTCTGCTGATGTACTGTTACTGTAGTACTGTAGCATGAAATTACCCCCTATTCCCCCTTAAAATTCCCACCAAGTATTTTTTTATTTTTTGTGTTGGTGCGGCTTGACAATTGCCGTTTTTGTCGACCCGTGCGGCGTCGCCCTAGATGCTCCCGAATAGGAAACAAAGAAAGAGAGAGATAAGGCGACTTACGGTTCCAGCACCATTACGGGCCAACGACGAGTATTTTTTGCATAAGAAAAGGATTTGAGAAAAACCGTCGATTTTTTGCAAAGTTTTCAGTCTCAATCTCCATTTACGTTTGAAGGTATGCCTATCTTTAATGAAAAGCCATTTACGTCAATAACTGTCAAGATCAATCAGTTGTGTCAAGCAGGCAGAAACGAGGAAATAGACGACACCTTGGAGTTGCATTTGTCTAACTTGATCGAGTTGATCAAGGTGCAACCGCAATCAGGTGCGTCGGAAGCAGCGCGCGCAATAAGAAAGAAAATCAAGTATGGCGGCGCCGTGGAGGAGCAGTTGAGAGCATTGAACATTTTAGAGCTTCTTCTTTTGAACTCGGGCCACAAGATTGGCCCGATTATAGCAAGAGACGATAAGTTGGTTGAAGTGTTGAAAGGCGTCATTAGTGGGCATGGCAGAACTGGCACTGGTGGCGGCTATGGTCCCAAAGTGGTCAAACGGGCCATGAATATGGCAATTGGGTGGAAGAGCGAGTTTGACGGTCTTGATGGGTACAAGTACATGCAACAGTTGCACAAGGCCATCCCCAAGAAGCAGAGGATACTTGAGCTGCTGAGCTCTCGTCGAGACAAGGATAGACGTGAGCGATCACAAAGCGACAGCGACAATGACAGCGACGATGGCATTGACCCCTATGATGACGACTTTGCGTTATCGGAACCTAAACTGAAGAGAGAAACTCGCTCGCTGCAAGCGCGCTCCCCCAAGGCGCCGCCACCTCGTCCTACAACTGCGTCGCCCTACTCGGTGAATCTGAAAGACAGATCAAGAAGGGAGGAGGAAAAGACAAAGAAGAAGCAGAAGAAGAATAAGAGGTCAAAGAATGGAATCATTTACGCCGACGAGCAATACGGCATTCCGCAGATCAACTACAAAAAAGAAGCTCCCAAGATTGAGAAATTGTTGAGCGATGCCAATGCCCAATGTATCCAATTAGACAACAAATTGCAGCATGTCGTGTCACCAGGGAACGATGCCGCTACGTTGGAAATTTTCGAAGCTTGTAAACAGAGCAGAAGAAAAGTGCTCAAGTATCTCCAGTTTGTCGGTGCTGGCGACCCAACGGGGAAATCCCGAGAAGTGGTGGAGATGGATGAGAAATATTTGGCTCGCTTGATACGTGCCAATGAAGATTTGGTTGAGACGTTCAAGAAGTTCGACACGAGAGCTGGAAGACATTTGAATACTGCACCGGACGTTGATGATGGAGACGGGGAAGAATGGAGCGAATCGGACGAGAGCTATTACTCGTCGGAAGAAGAAGAAGAGTCGATTATTGGAGATGATCTGATTGCGTCGAGGTTACAGGCTGCCACCATGGATGAGCCAAAGCGTGCCGCACCGCCACCACCTCCAACCACCATCACCACAACAACAAATCTGGGGGATAAAAGCTTACAAAGTGGGTTCCAAGCGAAACCCAAGCTAGATAAAACAGAGACTAATGACTCCTTCGGCGGAGATCCATTCGGAGACACTAACGAAGTCTAAAGGAGCAGATTCGATTAAATCGAGCCCCGGATATCTATTTAAACAAAGCTTTTCAATTTCGAAACGGTATCAGCAGCGCCATCTTCAGCAATCTCTCCAATTGCGGTATAGTCAGTAGTAATGCTATTCGACCTCGACCCAAACGCCTTATTCACTTGTAGCAATGGGTCATTTTCCAACTCTGAATCAAGCTGATGTGCAACTTTCGCCCGGTGCTCGTGGTTGGATTTCCGCCGCGGTTTTTTCGGATGCTTGAGGATCGACCTGCTTGGTTGTAAGGAATGATGCGAAGGCTGGTGTTTGGGAGTAGGGGACTGGAGCCGTTTGCTAGCTTGTTGTGACACGGGCAAAAGTTCGTCTAGGGAAGAGTCATCCAGCAGCAGCAGCAGCAGCAGTAGCAGCGGCAGTCGCAGCGACGGCAGCGGCGGCAGCGGCGAAGTCATCCAAGTGCCATCAAGTTCGTTGGGATGCTTCATTTCTTGAGCAAGTTTTTTGTCCGGATCATGGCCGTTGTCTACTTCTCCTTCAATTTCCCCTTCATTTTCACCCTCATTTTCCTCATCTTGAATTTGCTTTTGTTTCTTGTCTTGTTGTTTTTGATAGTATGCCGTGTCGAGGAGATCGCCGTTGATCCTCAATTTTTTATGGTGGGTGTGGTGCAGTGAGCTCTGCCAAGTAGGACCGGCCTTTTTGATTAGGAATGGATAGCTGTTGATTTCTTGTTGTTGGATCGGGTGCGTTTTGAGGATTGATGAGTAAAGCAACGCGAGCGGATTGCGTATCGCTGTATTTGGAGAGGAAGCAGTAGCAGCTACGGAAGGAGCCGTGTCTGTTGACGCAGCAGTGCTGTGACTTGTTTGGTGGTTTCTTGCCTGAGCTTTGAATTCCCTAAATTTGGAAACGGTTGTCGAGATGAAGCCTTCAAAGCTTTCGTGCTCATCCTCAGGAGTTGTACCGTCGAGTATCACAACTCCGGCGGGTTGGAACTGTGGTTCCAACGCCAGCGACAGTTGGTCTAGCTGCTCAGCAAGCGGTGACTGTAGTGAAATTTCATCGGACTTTGTTGTCTTTGACTCTCTATTTTCTTTCAGACTAGAACCGTCGTGATTCTCCATTAAACTCACGGAAGCCTCTACCGCCAATATGTTTTCCTCACCTCTCTCAAAAGTGGGATTCAAAGCTTCTTTATCAGCTTCGATCTCATAGGGGACATTGGAAGGGGACATTGGAAGGGGAGATGGAGAAGCAGAAGGAGGGCTCGTCTCCAAACTGTGGCGGTCATTGGTTTCTTGCGCTTGAGGCGGGGCTGAAGCCGCCATCAACCGACTCAAATGAGGGTACTTGTCCCTGTCAATCTGAACATGCTTGCTCGCGGCAAGTCGATCAATCAAAGCCCGCGTTCGTCGACTAGCAAGCACCAGGTTCTCCAACAACACACCAAGGTTCTCATCCTCACTAGTAAGCTTTGCCACCAGTTTCCTGGAGCGATGCACCAAGCTCTTGGTCTTTTGGCTCGTTCGACACACATTGATGTTCAAGAACTGGATCTTCTGCTCAAAGGAAAGCTTGTTCTTGACCAGTTGTCGTAGGTCATCCTTGTAATGCTTAGCCACTTTCAACAAATGTTCCAGCACGGCGTCGCTATGGGGCCGGAGCTCGTTGATTATGCTGTCCAACTGGAAACTTTCCACTGAAGGTAGTGCTATCAACTTTGAGTTTGGCGGAGACGACAAGCTAAATTGATAGCCAAGCTGGTACTGCTGCTGGTGCTGCTGGTGCTGCTGCTTGTGCTGCTGAAGGAACCTTGGCTGGTAATTGCGTGTTTTCCAACGCGAGGCTTTATGCGAGCTTGAATTCGAGCTGCAATCTGACGGCGCCCTACCCGACAGCTCATTATGCCCGCCCTTATTGAAAGAACTTGAGTCCAGGGACATGTGTGGGGACATTTTTAGGGCTAGCTCCTGCTGTATATTGATTACTTGCATTGAGAGCGCCCACACTAAATTCTCGTGTCTTTTTCCCGCACGAGACTCAAACAGAAAAAAATATCAAAACTACACGGGGGAAGAAAAAGGGGTGGGTCAAAGGTCAGAGAGGAAGAAGAGCTGTGGAGAGAGGGATGGTGTTGAAACAGAGCTTACCGGCTGATATTGCTTTTCATCCTGGATCCCTTCCGATTCCACAATCCCACGGCACTGCCTCCAGCCTGCAATCTGCCCTGAGAATCTCCAGCTCTTTTTTTTTTTCTTCGCAGAAGGGTATCCTCGGAAGGCTTCTTTTTTCAACCAAAACTACCTTGGATGAAAAACACACATCCACAGTTGTAATTCTCACCAGTCCTCTTCCCCCCCCTCGCCCTTGGGTAGGTGATGGTAGATGGGTGGGCCACGTGCATGTCCCCTTAGCAAGTAGAGCCACCTTTTTTTGCAGTATAACCGTGCTCTCGAAATCTTGTAAAAAAGGGTTGCGATTTGATCTAACTGCAGTCTTTATAGATAGGCGATTAACCGTTTTCAAGAAAAGAAAAGAAGAAAAAAAAAACTTGGAAACGGATTATTTCTAAATTCGACTGAGGCCAGTCAGAATTAGAAAATGGGTTAGTCTCCCATTGCATGTCTAGCAGAAGGATAAATTGGTACTTGTAGTCACCGAGGAGTCAGTGGTTTAGGGGCAGAGAAAGAGAAAGTGTGGGGGATGATGCATTTTTTTTTTTTCACAAGGTTTGCAATAAATGCAAGAAAATTTTCATCTACAACAACATTGGCTTGTACACCAGCTATACCATTGATCTAGCTTGTAACCATCTTAACGGTCAGCACTTGCTTTTTCTTTCTTTTTTTTTTTTTCAGCCGTGGAAACCAGGATATCTGTGGGGTTTATCATCCCATTTCCTATCAAGAACAGAGAGACACCGAGATGAGCGCAACAGGAGACATCAAACAGAGCCTACGCAAGCAAAAGACTTTGGCTTGCTTCTGTTGCTTAGTCTATACTCAAACCTTGATTTTCCTAAAAATAAAAGAGGGGGGGGGGGGGGGCGCCAGCAGCCAATAAACTCAAATTATCCAACTCTAGACATCCTTCAGCTCGACTTTTAGAACCTGAAAAATCTTCTTGATTGGATCTGAAAACTTTGTTGTTCTTGAGGCATTTAGCACCTCCTTTTCAACACTCGGCTGCAAAACATAAAAAAAAAAAAAACAGAATTAGGCAAAAAAATTCAATGTTCATCAACCGCCCACAACATTGCACCATCGGCCAGAGTTTAAGCAAATTGAGCGACTAGTGGAATTTTTTGTAATTTTCAAAGTCTCTCCTCCGGTTGTACCGCACAAACTCTGCCTCATGCCGCATGCATTGGAGTCCCAATCCCAAGACCGGGGTGCTTTTTTTTTTCAATAAGAAGCTGCATGCCATTCGCTTATCTTGATTTTACGGAGAAGAAGTGAGTAAAGAGGATGAGCTCCCCCAATTTACACCTGATCCTCCACCATCTTCCGGCTTTCAGGAGCTCCGCTACAACGACTTATAGTCAAAAAATTCTGTCTCCAGAGTTCAATTTTTTTAAAATTGGCAAAAGGTTTAAGGAGTTGTTTTGCAGTTAACCACGTTGGATCGAAAACTCTCGCAACTCTCGCAACTGAAAAAAACCTTTATCTTTTTCCTTTTGGCCCTGTATTGCCTTGTCTTGTCTTGGTATACGGAAAGCTCATGGAAGGTGAGGCGGGGGGTTCCTCTTTGTGTAACGCCGCATGTAGAACCATAGATCCCTAAAAATCTTGGTTCCATCGTGGCTTTGACACCCACACACTTCCTCCATAGAATACAACATGTGTAGCCAAACGCCCCCCTAGGTGTGGTTGACGAGCCCAAACACATATACGAAGCAGGGGTTGTGTTTTTTTTTTTCCATTTTTTTGCAGCTGTCTTCAAACCGATTCGTTCTAGCTTGGATAAATTCCTTCAACCGAACTTTCAGACCCTCTTTCTCGTGGGTCGAGACATAGAGAATAGAAAATGAATTTGGGTCATGGGATAACCGAACATCGGCGACTGGAGTGACCCAAACTGCCCAATTCTCAGCAATAGGAAGAGTGGGGGATAGGGATGAGGGAGTGGAGGGAAGGGATGAGGGAGTGGAGGATAGGGATGAGGGAGTGGAGGATAGGGATGGGACGGGAGATAAACTTATCCACATTTTAGTGAAAAGCCTATGCTTTCATGCCAAGAGTGTCACTGTGGTCCTTCTAGTGCAACAACCTGTTCAAAGTAAAAAAGATGGGGGCTCGATTAAAAACTGGAAAGTATAACCTAGACGCAAACTTAGTCCTGCGTTTACATTAATTAAGGCGGCATCCATTCAATTGAGTAAACTAACAAACTTCAATCTTCTTCATTCATACATATATATCTTGTGTGTGGTTGGTTAATTCCAATTCCAATCTGATAAAAAAGATCGGGGGGAAAAAAAGGAAAAAAAAAAAGCTTTTAGTCTGCAGCTGATCGAATAGATAAAGAAAAAAAGACTATCGTTACAAGATGCCCGAGACACCTTTTAACCAAGACATCCAAATACATGTTGAAAATGAAAAAAAAAAAAAGTTTCTTCTTTTACAAGAAAATTAATTGGAGATGCAGATGCAATGGCCAGTGCTTGATTCGCTAGAGACGCTAGAGATGCTAAAGAGAGAAATCAGGACAAGGAGTTGCAATAACCCCCACTCTTTACTATTTATATGCTTCGATTTTCCTTTGAACAATTGCTAGCTGGCTGATGTGGGAGTGGACTTGTGGCTCGCCAGAGACGCCAGATGTTGTTGCAAAAACTTGCATTCCTTGCTGGAGTCGGCCTATGGAGCGCGGGAGTAGGGGCAATTACACCGTACACCGACTATAGAAAGTATGCCCCTGTCTACGGTTGCCACCAGCAGCTTGAAACGGAAGTCTCGTTTTGTCCACCGCAAAACTTTACTTGTCTTTGCAATAACCCAAACTTCAAAGCTACGATTGCTGGGTGCTTGCAGAATGTGGGCAAATTGAGTGAAAAATACGCCAGCGCCGCCGTGATTTATTGCTACTATTTCAACGTTTCGTTGACGAGGGATTGGTTCGTGGAAGCTGCTGCATATTATGACGCAAATGCTGTTTCTGCCAGTGAGATACCCGGGTTCAACAAGTCCGAAATCGTCAATGTGCCCATCATTTTAAACGCTTCCAACACGCATGATTTCCAGGAGTCGTACAAGCGGTTCTATGACAACTATAACAATTCGCTTTACTGGGGAGCTGGATTGTTGGCGTATTGGCTGTTGGTGTTGATCTTGAGTGCAATTATAAACTGGAGCAAGGTGTTGTTTCCCAACTTGATCACGAGTTGGGCACGCACAAGTTCTGCCGTTCGTTATTGGAAAAGATATGTTTCCACGCCAGCAACGTTTTGCAAGAAGAAACTGGCACACCAGGATTTTCTAATCTATTTTGGCTTTTTAGTCCCCTCACGAATTGAATCGTTGGTGATCTTTTTATTCTACTGCATCGTCATCATTTGCAACGCCATCGGTGTCTACAGTTTTGATGGCGAAAAATTGTTTGACAGCAGGTACCAAGCGGAGATCAGATACGTGGCCGACAGGACGGGCATCACCGCCACCATGATCATGCCGTTGATCTTTTTGTTTGCGGGCAGAAACAACATCTTGCAATGGTTCACGAGGTGGAACTACGCCACATTCCTAACCTACCACCGACACATCTCGAGAGTGATGTTTGCATTGGTGGTGATCCACTCGGTCAACTACACCATCCTTGAAAAAGCTGACTTTGCCCACGAAGCCGCCGAGCAGTATTTCTACATGGGCATCCTCGCCACCGTGGCAGGCGGGTTGATTATGATCCAAGCCATTCTTTACCTTCGCAGACGCCACTACGAGATCTTTCTCTGCATCCACATCATCTTGGCGGTATTGTGGCTCGTTGGAACGTGGTATCACCTCGTGGACATGGGATATATTCAAATGGTGTACCCGGTGATTGCAGTCTGGGGTGTTGATCGTCTCGTGCGAGTGGGGCGTCTCGTGGCGTTTGGCTTTCCTCGCGCGGAAGTCACGTTGATGGCTGAGGATACCCTCAGATTGGTTGTTCCGAAACCCAAGTATTGGCATTCCATCCCCGGGGGGCATGCATTTGTCCATTTCATCAAGCCCGCGTGCTTTTGGCAGTCGCACCCTTTCACATTCACTAACTCCGTCGAGAACTCGGATTCAATCGTGTTTTACTCTAAAGTGAAAAAGGGCATGACAAACAGATTGTATAAGCAGCTCGTTGGTGCGCCAGGAAGAAGAGGCACCATCCGTGTCGGTGTTGAAGGTCCCTATGGCGAAGCCACGCCTGCTAAATATGCAGACTCGGCCGTGTTTATCGCTGGAGGTAACGGCATACCGGGTGTATACTCCGAGATTGTTGATATTGCCAAAAAGAGACCCAATGGACAACAGTCGTTGCAGTTGATTTGGGTCGTTAGAGATTGGAACTCCTTGCTTTGGTTCTATCAGGAGTTGAAGAGCTTAAAGAACAGCTCGATCTGCACCACCATCTACATCACGAAGCCGCTGAGCTTGGACGGCATCGAGAAGCCACTTTGCGAAGCCATTGCTGCTGCTGTCGCATCCACCTCGTCGCGTGCCTCCTTCGAGAGTGTTGTTGAGAAGAAACACTCCGCGGTTGACATCGTCAAGGCAGAGACCGAGTCTGGCGAAGACTATGAAGACGATAATAACGTTAAGCTGGGCTCGATCGTGACTGCTGAATGCGTCAAAAGAGACCTTGCCCACATCCATTTCGAACAAGGGAGACCAAACGTTGAAGAAATCGTCTCCAATAGTATCCGCGACTCCCAGGGCTCAGTGGCTTTTGTCGCTTGTGGACACCCCGTGATGGTCGATGAAGTGCGTTGCCAAAGTGCAAAGAAGATGACCAATAAGGAAAAGAAGAGAGTCGACTTTTACGAACAGCTTCAAGTCTGGGCATAGAATAAGCTGTCACCCCTTTTTTTTTAATTTTCCTGTAATTCAAGGTTTTAAACATTCTATAAATTGAAACTCATTTCCCGTAGACAAAATATTGCTATGCCCGGGCATCTAACTTCCTCTATACGTGGTGTAGCTGTAATTGCTCAACAACAAAGGAATATGGTAGTGGTCACCTTTGCCCTCGCCAACTTCAAACGTAATCTCGACATAGGGGAAAAACGTCTCTCCGCCTTGCTCCTTGAAATACTTGCTAGTCAAGAACTTCATCTTGTATTGACCGGGGACCAACTTCTCCCATCTGCCATTGAGCACGCCGGTGGCGTTGTAGTTGACGTCGGGATCAAAAGTCCAGCTCGTGACCCTTCCGTCCGCATCGGTCTTGGCTTGTGCAAAGGGGATCTTGTTGAAGTCGTTGGTGATGCTCGATATGGTGAACAATTGCACGAGCACTGAGGCTGCTGGCTTACCGCGGTGGGTATCGAGTATGTGACAAGTAATTGGATCCTTCATGTCGTCAATTGCGGTGAGGGTAAACTTACATCCCTGGGGAAGAAGGGAGGAAAATGTGGTGTATTTTATAAGTATTGAGTGTTTGAGAGATAAGTTTTGCGCTGAGGAGGATGAATTTCTGATCCCACGGAGATAACCGTGCAACCTGTGCAATTACGATATCCTCGTTCTCTACTCTCTGTGGCCTCTTTCACCCTACAAAGAAACCCTACATCAACAGCTTCCTCCAATGATTGTCTTTATTTCACATACATTTTCAATGGGATCAGTGTCTCCTTTGACCTGCTCGATCCAACAGTTAAAGCAACGTTCCAGTTCACACACACGGGGGACCAACCTCACCCGTTTTGGATATGTGCGGCTCGTGCGGCTTTTTTGCAGGCATCGGAAAAATATATTACGCACGTGAGGCATCGAGTAAAAGGAGTTTCTTGATCACCAAAGAGACAGAATAAAAAAACACTAGTTACTTGGTCCCATTAACTCAAGAATGTTGTTTGAAACAAAAGGTTGGAATTTGAAAAATGATAAGAATATAGCCATGGGTGGGGTGGGGATCAAGAGGAAGACGAAAAAGAACAACAAAAAAGCGAAATCTGAGGCCCAGGTCACGCAACAGGACATTGAAGGAGCAGTGAATCCAGAGCGTGAGGATAAGAAAAGCAAGAGCAAGCCTCAAGCTGCTGAGTCATTGTCATCATCAGAGGAGCTGAGCGAAGAAACAGAGCCCAAGCAAAATAAAAAGAGAAAGGTTACGCAGAAAAGAGACGAAAAATCGGACGAGCAGCTGCTCTCTACCAAGAGGTCAAAAACGATTCAGCAATCTGTGAATGCGTCCACGACTCCGGTAAAAGTGACAGCAGCGGCTCCACTCCTCGTGACGTCGCAAACCAAGCTCACTCCACTCCAGCAAAAGATGATGTCCAAACTCTCTGGGTCCCGGTTCCGATGGATCAACGAGCAGTTGTACACCATCACCTCGGAAGAAGCGCTTAAGCTCATCAAGGAGCAGCCATCGCTTTTTGACGAGTACCACCAAGGATTCAGATCGCAAGTGGAGACGTGGCCCGAGAACCCCGTAGACGTGTTTGTGAGCCAGTTCAAGCAAAGATTATTGACGAGAAACATCAATGCGCCCGGGGGATTGCCTGGAAACAGAGACAGGAAAGTTGTTGTTGCCGATATGGGGTGCGGCGAAGCGCAATTTGCCGCTGATGTCGACAAGTTGGTCAAGCAGCAAAAGCACAAGTTGAAAAAATTCAGAAACTTGGACGTGCAAGTGCACAGCTTTGACTTGAAAAAGCACAACGACAGAATCACCGTTGCTGACATTAAGAACGTGCCCATCCGGGACGAGTCTGCCACCATTGTCATTTTCTGTCTCGCGTTGATGGGCACAAACTTTCTCGACTTCATCAAGGAGGCGTATCGGATCTTGCAGCCACGAGGCGAGTTGTGGATCGCCGAGATCAAATCGCGGTTCAGCGACTCGAAGGACGGCGATGGCAACGCGGGGCAAGAGTTTGTTGATGCTTTGAAGTTGAATGGCTTTTTCCACAAGACCACCGATAACTCCAACAAGATGTTTACCAGATTCGAGTTTTTCAAACCGCCTCAGGATATTCTTGACGAACGCAACGCCAAGCTTCAGAAAAAGAGGAAGTTTATCGAGGAAGAGACCGATCGGGAGAAATTGCAGAGCAAAAGAGAAGCTAGGCCCGAGGGCGAGTGGTTGTTGAAGCCCTGTATCTACAAGCGGCGTTAATTCTTGAATTCATCATCATCATAACCGCGTGGATTTCCAAATGGCTGAACATGTAGGAGATTTCAGCCGGTGTAGAGAGAGGGGAGGGTGACGTGTGTCGAATGCTGTGCTTCTAATAGAAATATATATTTCAAACCACGCATAGCCGACTTGCAAGAACGTCAAGAACATGGAATACGTTGGAATAGTATCAACATCTATCTCTTGGAATTTCATAGTTTATCTCGATTGCATTTCTAACCCGAACCTTTCGAGAATCTTCCCCTCTTCTGCCTCGTGTATATATATACTTATCTATATATATATAGATGACATCATGTATTTAATCGACAGGCAAAATGCCACGAAATACCCATTTAAGATAGCTATACCAGCACATTCACCCATCTAAACCAGATCTTGCCAAAGTATAGAACCTGGCAGAAAATAAAATTAAAAAGAGGAAAACCCACTCGTGGCTCGCTGGTTTTTTATCCTGTTTTTTGCACCCAAAATAATTTTCCGTATAGACGGTACATGTTTCCTGCACATAAACAATTTAAGGCTGCACGAACAATCTGCTTCGGGAGCAAACAACCAGCCCCTGCCCTTCCACACCACCAGATACATCAGCTTCAACTACAACTACAACATCATGGGGGGAGGGGGGGCGAAGAAGTCAACCTTATACCTTAATTATATTGCATCTGACACATAGGAATCGCTGCAGGGAAGCAGCGACGTGAACAACGGGGAATCCGAGTATCTGGCTGGATCACCTTTTCCAGGACATCTTGCTTGCATCTTCTTCATTTTGAAATATATATAATTGAGGGCGTTCCCGCTCAGCTATACTATCGAGTTTGCAGTGGTTGCTGAAATTTCGTATCAGAGATTGCCCCTTGCAACGAATTCTTAAAGATCACCAAGAACAGAAGCAAAGAACCCATCAACTTATAAGAAGCTTACTATCTGCGCTTGTTCTGATACAGTCAACTTTTTTTTACCCGTTTTTCTACCTTGATTGACTACCTCATGAGCGACTACTACCAGCCTACATTACTATTCAGACAGAACGCACTTCGAAGGTTCAACCCCAGCTTATCCCCCATATCGAGTGTCGAGAGCCTTGTATCTGTTACCCCCATGGACAGTTGCTCGTCCGCACTGTCGCAGAATTCTCCATATATGAGAAAGGGCGACGCTAACTTTTCAAGAACATCGTGGCTACTCAATTTGGACAACCCTCGGGATTCCGAGGTGTTGACAAAGTCGTGCTCGATCAATAGGACCAACGTCAAGTCCAACTACTGGAAGATACCCGACGACAAGATGAACTTGACTTCTGTGTCCATCACCAAGGGCAATGCGACTTGTGGCAACAACCCCTTATTGGCGATTTCCTCGGGAAACAACAGAGACAATTTGTTCATCTACGAATTAGACTCGAGTTCGAATCACTTGATACACCATTCTACAATTAGTTTGTCGACCATTCATGGCATGAAATGGGTCGCGGAGCCCTCGCTGGACAAAAACTATATCATCACGGGGAACAACAAAGGGTATGCGCATTTGGTCTCCATACCCGATGCTATCTACGGGGAAGTTGCCCAAGACTCGGACGAGGGCAGTTCTGCTGAGATTTGCAAACGGTTCAACCACAGAAAGAGCGTCAAGGATAAAAAGAGCATATCTCTTAGTACTCCAATTTCGAAATTGGATGTATTTAACGGCAACAGGGAGATGATTTCCATCTACGATGACTATTTGTTCCACTGGGATGTCAAGAATGCCGATTCCCAGCGGAGGCCACATCCGCTCTCGATCACAACCATTGCTGGGGTACGGAACTTTGACCCTTGGCGCAACAACAGCAACAACAACAGTATCACCACGACTATTGGGATTTGTGGCAAGTTTGGCATATCGTTGTTTGATACACGAAACGCGAGATTCAACACTCCTTCCAATAACTTATCGTTCAAAACCAATTACCGCCAGTTGTCGGCCAATACAATACGATGGGACCCCTTTAACGACAATGTTCTCGCTGCTGGTCACGGAGACGGTGTTGTTAGATTATGGGATGTGCGGAAACAGGATTATTTCGCCTCCTTAACTCCTCATCCAAGAGGCAAAGGCAGAGGTAAATACTCGATACCGCAGTTGACGAGTATGGAGTGGGCTCACGGTGACTTGGTGACTGGCGGTCAAGATGGCAATATAATCCACTGGGATCTCACTTCGGATTTGGATTTGAATGCAGTTGGTCAATTGAGCTGTGGGTTAAGAGAAGGGTTCGATAGCGTCAATTTCAACGATAGGTCCAATAGTCTTGATGTGGATGTGAATCAACGGCAGTGTGGCACGATCTTGCCTGCCTCGAACACAAACATCGTGAGCATGTGCTCAGTGGAAGTTGATAATGACGATGACAATGGCAAAGAAATCAAGATTATTTCGATTGACGGGTCCTCGTTCTTGGGAGTGCATTCGCGGGTTCGGGAGTCGGTCGATTTGAATCTCCACCATGATGGTGGCGCTTACTATACCGAGCAGGACTTGGAAATGTTGTTACGCGAGGTGCGCTCGGGATCCAATAGTGACACGGAGGAGGTGGACTCAATACCGGAGGGACTCATGGAGTTGGAGTCAGAGAGGCCGTTGGTGGTGTCAAGAAAACCAACCGCCATCCATTCGCTAGATATGCACTCTTCCGCGTCGGGATCAGGATCAGGATCAGGATCAGATACAGAAGTAGAAGTTGACAATAGTGGTTGCTCGGTGGATGTCGATTTGACTGCGTCGCCCGTATTCAACCAAGAGGAGATTGAAGTCATCTCAATCAACGAATCTGAATTCAATCTTTGCTCTCCCGTCGATTCAGGCCCAGGTCCAGGTTCAGGTTCAGGTTCAGATTCAGATTTATCTACAAGCGGGTCTCCTCAAAGCGAGCCAGTGAACGATTCCGTGGACTCCCTTTCGACTTTGGCTACCGACGTTGACGCGTGCGCCATGGCAGAAGAAGGCAAACACGGACCAGGTGTGGTTCCACTTGCCAACAAGACGGGCTTGACGCGGACGAGCTCGGGAAACGAATTCAAGCATTTCAAGTACATTTTCAGTTCGCTAGACGATTTGGGTATTCTCCAGGAGCACATCTAGTGCTGTCTCTTGGAATGTAAGAACTATATATATATTTATACATGTATTGCTGATATCATCATTTTTATGGAGGATATATTTTGTTAGCGTCGGCTCGGGAATGTGCGACCCACCCGACAAGTTAAGTATGCGCGTAAAATTTCCCCGGCTCAGTGGGTGCTGGCTGTGCCTACCATACACTCATATACGAAGAACTCTGCTCCTTGCTTCTTGCTCGAGCTCCAGCGCCAGAAATACAATACTTGGATAGGGTCCTCCCCTATCCCATTGATAGTCGATGGCTGTCAAGAATACAATTCCCAGACGTAGTAGGAGTAGGGGAAGTATTGCACACCAAGTGAAGCCCGAACTCGAGCCCGAGCTTGAGCGCGAGCATGAGCCCCGAGACAGACAGCAACAAAGCGAAGCGAGGAGTGAGGAAGTGAGGAAGGAGGTCTTCACGGGGTATGATTTGTTAGCACGGTGTGCTATGGCGGTGGTGGTGGTGGGTTAGTTTATTGTACATTACGTGGAATTTAGTCATTGCTATGATAGTTGCTCTAACCAACTTGCACATCGCCGACTGTCTGTAATTGCTGGCCAGATGAAGATCAGTCGTTCGATTTACTTCTAAGCACAGCTACTGCTCCTTCTCTTACCGCTACTGCTCTTACTACTGCTAAGACCAATCCCGCCTTCTTCTTAAGACGACCCTCTCGTGCTGCGTTGGTACACCCTTGCTCTGTTTAATTTTTTTTTCTTCCTGGCAAAGTGAGTCAAGGAGTGGCAGTCCTTTGATCAATCGATCCGTCACTCGCAAACCAAAGGGCCAAAAAAAGTTATTTATAATCCACCCCGACCACCACCACCACCACCAAGATTCACTGATACTCCCACGGACACGGACACCCACGGAGAGAGACAGCCAAACGGAGACCTCATTCACCGCACGGGCCACGACAGCACACAGCACACAGCAAAGTCCCCCGCCACTGCCACTGCCACTTTTAAAGCGTGTGTATCTATATAGATAGATACACTTGTTGAGTTTGCACAAACCGCACTTTGACCTTCGCTGGAAAAACAATATCCACCTGTTGCCTACTCGAGTTGTCACAGCACCTCCACCGCTGGCCCCCACCACTTCGCCACGATGTCTAGAAACGCGTCGACAATCAACGTCAAGGTGGTTGCTGCCGAATCCTTGTACAAGAGAGATGTATTTAGGCAACCGGACCCGTTTGCTGTCATCACAGTGGACGGGTCGCAGACAAAGACCACCAAAACAGCAAGAAAGACTTTGAACCCTTACTGGAACGAGACGTTTAACTTCCAGGCCCTGGACGACTCGATCTTGGTCATCCAGGTGTTTGACCAGAAGAAATTCAAAAAGAAGGACCAGGGCTTCTTGGGCGTGGTCAACATTAGAATCGGCGACGTTATCAATTTTGGCTTGAACAGTTCGGAGGAAACTATTACGAGAGACTTGAAGAAGCTGATGGAAAACGTAGCCATTAGCGGGAAATTGATTGTTGTGATTTCCCACAACAGAGGAGGAACTTTGGGTGGACGACCTGCGGCTTCTAGTAGCTCGAATGGACATAGAACTACTCCTTCAACAGCCACGAATGGTTCAGCCAGCGGCGGCGCTCCTATTGGTGCTGCACCTGTTGCTGCTGCTGCTTCACCAGTGCCGGGGCCGGCACTCAATAATGGCCCCGCCGCCATCGCAACTGGTGCCACATCAACATCCCGAGCACCTCAGCCCAATCCATCAGCTGCTGCTGTTGCTGCTGCTCATAGACAATATTCATCCTTTGAAGACCAATATGGAAGATTACCACCCGGGTGGGAAAGAAGAACCGATAATTTCGGCAGAACCTACTACGTTGACCACAATTCTAGAACTACAACTTGGCAAAGACCCACTTTGGACCAAAGTGAAAGCGAACGAGGCCAGCAAAGGCAAGATGAAACCGATGCAGAAAGAAGACAGCATCGTGGAAGAACTCTACCAGGTGAATCGTCGACCCCGCAACCTCTGGGTAATTCTGTCACGAGCGGCAATGTCACCGTCAATGCCACCGGAGGCAACACCCCCGTGAATCCTGCCGCAGCTGTGTCAATGGCGGCACTGGGTGCGACAACTTCGGGCTTGGGAGAATTGCCCTCGGGATGGGAACAACGTTTCACCAATGAAGGTAGACCCTATTTTGTCGACCACAACACGAGAACCACCACCTGGGTCGATCCAAGAAGGCAGCAGTATATAAGAACTTTTGGTCCCAACACCACCATCCAGCAGCAACCTGTGAGTCAATTGGGTCCGTTACCTTCCGGTTGGGAGATGAGATTGACCAACACCGCGCGTGTTTATTTCGTTGACCACAATACAAAGACCACCACATGGGATGACCCCAGATTGCCCTCGTCGCTAGACCAAAATGTGCCACAATACAAGCGTGATTTCAGAAGAAAAGTGATTTACTTCCGGTCGCAGCCTGCGTTGAGAATCTTGCCGGGCCAATGCCACATCAAGGTTAGAAGAGACCACATTTTCGAAGATAGTTACCAGGAGATTATGAGACAGACGCCGGAGGACTTGAAAAAGAGGTTGATGATCAAGTTTGACGGTGAAGAAGGTTTGGACTATGGTGGAGTCTCTCGAGAGTTTTTCTTCCTCTTGTCCCACGACATGTTCAATCCGTTCTATTGTCTATTCGAATACAGCTCCCACGATAACTACACCTTGCAGATAAATTCAAACTCAAGCATCAACCCAGAACACTTGAACTATTTCAAATTCATTGGAAGAGTCGTGGGATTAGGCGTGTTCCACAGAAGATTCTTGGACGCCTTCTTTGTCGGTGCCTTGTACAAGATGATGCTACATAAAAAAGTGGTGCTTCAAGATATGGAAGGGGTAGATGCCGAGTTTTACCGGTCGTTGAAATGGATCTTGGACAACGACATCACCGATGTCTTGGACCTCACGTTTAGCGCAGAAGAAGAAAGCTTTGGCGAAAGGGTAGAGGTTGACCTTAAACAAAATGGAAGAGACATTGAAGTCACGGAGGAAAACAAGCACGAGTATGTGGAGCTCATAACGGAGTGGAGGATAAGCAAGCGTGTCCAGGAACAATTCAAGGCGTTTATCGATGGATTCAACGAGTTGATACCGCAGGAACTCGTCAATGTGTTTGATGAAAGAGAATTGGAGCTTCTCATCGGTGGTCTTGCCGAGATTGACTGCACCGACTGGAAAAAGCACACAGACTATAGAGGCTATCAAGAATCCGACCAGGTTATCCAATGGTTTTGGAAATGTATCAACGAGTGGGACTCGGAGCAAAAAGCCAGACTCTTGCAATTCACTACGGGTACCTCGCGTATCCCCGTTAACGGGTTCAAAGACTTGCAGGGCAGTGACGGGCCAAGAAGGTTCACTATTGAAAAGGCGGGCGAGCCAAACCAATTGCCAAAGAGTCACACCTGTTTCAATAGAGTCGATTTGCCCCCCTACACCGATTATGAAAGTTTGAAACAAAAGTTGAGTTTGGCCGTTGAGGAAACCGTTGGATTCGGTCAAGAATAGATGAATAGATGAGATCTTCTTCCTTTTACTACTACTATTGTTATAATTATATAACCGGGGATTCTTTCGCCCACACACACACATATATATATTATACATAAAATATCGGTATATGTATGTGGATATATATATATTTTTTTGCACAAATGAGATTATTTTGCTTGTCTTTTTAGGATGATGAAAAATTGCGCCCGGCAGCTCTCTTTCGCTCTCTCGTCTCGCCCCGCGTCCCGCTGCAATCCCGTTTCATCCTCGGCAGTCGGCGGCACCTGACTGGAGGAGCGAAACGTCTACCCGTATAAAAGAAAAATGTGAAATCAAATAAAAATATACTTGCACCTTCATTAATTGAAGTTTCCACAGGACTTCTAACTAGACCAACCCACATCAAGCATCAGCCATGGCAAGCGCAGAAGGGTCCGTTGACGATGCCAGGGACGGCCCTACCCCAATAGAACCGCCATCGAAAGACTCGCAATTGCAAGCCATGCACCAACTCCTCGAGCTCCAGCTCCTGCTCTTCCCCATCTTCCAGCACTTCACCGAGAAGCACCACGATTTCACACGCACAAACGCAGCGACGCTCGAGGTCGAGGAGCGGATATTTCCTCATCTCACCGGTTTGACGCTATTTGGCCCGCACAAGATCGAGTATAGGTCGCGTACACTTTATTTCGTCTCCGATGTCTACTTAACTCAACATATCGACTTCAACTCATTGGAGCTGGAGGGGAGTTCTGAAGAGTCCAATTTTTCAGTGACGTTCTTGCGGTTGGGAGATCAGTTGAGCGGCCATCGCGGTATCGTCCACGGGGGGTTATTGGCGACCCTCCTCGATGAGATCACGTGCCGGTTGGGGTTCTTGAATTTCGCTAGTCTCAGGGGCGTCACTGCCAACTTGAATATCAATTATCACAACCCTACCGCGGTCAACCGGTGGATCTGCGTCAAGTGCACCACGACGCGTAAGGAGGGACGGAAGTGTTGGGTGCGTGGCGAGATATACACGGTGGATCAGCAGACGCAGCTGTTGCGGGAGCAAGAGCTCGTTTGCTCGTGTGAGATTTTGATTATTGAGCCGCGATGGGTTGAGAAATTGAAGCACTGATCATTAGATACAGATAGAAATGCAATTTTTTGTTCTTTTTTTGTTATATATTGGTGGTTTTATTTATAGATCTATAAAGTTATAGATTTTTCATTTTTTTTTCAAAGTTGGATGCTGGAGGATGGTTCATGGCAGTGTCGGAGATGCAATTGCTTTCAACGTGGCGTTGACTGCTTGTAGCTCGACTACAATTGCATCTAACTTCAACACCAACACGCAGAGCCCCACGAATATCAACACCAATGCTGCTAAGTAGTCCCCCAAGACGAATGCGGAGTTGGATTGCGCGGCCATTTTACGGGATCAAAAAAACCTGTCTTTCTTGTTCGTTGTTTCTGCTAGAGGACAACGTACGAGTCTTGACCTCCAAGATGAAGGATCCTCTATTCTCTATATATATACTCCACCATCAAAAGTCTGTCACAAGATATATCAATCTGCCTGTGGGGTGGGGAGTGGGTAAGTGTCGGGGCCATCACAGCGGAATTAGCTGCAAAAAGCCTTAATATTTTTTTTTTGGCGGTGGTAGCGAATTTCCAATCTGAGTAAAGGTCTTTCATTTCTGAGCCCTGTCGAGCCAGAACAAGTCGTCTATTATGGAGCTATCCCTGTGAACTGGAAATATCCCCCTGTTGGCTGGTGTATTTTGTTTTAAGTTTAAAGACCCCACTGTTATACCCCTTTTTTCCCCTTTATATGTATATTTTATACTCAGAAATTTATCTCAGGACAAGGAGTCGTTGCCCTTTGACTTACTCTGGCCGATTTCCAACTTTGCGCTTTTGGCACCAAACTGAATCGCTCGTTTCAATTCGTGAGCCACCCACGGCATATTCAATTTCTTCTCGGCTAGCTCGCGCAAGATGTACTTTCGAATAGGCACAATTCTGTCCTTACCTCGCTTATCTTTTGTCATGGAGTATTTGAATTTCAAATTCGCTGGAACGGTGGAGATTGTCCAGTCGATAAAGATTTCGTCGAGGTAAGGGTATCGCAATTCCTTGCCCCAACAACTCATTACGCGGTCGTCTCGCCCCAAGTTCCGCTCGTGGATGACTTGAATGTCGTGGATTAGCGAGCGGGCCAAGTCGTGGTAGTTTAATTCGTTTATCGTGTTGAAGATCCCTTCGTGGCGCGAGTAGCCCGCGAACAACTCGTCTGCGCCGAGTCCGCTGAATAAAACTTTGCTGTTGGAGATGTAGTTTTGCGTCTCTTGGATATACGCGTGTGGCGTTTGTGCAAACTGTTCCCATGCGACATCATGATTGACTAGCTGTTTCATAGTGGTCAACTCTGGTAGATTGGACGCGGCAAAATAAAAGGCAATGGCAATAGACAAGTCCATCTCGGTGTTGCAAGGGTACATCAACTCGCGCACTCTCAGCTTATGCATCAACCAGTTCTGATAGTCAACGTTGATTTCCACCAAGTTGATTTGTAGCTGGGGAAACATTTTACAGAGATGAAACCACGATTTCGTCGCTAGTTTCCTATCGGGGCTCGAGTCTGGTGCTTGAGATGTGCGCGGGTTATCGAACCCCACCGTGAGCAAATCGAGCCCCGTGTGTCCGTCTGAGATTAGCTCACATATCAAGCGTGCAATGATTGTGCAATCTAGTCCTCCGCTGAATAAAACCGCCATGGCGCTTTCATTTGGGGCGTAGGTTGATTTTAATGGGTGGATTGATTCTTGGCGGATCTTGGCCGATAGTTTGAGTCTGTTGTATAGCTCATCTAGGATAGTCTCTTTATTCACGTTGGTGTCTGCAAATATAGGATCGGGCAAAACACTATCCAGCTTGTGGATTGTCATGGTCTCTAAACAAAGGCTGTACTCGTAAACCGCATTTCGACACTCCTGAGACCTCACTGTTGAGTTTGAGCTGATTGTAAGCTGTCCGTCTCCATCTCGAAGCTCAAAACAAAGCGATCTCTTTCCGACACGGTCGCGGCCAAAGTAGACAATCTTTTCCTTCAAGTCAACTAAAATGATGGCCCATTCGCCTTGGAGTTGATTCAACGTGGTCAAAACGGCCTTGCGTCTGTCAAACCGTTGTATGTTCGTGTCGAGCAAAGTCGTTATAAACTGAGTATCATTCGAGTGCAAACACTCGCGGTTGTACAACTCGCCATTGAACTGCAAAACAAACTGATCTTCCATTATCGGCTGTTTCGTAAATGGCTGGCGAAGTGACAAGATCGCTGAAAAAGATTGAAACGTGTAGTTATTGTCGAGGTCAAACTGGGTGTAGTTGAGACAGTCCGGTCCTCGATTTGACGTCTTGTAAATAAGCGAGTCCATATCATCGTCATCATCATCATCATCATTATCCTTGGTCATCTCAACCTCATCTTCTCGTGAAATGGCATCTATCTGGCGTTGAACATCGTGTACTTGCTGCTCCTTGTCTTCTAAGCTTATTTTCACATTATTTTTGATTCTTGCGAGCTGCTTCGTCAACTCGCGTAGCTTGTCCAAGCTATTTAACTTGACCAATTGTCGGGGTGTCAATGGTTGAATTTTTTCGCCATGCTGCAAAAACTTTTTGATCGTGTCAGAATCTGTCGTCTCCCATACTTTGCAGTTTCCCACTGTGTGAAGGTCCGGTATACACAAAGGTTTCCCCAAATGAGGTTTCGAGACCCTCAAAAGAATCCCACACATTAAAAAAACAAAAAAAAGAAGAAAAGAACAAATACGAGGGTAGGGGAAGGAAGGGGGTTGTTCAGAGATGGGGAGGTTTTGATATACAAATTTCCAATTCATTATGCTACCAACGGGCATTCCACATTTGACTGCGAAAGATTGAACTCCAATTTTTTTTCATCTTTCCTTTCATTTTTTTTTTCTTTCTACTTCTTCATTAGCAACGCAGCCCCCCAACCGGCAGTTTGTTGGTTAGGTCAATTCAGTTTCGATTAATGTTTTGGAGTTGTTATTGATATCGATCAATGTAATCTTATCTAAATTGACTCCAAAATTGAGGTGCTGAATCAAGGACCTAACTTGATTAGAAATGTCAAACGACATGTTGAAGATGGGGTGGATCCAAAGTGTAATCAGCGTCATTGAACTCTTTCTTGTATAAGTGAATCCACAAATGCT
This sequence comes from Lodderomyces beijingensis, assembly GCF_963989305.1. Classification (NCBI taxonomy): domain Eukaryota; kingdom Fungi; phylum Ascomycota; class Pichiomycetes; order Serinales; family Debaryomycetaceae; genus Lodderomyces; species Lodderomyces beijingensis. Next base: position 1,692,225 of record NC_089973.1, read on the forward strand.
AATGCTGATTTCGTTATTGGGGACATTGTTTAGTATGGCACTTTTGCAGCATTTCATAAACAAAAACCAGCCCAAATCGGCATTTGTGGCTGTTCTGCCGTGCAATAGCTTTAATTTCACCAAGTAACCATTCTTGAACAGGTTGTAGTTTGGAATCAAGCTGCTTCTCATGAGAAACACTTTTTCGTATTGGAAGTTTTTGAAAAAGTCCAAAAAATCCTGCTTGCATTCCATTATCCTAGTAATCTTCTTTTTGCCACTATCGTCAATCTCCCAAATATTCCAAAAAAAGTAGGCAGCCTCGTCAAACAGGTCAAAATTGTTGAATTTCGCCAATTGAGTTTGAAAAATGGTTGGCTCTTCAATCTGCTTCTTGAACGTGGGCTCTCCCGAGTAGTTCCCATACACTATGGGGATGCTGTCATCTTCTTCTAGCCTCTTAACCACAGATACGATCGAGGTGCCGACATCAACCGACTCGGTGGAGATCAATTCATGGTGTGCCGACTCACTCGAACCCGAGGACTGGGTAACGATTGCTGCCGACTTGGCCTTAGGTCCAAACCACCAGCTTTTTGATCTGGGAATCTGTTGAGCTGAAGCTCTATAAAGCGACAAATTCATGCTCAGCTTATTTGAAGAAACAAGGGGTTTTGGAAGCGAGGACACAACACTGCTTGTGGGAGGCTGCTGCAGCTGCTGCTGCAGCTGCAGTTGATGGTGTTGGTGCAGGTGCAGCTCTCGCTTTTTCCTTGACCACCAACTGCCTCTCTTCTTTGCTGCTTCCTTTTGGGGAACCTTGTCATCCTTGGGCTTGGGTTTTCCCACCGTTTTAAACGGCTTTGGTGTAGGTAATTGAGGAGGCGGTTGTTGAGGGGTTTCTTTTGAGAACCACGACTTTGATTTGGAGGATTCCGTTTTCTTGGGTAACTCAGCCAGCGACTCCTTGGTTTGACTCTCCAAAGGTTTGACTAGCCCATTGCTTCTTGATGGGATCATCTCCTTGTTGGCCCGACCAGAACTGTGGGAAGGGGGTGATTTGATGAGAGACGTGGGTATAGATTAATTTTGGTTGCAAAGTTGGAGAAAATTCATTATGCTAATCTCGATTTACAGCACCCTATACCCCCATAAAGCTACACTCACCACACTATACACACCACACACATGGGTTCAAACTCATTGGATCATCTTGATCATTTTTTACGTCCTAGAAAACATTACAGGATGTTGAAGCCATGACATGATATATTTCAAAAATAAAAGCCATGGAATTGATTTTGATGTTCGACTTGCAGCAACAACCTGGAACACTCTACTTCAAGAATGACGCTTTTTTGGTTCCTTTGGTGGCAAACTTCCTCAACCTTGTCAGATCAGGTCATCAATGGCCAATCAATGTGGTGCACTTGTTGGCTCCGTTGATAATTGCGCTAATCTCAGCAAAGCTAGGCCAAACTAGGGGAACATTTTTTAATTGACGCCCCACGTCCCTCGTGGGCATGGACTGGATGCAGCATGACGCGCTTCGTCATTACTGGCTGCATGTCCGAGTGAGGGAAGGGAGTATGAAGGGAGAGGGTGATCGGCACTCTACGGGTATGCAAAGAAAGTCTTTTCTCGAAAACGGCACGGCTAATCGTCGAAATATTGATCTGACGTGCATATTAATTCGCCACGACAATATCTTTTTCCTTTGCTGATCTTCAATTAACCACAGAGCTAGTTGACGTTTGACGTTCGACGTGAAAGGTACAACCCTCTATGAATGAGTGCCGGGCCGTGTAATGAGGCACGAGTTTTTTTCGTGTGCAACTTATCATGGAAGAGTAATGCCACTACTACCACCACTACTGTAGTGGTGAGGCTGACGGCACTAGTGTTGGTATTGGGGCAGATAATCAGAGCTCGGAGATTAGTGCTTGTCTTGGACAGGAAGATCACGTGAATTGCGTGGGGCGTGCACAGTCCCACTTAGCTCAGTGCTATATATAAGAGATACGAAATCGTAACATGCTTCACCTGTCCCCCTGTCCGCCCCTTCCCCCGTGGGCATACGAGAGACCAGGGCTTTTACGAACCTCAAGACCAAATTTCATTTTTTTTTTTTTTTAAATTGCTGGGAAAATGGCCGAGACATTTGACAGAGGAGTCAAACTTTCCAACAACCATGCTAGGGACGACTATAACCATGCCACTGATTCGCAGTACAAGAATTTGCGTGCCAAGGCAGACGAATATTATAAAAAGCGCAATACTTTGAGTCAACAGTCTCAAGCTGCATACAAGCTGGGCGACGGTGAAAAAGCTCATGAGTTGAGCGTGCAGCTGAAAAATGCCTTGAGTCAAGCCGAGCATTACAGTCAGCAGGCTGCCGAGTATGTGTTTAGAGAGAACAACACCGACTCCGCTGCCGATGAGATTGATTTGCATGGGCTTTACGTGAAGGAGGCCGAGTGGATCTTGAAGAGACGTCTCGAACAAGCCGCTGCCACGAATCAAAATCACTTGAAGGTTATTGTTGGCAAGGGGTTGCACTCGTCCAACGGCATTGCCAAGTTGAAACCCTCTGTTGATCAGCTTTGCAGTGAGGCTCAGTTGAAACATTATGTTGATCCCAAGAACAGCGGAGTTATTGTGATTGAACTCGCAGGCGCCAACGGCTCTCACATGTCGAATCAATGGGGCCAGGGAGGCATCATGCATCCTCAACAAGCTTATCCTTCGAGCTCAGGGCCACATGTGGAGCAGCAACAACCACATTACCAGCAACAGCCACATTACCAGCAACAACAACCACATTACCAACAACAGCAAGCTGGATTTGCTGAAGGTCCCAAAACTGGCATTCCATGCGTTGACGTTCCTCTCAAGTTATTGTTCAGTTGCATTCGTTCTAGCTAGTTTTAAGTATAAAATTTTTGAACCCTAATTTAGAAGAGCTTAAAAGAGCTTAGAGAGAGTATAGAATTGTATAATTTTAATTTAGAACGACTTTGTATTAAAAAAAAAACCATGTCGATGATTTTGTTGTTGACGATGCCGATGATGTTGGTGATGATGAGGAAGTAGAGAGGGTGCAAAGCATAGCCATCCGCTCTCATTGTGAATCATAAAAAAAAAAAAATGCCATCTTTGCATCTCTCTGTCTCTCTATATGTATATATCATTTGCTAACAACAAGAGCTTGATTCAGACCCCAAATGAATATTAATAGCATCATTGTAATCATCATTTACATCGCCGCCGTTGGCGGCATTCAACTCTTCCTGTTGCAACGCCATCTTAGCAACAACTTCAAAAGCAGCTTCAACATTCACTGAATCCTTCGCGCTTGTTTCAAACACGGGGTAATTCAAGCCGCCCAACTGATTATGCGTGATGTTGTGCAATTTCTTTTGCAAACTTGGGATCTTTTTAGAATCGTCAACGTCAATCTTGTTGCCGATTATAATGAAGGGGAAATCTTGCGGATTGGATACATTCAGCTGCACCAAGAACTCATCTTTCCAGCTCGTCAAGTTGTTCAACGACTTCTCATTGGTAACATCAAAGCACAACACGCAGCAATCAGCTCCTCTGTAAAAAGCGACTCCTAAACTTTGAAATCTTTCTTGGCCGGCAGTATCCCAAATTTGCAAAGTGACTGATTTGTTGTTGTCTATTTGGATCTCCTTGGTTAAAAAGTCGGCGCCTATGGTGGCTTTGTACTGCTGGCTGAACTTGTTATTGACAAATTGCTGCATAAGGGATGTTTTGCCAACGCCCGAATCCCCTAGTATTATCACTTTTAATAACGTTTTCTTTCTTGACGACATTGCAGCGGCTGTCTGTGGCTATGTCTGTGTGTGCGTGTGCAAGTGCGGTGTATGCGTAAGGTACTTGTAGCAGAGACACTAGTACTGGCAGCAGTCGTACAAGTGTATATGAAGTGGTTGTATTTTAGATCTTGTCGTAAAAGGCCACTGGTTGTGGTCATACTGAGTTTTGATGTTTTTGTTCGCTTCTTGAAAAGAGAGAAACAGAGATAAAGAGAGGGGGATGCATGCAGGAACGAAACCACCGCCGCTCTTGCTGGTACGAAGGGGTACCAGCATTGAATAAAAACGACGAGGGATAAGTGTGAGTCACAGCTCGACTGATCATATGGTTTTAATAAGAAGAGAGCTGAGGAGAATTGGCGTCGTAGTTGATCATTTGCTTGGAAATTGCCTTTTGAGACCCACGCTACGAGATGGTTGGAATCGGTGCCAGTGTGTATCCCATATCCCATACTGGAACTTTAGCCCCACCATACTGTTGCTCTGTATGGAGGGTTTTCCTACATCTTGACGCTATGACGACATGTAGTAGTTGGCAATGTGTTTCGGCGATGGTTTTTGTAAGCAAGTAAGTAAGTTGACAGGCGTTGGCAAACTGACGTAACGGGTGAAACCTGTGCAAAGTAGCAAATTTAAATTAAAGATGTATATGAAAAAAAAAACCTGTGGCTGATCCTTGGGGAGACCATTCCACCGACTATAAATGAAAAGCGGTATTTCCGCCATTTTCCAGAGCAAGAAGACGATGTAATTAAATACCAGGTTCTCTTTTTTTTTTTTTGTTCAAGTTTTGATCGAGTTCAGGAATAAGAAGAGGATTGAGATTTTTATGCCGGTATGTCGAATTTAACGTCAGCCATTCAATTGACCAAGGAGTCGAGATACAAGTTGAGCAATGGCCGTCATATTCCAGTAGCAGGGTTTGGAACTTATTTGATCGACTCCAAGAAAGCTAGTGATTTGGTCTATCAGGCCTTGGTGGATGGCTATAGACATGTCGATACGGCCATTGTCTACAAAAACCAAAGCGAATGCGCTCAAGGAATTGCCAGGTTTTTAAAGGACCACCCCGCGGTGAAAAGGGAGGACATTTGGTTCACTACTAAAATAGGCAACAACAACCAAGGATACGAGGAGACACGGAAAGCCGTCCAGTTGATAAGCGACGATGTCAAGCAATATGTGGAATATGTCGATTTGATCTTGGTCCACTCGCCGAAAACCGATAAGGAGAGACGATTAGGTACATGGAAAGCGTTGCAGGAGTATGTACTGAATCCCAACAACGATGTCGTTAAAGTAGAGTCGATTGGTGTTTCCAATTATGGCATTGACCACTTGGAAGAATTGTTCCGTTGGCCCGGGTTGTTGGTTCACCCCGTGATCAACCAGTTGGAGTTGCATCCATGGCTCCCAAGGTTGGAATTGAGGAAGTATCTTTACGAACACGATATCTTGGTTGAAGCCTATTCGCCATTGACGCAAGGCGTCAAGTTGAAAGACCCATGGTTATTGGAAATCAGCAGCAAGTACAAGATCTCTCCCGTTGAGTTGCTTTTGAAATGGGCCTACTTGCAAGGGTTCATCGTGTTGGTCAAGAGTGAAAATCCTACTAGAATCAAGGAGAATTTGGATATACTTGCCGATGCTGTCAAGGATAGCGATGGCTTGGATGAGGTTGTTAGATTGGGTAAAATCGACTTGGAGCCCGATTTAATCGAGGCTTTGAACAAGCCGGATGCGAAAGAAGTGATTACTTGGGGCGGCGTAGATCCAACTTTGTATAAAGATGGCACTGTCTAGCCCAGCCCAGCCCAGCCCAGCCCAGCCTAGCCTAGCCTTTTTCGACCTCACGTTGGTAAAACAAAAAAAAAGGGGGGGGGGGGGGGTTCTGGTTTGTAGAAGAGTCCTTATAGTGTGAATGAAACAAAAACTGTGGCCGCTGTCGTAGGAGCACGAATCCCGATGTCGCAAAATTCTGGCCGAGGAAATGCGTCATTGGCCACCGTTTGCTCGCATTTGGTAGCGCGCAACAACCACAGTAACAGTAGTAACCAGCAATGACGACAGAAGCACCCACTTTGCAGCTGGACTGATAAGGTGGGTGTCAAGTAGAAATGGCGCCCATGAACAAGTGCAAGTGTAAAAGAGGTTACCGCAGTTCCCGGATAGAAACAGTGGCACTGGAAGCAGAAATATCGACATCTAATATGTTGCATGTGTATTATATGTTCATTATATTGTATTGTATTGTATTGTATGAGGGGGTAGATTCAAATGGAGGAGATAAAAGATATTCCGTGTGGCGAACGCGAGAGCAGCTAACAGCCAAAAGATCAAAAGATAAAAAGATAAAAAGATAAAAGGTTTTTATTCTTGAATCTACTTGTTTCTTCTTCTCCTGCTGCTTCTTACAACGGGCTTTCAGTAAAATGTTACCTATAGCTGCTCTTGCGACTGCAATCTTTTTATTAACCACCTCAACTAATGCATTGTTGGTTCCTGGTTTCGAGACTTTATTAAGTTTCAGCAGATTCCTCAACTTTAACAAGAACCTAGTTGTCGTCTCAAAAGAAGAACAAGAAGATCCCACATTTGATGAGTACAAGACCAATTTGATAACAAACAAGTTCAACAAAGTTGTTCCCGACCATTACATCATTGTGTTGAAAGACGACTTGTCTCAAAGTCAACTTGTGCAACACACCGAATGGTTACAGGAAGAGTATGCTGCTATGATGCAAGTAGCTAGCAAGAAACGCGAGATTCAGTTGATGAAACCTTTGGATTTCTTTAAAATTGATAATTTTGTTAATGGTTACATGGGCTTTTTCACTCAAGAATTGATTGACCAAGTCATGAGCAACCCTCATGTCAAGTTTATTGAAAAGGACTCCATTTTCAAAACCAATGAGTTTGACGTGCAGAAAGATGCTCCTTGGGGGATCTCTAGAATAAGTCATCGTGAAAACACTGGTGACAGGAAGTACTTGTTTGACAACGATGGTGGCAAGGGCGTTACCGCGTATGTCATTGATACTGGTATCAAAGTTGAACACGAAGAATTTGAAGGTAGAGCTTCTTGGGGCGATGCCATTGCGTTCCCCAAATTGAGAATCGATGGCCACGGACACGGTACTCACTGTGCTGGTATTATTGGCTCAAAAACCTATGGTGTTGCCAAAAATGTCCAGTTGGTTGCCGTGGGGGTCATGAACTTGCTCGGTTCAGGTACGACCTCGGATATCATCAAGGGAGTTGAGTTTGTTGTCAATAAGCACCAACAAGACGTCAAGACCAAGAAAGCCGGTTTCAAAGGTTCTGTGGTTAACATGTCGATTGGCGGCGGTATTTCTGAAGCATTGGACTTGGCTGTCAATGCTGCTGTTAAAGCAGGTTTGCATGTTTCAGTTGCCGCTGGAAACGATAATGCAGATGCATGCGAATATTCTCCCGCTAGAGCTCAAGGTCCAATAACTATTGGGGCAACAAATGCTGGAGACGCCAAGGCCTCGTTTTCCAACTGGGGCAAGTGCGTTGATTTGTTTGCACCTGGAGAAGCCATTGAAAGCACTTTTATCTGGTCCGACTCGGCCGAGATGTCTGGTACATCGATGGCTAGTCCCCATGTTGCCGGTTTGCTTGCTTACTACTTGTCGTTGCAACCAGAACAGACTTCCGAGTACGCCGAGTTGGTTGAGCCTGCTACGTTGAAAAAGAGATTGATCAAGTATGGTTCGAAGGGTGTTTTGACTGACTTGGATAGATTCACACCAAATGTGTTGGCTTATAATGGAGCTGGTGGTAATTTGACTGATTTCTGGTCAATTTGAAACGTTGGGAATAAATGCTAAACCAATGTGCGGTTTCTTCTATATATATATATATTTACATAAATGGATGGATTAAGAATTAGAAGACCGCGGAGTACTTGATAATAGTTTCAATCGCTGCCTTCAGGAGGAATAAATCCCACTTGAATTTGAAAAAAAAACTCCTCATCCGAGACGATGTTCTCTATAATCCATACATAGAGAATCACCTCAGTTTGAAAAGTCTAAGCAGGTCGAAGTCCGTCATCTTCAATCTTGAACCCGCAGATGCGCCCCGTTTTCACCACGGTTGAACTCAAGACAACTTTAGCAAACCGTTCAACCTGCCAGCCTTTGACAATCAGCAATCTGGTTTGATTCTGACCCAGCGGCGGCTCTGTATTTTTATGGTCTGCATTTTGCTGTTTTTTACTTCGATTGAACCCTTGACAAAGCAGAGCAAACGTCAACCCCGTTTCGGGATCAACTGAAACGCTATCAGTAGTGATGTTGTTATCATCATCACTAGAATCTGCAATTTCCTTTCTGATTTCATCTTCCAGCTTGAGCACCGGTTTATACGTTTTCATCAACATTATCCGATTTTGAATCCGCGACGACCACGTATATCCCATCGTCGGCACTAATTTCTTGGTGTTCTTGTTGCGTAAATCGTGCGCTTTTAATATCAAGTCGCGTTGGCTTGCTACGAGATCAACAAGGTTTACTCTATTATATCGTGGATCGTCCACAGCGTGTCCTCCCGCGTTGGTGCGTTGCCGTTTGCGCGCTTGTTCGACTGGATCTGAGTTTTTCTCCGTTTCTGCGAGTTCCAAGTCTAGGAGTTCGAGATCTCGCTCATTCACCTGAACTGATGAAGTTGGAAGATGCTTTGAAACTACTTTGGGGTCCCAGCCTGACGAGACCAAGGTTTGGAAATCGAGATTCAAAGGGTATAGGAGATCTTCCTCGATGACATTGTCCCACTCCCCCTTGCCATTGTCATAGTCCATGGTGTGCGCGCTCACTTGGTTGACCACCACGATGGCGATTTTGAACTGCCGCGCTAGTCGAATCAAGTGTCGGTAGATTTGGCAAAGATACGAGGCCTTCGCCGACCGCATGGCGTATTTCGCCGATTTCAGCAGCATCAGCTTCATTTGGTTGCGCTGTTTCGGGAGGATATTGTTGGTAAATTCTGGATCCTCGGCGAGCAACTCAGCTTGAGCATGGAGTTTTTTCTTGAACGCCGTGGCATGCGACACGGCATCCTCGCGTCGGAAATGCTGCGCAATGGAGTCAATCACCAATAATCTTGTCTCTCCTTGGTTCTGACTTAGGTGGATCGGTAACTGAGTAAACAAGATGTGGTCTTGGCTTTCTAAATCGGGACAATATATATACGACGTGCGGTCCAATTTGGTGGTGACCGACTCACTCTTATCGCTTTTGAAGATGCTTTCTAGTCTCTTTGACTCCATAAACGACTCAGTGGCCACGAGTATGGGCTTGCTCTGCGGGAATCGTAGCATGCAATTGTGCAAGATCTGGTAGAGAAACTGCGACTTGCCACAGCCACTCGCTCCAAACACTTCCGTGACTTCGCCAGCGGCAATGCCGCCGCCCAAATCTCGATCAACCTCAGGCAATCCGGTGCTGATACAACCGCCACCATCATCAAAAAGCTCATCTATATTCGACGGCAGCACCAGCAAGTCGTCATTTAAACACTTGAAATACTCTTCAATTTCACGCGTCGGTCGAGATAAGAGCCGGGATAGATTCTGCGCTAGTTCTTGAGAGTCGCCGGTTGAAGGTATGATGTCTGCAATGAACTTACCCTGAGATTGCAATAGCGAAACTAGAAAGGGGAAATTCTGACTACTTGTAAAGTCATTGGAGCCTAGTTGTTTGCAATCGTCCATAACATGCCCTCTGATAGCAAGCAGCTCCCCTCGTCGCTTCTGGGCAGATGAGATTGCGCGATCTTTAATGGCTACTGTTTTCTTTTTTTTTCTGCCGCCGTTGCGCGGGACGGTGGGCGGGAGCTCCACCGCGAGCTCGCGGTAGAATTAGGGCGACGGCGGTAGAAATCGGGCGACGGCGGGGGGACGGGAACGGCGTGGGGGGGGGGGGGGTGCTGCTGAGACGTGCCTGCGCCGGGCGCGAGAGACGCGAGAGACACCGGGAACGGGGAGGGAACGTGCCGGGGGGTCGTGCACTCGGGGGGCCCCCATGGGCTAACTGCCCCCCCACTATTTGGTGTTTACAACCAGCGGAACATGCACTATCGTTATTTACAATTTACAAACACCACCCAGCTGACACTCCACCGTTCCAACAACCGTTCCAACAACGGTTGAAACATACATACAGACACAGACTTTCTCTGATATATCGCGCCGATTGATAGCTTTTATCACTTTATCCCAGTTGAAGCGTCTTTTGAACCATTGAAGTTTTCGGATTTGCGATGAAGGTACGTGGAAAGAGGGGGGGGGGGGGGGGAACTATTGTCCCCCGACGGCTTTTGCCCACACGTGCAAGGTTGTTGCAACTATAGCAAGAAGAGACTAACACTTTGCGACTAGTATATTGATGAAATTGACCTTGAGTTGGTCAATCAGGAGCTCAACTTTAGCCTGCCGGATAACAATCTCGTGATAAAAGGCGGGTGTGAGCTATTTACAACCAAGCCCATCGGCTCCGACCGGAAACTCTTCAAGACCATCGATAAGCACTTGAACCAGATAATCGAGGATAACCAGTTGTCGCGATCGTTGGAGAAGGAAAGACAAAGCTCGATCAACTCGATATTTGGAGCTAGTGGCAACCCCACTGGAGACCAGCGAGGTCTCCAACAGTTGCAATGGTTGCACCAGGAAAAACAACGAAGGTCAAGCTCGGTGCTGAGCCGGCCAAACTTCAACAAGGATCCCATAGCGAGCAATGGCAGCTCGACTTCGTTGTTGTCCACCTCCTTGAACGAAGACAGCGCAATTGAACCTGACCAACACGCTGTGGACGAATCTCCCTTTGGCCCGTTGAAGAATACAACCACGCGGCGGACTTTTGCCTATTTGATAGCGATATTGAACAACACGTTCCCCGACCAGAATTTCTCAGACTTGCAGCCTACAACTGAAAACTTCTATAAACTAGATAGCCCTGAGGACTTGGTGCAGAAATTCAACAATTTGCTTACGTCTCTCGGCAAGAAAGAAGATATCCTCAACTGGATATGGGATATCATCAACTCCTACATGGACGTGATACCTTCGAAAAACTCATCTCCAGCATTGGCTGCAACAGTGGGCACAAGCCATAGCTATGGACACAGTAACAACCACAACAACAACAACGGGCATGGCTCGAGAAAGGGAAGTCTCAGTAATAGCAGGAACGGTTCAATGACTACTTTAACCGATGCCACCACCACGAATACTTCTCCTTCTTCACACTTGGGCCAGTATGAAAACTGCCAGATATACCAGTTCCAGCCCTCTGATGAGTCGATATTTGAAGACTTGACATACCCCTACCAGCCCATGTGGTCGTATTATTGGTTTATATATAACAAGAAAAAGAAAAGAGTCACATTTCTCCACTTGACTGCTATAAACAAGGCTCATTTCGCCAATGTCAATGCCAAGTCGAACCGCAAGACATCACTGAGCGACCCTGTAATAAGCGGAGGTGACGATGAAGAAGAGTATGATGAAAACGACGAGTATGCCAATAATGAAGAGTTTGTTGCCGATCTGAATCCTGAGGAAAACGGCGATGTCGTGGGGGATCTCGAGATTTGAGGTCTTTTGCTTGTTTGATTGCTTTCCCACCCCTTAGTTCTAAACGTGGCGCTTGCCTTGCTTACTATGCTTGCTTTCCTGTACTACTACCACTACCACTACTACCACTACCACCATTACCCATCCCACCACGATTCTATATTTCTTGTTTGCATTTATAACTCCTTAATGTGAAGGTGGATTTACTTCCCGTGACGTCATTGGCTCTCCCTTTTTTATCGCCATGCGGCTAACAGCAAATGGCCCCTTCTTTTACTTGAAGGAGAGCAAAGGGTTCCAGCAAAGCTCCGTATACTCAGGTGAATCGTTAAACAATTGGAGCCATCAGAATGATTTGAGCCGATAACCATGTGTCTCTTGTAGAGATCAAAGACCTTCTTTTCCTCTCTCTCTGTTGGTATCTGAAAGCTTTCCTGAAAGATCCCCCCTCCCCTCTGCCATGGCGTGTAAGTGGCATTTGTCAAATGAGTTTTAGGTTCTCCGGGAAGCAACTCAAGGCTCAGTTGCTGGGCGGCCATCACAACATGTCTCGACTCCGTGCTCAGTTTCTCAACAATCAGCCGGTGAATGCTGAATCCTGATAGCAATGATTGCAAAAAGTCAAACAAAAATAAAAAAAGAGGAAGAGAAAGCTATCTCCACCCCTTGCTTCCGCCACAACTTTTCAATGAACTAAAACGGCCAAATGAGCTTGCTTCAATTGCATTCGTATTGGTATAAATACGAACCAAATACCCTCCAATCCTCTTTTCTTCCTCTTTGTCATCTCTTCTCCAAAGTATCGGCAATTAACTAATTTAGAGAAATGGCACCAGCAAAGAAAGCAACAGATGTGTATTTCACATTAAACAACGGCAACAAGATTCCTGCCTTGGGTCTAGGCACCGTTCCATCAGATGATCCAGCCGACGTCAAGGATCAAGTAGTCACCGCCATTAAAGCAGGCTTCAGATTGATTGACACCGCGTGGTACTACGGCACCGAGAAATACGTGGGGGAAGCAATTAAGCAAGTTATCGCAGAGGGTATAGTTAAGCGTGAGGACTTATTCATCACTACCAAGGTCTGGCCTTCGTTCTGGCACAACCCGGAGAAATCCTTGGACCAATCGCTCGAGACATTAGGTTTAGATTACGTTGATTTGCTTTTGCAGCATTGGCCCATTTGCTTGCATGGAGATGAAAACGGCCAGCCTACTCAACCAAAAGATGAGGAAGGCAATTTGAAATACGACGATGATCCAGCCACGGGAACAAAGTTTATCGATGTTTACCACACGCTTGAAGATATCTTGGACAACACGAGCAAGACCAAGGCGATTGGAGTCTCCAATTACTCGATCCCCAAATTGAAGCAATTGTTACCCAAGATCAAGAAACATGTCCCCGCGGCAAACCAAATTGAATATCACCCGCAATTGCCCCAACAGGATCTAGTTGATCTTTGCACCGAGCACAAGATTATCGTGGAGTGCTATTCGCCCGTGGGTGGACCTGGTGCACCCGTGTTGAAACTTCCCTTGGTGCAAGAGTTGGCTAAAAAATACGACACCTCGGTAAATGAGATTGTCGACGCCTATCAGATTTTGAACGGCAGAGTCGCTTTGCCCAGATCTTCGAACTTGCAACGTATTGCCTCGATTACGGGGTTGCCTGAGTTGACCAAGGAGGAATTGGATGAGTTGTACCAGATTGGAGCTAAAAATCCAACTAGATACACCAATGACCCATGGGGTTACGGTATCGGGTTCCGCTGGTGGCAAGGTGATGATAAAAGCAAATCGTTTGAGTGAGAAAGAAACTGCCGCTATATACGTAGTGATGCAATCTATGTGATGACGAATATATATACATATATATATGAAGATACTATACCGCTTGTTTCTTGAGTGGCCTTTGCTCTTCTTTCTTTTCTGACTGTCCTTTCTCCTCCTCCGCTAGCATCCTCTTTGCCGTTTTGTTCCTGGCGGCGTCAGATGTGACGAGTAGTTCCGTTTCTCCTGCAACTTTCAACGACCTCGCATTTTGTTTTTCCCCATCAACTTTCCTGAAATACGGCTGACATCTCCAATATGGTACTTCTTTATAACATGCGCCCCAATCTTCAACTGGTCCATCTTTCACCACATCGAGCTGCTTAATGTCGGGTTTCTCGTAAATCTCACCCACGATCCGCTCAACCTCTTCCACGATGCCATTCCAATCTTCAAAAGTGTGGTGAACGCTAGTCTTGCCGATCCGAGCTCGTAAATCGGTATGCACATTCAAAAACTCGTGGAGCATCTTGAAAAAATGCGACTTCATCGCGTGTCGCGAGGCGGGACTATCCACTTCCTTGACAATTTCGAAGTATTCCCGTAGTATCTTGTCAACTCTAGGAAATTGTTTATCCATGTCGTCATCTTTAGTCCAAAACACACCAGGGTTGTACAAGTTTCCCTCCGCCGACATGACTGCGTCGCACGTGGTCTCCTCTTGACACCGCTTCAAATCCGATGGGTATAGAATATTGCCATTGGCGAAAAACACTTGATCAGCAGGTAAGTTATCCCTCAAATATTTCAAAATCTTCCAATTGGCAAGCCCAGTTTGCTGACCCTTCATCTCCCTGGTTCGGCCATGGATAGTGATGAACTGGGCACCAGCGTCCAAAACCATTTGGGCATACTGCAAAGACTTGTCCCAATCGTCATAGACTCGTATCTTGGCAGTCACGGGCACGCTAAGATTATCATGCAAGTTCTTAATCAACTTGTGCACCAAGTCCCAATCATCCATGAGAAACGCGCCGTATTTCCCCTTGCGCGCTATCCCCTGAGGACACCCCAAGTTCAAATCCACGGCATCACACCGCGGAGCAACCATTTCAGCCGCCTTGAGCAAGTAATCGGGGTCATTCGCGCAAAACTGGACAACTAAAGGTCTATCGTTCCCAAAAGCGCCATCTTTTTCATTCCACATGCTCTCGCGATATTTTGGACTCGTGACGAACAACTTGGCGTGGAACATGGGCGTGTAGCAGAGCTCGGCGCCGTATCTCCGCGAGAGTATCCTCCACGCTAGCTCAGACTGGTCCACCATGGGAGCAACGACGGTTTTCGGCTGTCCCATCTTGTCATATAAACTGCGGCCGCGAAGCTTCGTCGTGGCGTTTTTGCTGCTGTTGTTGTTGCTGGGGGAGGTTGCCGTTGTCATGGCGGGCAAGTTTCTCAAACGCAGAGTGTCAATACGAGCTTCTATACTTGTGAAACGGCTGAAACTAACCTTGCTAAACACTTCCTTCACTGCCTGGATGTGGTTCATGAAGAAGCAAAAGCTATCATCTCTTAAGGTGTGATGGTGATGGATCAGAAACGGAAAAAAAAAAAATGCAAAGCGCATCTGAGAAAAAAAAAAAAGAAACTAAAAGGAAGAAGAAACGCAATATTTCCAGCACTTGGTTGATGAAAGTTTTGGGTTAACTAGTTATTTACAATTCATAGTCTGGATATCGGCTTTGCCAATTGTTGGACTCAACCAAGTGTCGCATCGTTGGCCGTCCGTGAGGGCAATTCCACGGCTTGTCTAGGGTACTCAAATGAAACACCAACTCATTCATCTTGTTTCTGGTCAACGATGAGCCAATCATGACACTGCTTCGGCACGCTTTCATAGCAACAATTTTCCTAATCTTGGAGCATTTGATCCCCTTGTTCCCTGGTTGATCATTGATTAAGTTGATCAATTCGTAAAAATCGTCCACCGTAAACATGATGTTGTGGTACACGGGGAACGAAGTCAATGCGATTCGTGAACCTGGTGGCTTGTCGCTGTCGATGGTGAGTCTGAATCCATTTTGCTGGAATATGGCAATGTGGTCCAACACGAGCATCTCATCGATGACGTTAACTTCAACAGTCACGGGCGTAATCAATGGCTGATGCGCAACTTTAAACTCTTGAAGTATTCTCTCGAAGTTGTACTTCTCATCGGATGCGTGTTGATCTATAATGAACAAATTTGAGCCATGGATCACCAAGATGAAACCCAAGTTGAACTGCCCAATCAACTTCATCGCTAAGAAATCGGATTTCTTAATCAGGTATATTTCCTGGTCGTCCAAGTTGTTGTTTATTTTGAGCAGCTGAGATTGCAGACCGCTGCGCGATCCATGTTGTGGCAAGTCCGTGATCAAAGCATGGAGCACTTCACTAGATTGTCTCTTTTGTAACTTGTACAATTCGCCGCCACTCTGCTTGACTTTTTGCAGATAGCTTACTTCGAAATCCTGATCGCCAATGCTCAAGCGAATGGAATCATCTTCCACTTGCGGGGCAGGGAAAAAATTCTTTCCATGTTGGTCCTCCACTGGGGAACTATTTGGAGAAGGGGGCTTCGTGTACAAGTAAGATGATATGATGCTGGAGTTGCGGACAGATTTGCGAGCAGGCGAAATGAGCTCATCAAGAGTGCGTTTCTTTATATTTGGTGAATCATCGGACAGCACCGTTTGCTGCGAGTCCGTCAAAGTCATTTCTTTCTCATATCCACGACAGGAATCCAACTCAACCGGCGAGTTTTCCTGGATTTGTTCTAGTTCTTGTTTCTGTTCTTCACCAAGAGGGACCAGCGTCTGGTCCGCTTCCTCCGGTACGAAAAGTTGATCTGAAGAAGGTCCCCCAGGACTCGACTCTTTGGTTTCCTCTACAAATTCAGCTTCACCTGCTGAGGAAATGTCAATAAACCCACCACCCTGCTGGGGTTGGTCAATCGCATCATATGTGAGGCTACCGTTTTCTTTGACATGTTCATCTGCCACATCTTCCTCTTCTTTCTCTTCTTCCTCTTCTTCTTCCTCGTCTTTGTCATTATCAACCTCGCTGAGATTTGTTTTCAGCTGGCTGACTATTTTTTGCTCCTCGGGATCATGACTTTCACCATCGATTTCATGCTCTATATTCCGCAGCGATTCATCTTCCATTTGAAACGAAGATAACATGAGTCTCAGTCGAGCACTCGGTCGGTTTCCATCATAATCATTCTTTGACGAGATCAAATCAAGGGTGCTTTGTGAAAGTTTACCAGCTTGCCAGCCGCCGCCGCCGCCGCCGCCGCCCGCGCTTGCGCTTGATGAGGGGAAATTCATCATCGTGTCCTCTAATGTTGTCTGAGAAAGTTGCCCTTGGTTATGGAAATTTCTCGGTATCACGACCTCATCTTTAGTTTGGTAAAAATCAACCATTTGTTCTCGGATTAGTTCGAGAATCCTATCTTCATCATGGATTAAAACGCTGGTTTTATCTGGCAACACATTTACATCTATGCAATTTGGATTGATCTTGAGGTCTAGAATAAACACGGGATATTGAACATGGTTGAATAGTTTATACACCTCGTTGATCATCTTTACCAATTTCTTGAAAACCACTGGCCTTTTGTTGACATAAAGAAACTGCCGATCCTGAGTAGAACGGCCTAGCCCGAAGGAGTAAGACGAAATGTGGCCCGTTATTTGTACATCCTTGTTGATTTCTAGCTCGATCTGAAGCAAATTAGTATTGTTGGTTGTGCCATATATCGAAATTAGATTGTCAATCACCAGGTTGCTTTCCCCACCGCGAGACGACAAAAGCGTGTTTTTCTTGCCGTTGTTGGTGTTTGACAACTCAAACTTGATAGCAGGGTGGATCAAAACGTAGTTTGTAATGAAACTCACCGCTTTATGAAACTCTCTTTTGGAGTTTTTGATAAAGTTCTTGTACCGTACGGGGAATTGCTTGAAAAGCAGATCGATGGAGACTATGGTCCCCGAGGGATTGCTCATACCAACGCGTTTTTTGGACTGGTCCACGAGCCGTCCAAGTTTGTCAAAGCGCAAAGTGTAAATGATGGGGCTAGCGTCTTTGGTTCGAGTCGTCACCGTGACATTATCAGCCAATGCACATATCGAATTCAAGGCTTCGCCACGGAATCCCAACGTGTCCAACTCGGTCAAATCCTCAAATTCCGTCAATTTCGAAGTATGGTTGCGCAAGCAAAGCCCTTCAAAGTCTTCGCGTTCAATTCCCTTGCCGTTATCTTGCACTGTGATGGAGTCGACCCCATAATTGACAAAGTTTATCAGGATTTTAGTCGAGAGAGCATCGATGGAATTCTCAACAAGCTCCTTCACTATGGACCGTAGGTCAATTATCACCTGTCCCGAGGAAATTTTGGAAATATCCGCAGCATCTATACCGTGAATGGACATGAAAAATGGCAATAATAACTGTATATATCTGTATTGAAGGGGAGCAATGACTCGTTCTTTTTTACATTGAATTGAACCGCCATATCATTTCAATCGCGTGGCGCGTCCTCACAAATTTGATTTTTTTGTTTTGTAGAAATCACCATCATCATTATCATCACCATCACCATCAATCATCAATCATTACCATGGTGAAAAGACTTGATGAGAGAGCATGTTGAGGAAGAAAAGTCATACCGATGAAACCAAACCGCTCACCATCAACAATTTTCTTATAGTATTCCACGAGTTCCTCATTGCGTGGTTGAACCTGATCTTATACTGCAACAAAATCTACGACCCCTTGGTCTTTGACGAGCACAAGGCATTCGATCTTTTGTTCTACAAGAACAGGCACCCATATTTGGATAAATTTATCACTGATCTAGTTCTCAACATCATCAACAATTTGATCATTAGCAAAAAGCAACCGAATGGCTTGCAGCGAGTCTCGTGCGCCATCTACGATACGAGAAATGGCGTGGTGAAAAGATCATATGCTGTCAATTTTAGTCACTTTGTGATGAGTCTCCATGAGACGATAACTGAGCTCAGAGTGGATGCTGAAGAGATAGACGCGTCTGCATCGCTAGAGGTCTCGGGTCTATTTTGGTCTGAGATCTATGCCCAGTTCCAGAGCATTTTGTTTCGACACTTGCAGGAGCTCAAGAAACGAACCACCGTGGCTGGAACGCGACATATTGATGATGAAGAAGAAGAAGAAACTTCCATGTCCAAACCTGGAAACCAGAACGAGGGCGAGGATGACTTGTTTTTTCAAATCACGGTTGACTTGGACAGCGGCATCTACCCTAGAAACGAAGATTGGGTGAGGTTGAGCCTGAATGACCATGACCATGACCATGACCATGACCATGACAAGAGTGATGATGATGATGACGATGATTCTTTGAGTCCTACGGTCAAGGTGTTGGGTAACTTGAGCTTGAGTGTTCTCTGCTTTGATCTAGTCAATAAGTATTACGAAGATTGACTTGACGCAACAAATTGGAGGTCAAAACTTACGTGGTAAGCGTACCCAACAGACATTTACAAGCGATCAAAAAAGTAACTAAAATTCAATGTCTTCATTGAAATAATCCGTTAAAAATAAAAAGTTGAGATAAATCTAAATTGTATACTCCAAAAACAAGTTCTGAAACTGAGTCTAAGTTTTTCATCATCGTTAATCACTAGTGTTTATGTATATGTATATATAGTCCATACGCGGTTATTCCCTTCTCAGTAGAAAAAGTGTGTATTGTTTTGAGAACTTTCATGCACCAACATCTCATTGCATTTATAGTGGTTCACCTCATTTTTAATCTTATTAATCTCTCTAATGTCACATAGACTGTACTGAGTGACACTCTTGTTGTATCGTTTGTACGCTTCTCCTGAAAAAGTTTCATTCACGACAATTTGGTTAGCAAAACTGACTTTTGTATTGGTGCAGAGGTTGCTTTTGCCAGCACCGTTTCTTCCGTTCATTCTTTTCGAAACAGAGTGCGCGGCACCCCCACGACCACTAGCTCTACTTCGGTTCAAAATTGATGAAGGGTTGGAGTTGGTGGGAGTAGCAGCTGGTACCTCTGCTAAATCCTCAAACTCGTTAACCTCCACTTCCATTGAGTCATAATCGACAAATTGCTTGACGTATTTGAGGTGGGCTGGCAACTTGCGCTTTTCTTCGTCATTCAACTTGTTCAGAATGAACTCCAACTCGTCATTGGTGACTGTGATGATTACCCGATCATCGGCTTGTGAATCATGATTGTTCGTGATTTTCCTTGCCGATGAGGGCGATGAGGATGACAACGGTCCATCAAACTTTAGTTCCTCATGGTGATCATCTGGTGCGGGAAGGTTGGCCACGCTTGTAGTTGCAGAGGAAGCACCCTGTTGCATGGAGTGGCTCTTTTCCGTGAGTCCCTTCAAAGAGCTGGTGGAGTTGCGGTTAAAGTTAAAGGCATGTTCATCCAACGTAGGCCAGATGGTATTCCGTCTCAAAAACTCAATGTTTTCATCAACGTAAATGCTTCCAGTGTTGCCTGCATCATCGCCATTGCTATTTGAGGCTAGACTAGCACCAGTTGTAGCGGTAGTGGTGTTGGTGGTGTTGGTGGTGTGGGCAATACCAGGAGCAAAAGGAGGGGCGAAATCGACATCATCGGCCGCATCATCCTTCAATTGCTGATCAACAATTTGAGCTTGAGTCAATTCATCATCCTTCAAAAATGGCTCCGACGCGTGTTTGCTTGCCGAAAACCCAGTTCTCGCCGATTCCAATTCGCTTAATATCAAGTCGGCCTGGAAACGCTCATCATCGAAATTGAGCACCAAGTCGTCGAATATCCCTGTTCCCTCGGGCTCAAAGTCTGGTAGCGATCCAAGTTTGAAAGATGAGGCCACTGAGGTTCTGCTACCGGCAGCAGCTGAGAGCATGGGTTTCTCAAGGTGAGACGCAGGTGGCGGAGTGAAATGGTTTTCCTTTTTTGAAATGTTAAACTTGAACAACTTTGCAGAACTACTCCTTGTACTATTTTTCGAGCTACTGGCTTGTTGCTGGACAGATGCTGGTTTCGAACTGGTATTGTCGAAAGAAGAAGAAGTTCTTGTTCTTGTTCTTGTTCTTGTTCTTGTTCTTGTTGTTGTTGCTGCTGTTGCTGCCGTTGCAGCAGATGATGATAATAATCTTGAACTATCCGCAGCAACACCTTTATGGCTTTTATCGTGGTGAGGTTTCAATTTTCGCAAAAATGACATAAAGCCAGAAGACAGACTAGTTGTCCTGTTGTCTTCGCGCGGTGGGTGTTTGGGCTCCACTTCTGGAGCTAACATGGCACTAAGACGATTCCGCACTTTCACTGGCGAAGGAGTCGCACTTTGAGATCTCTCGCGGGCGACTGGGCTTGTGCTTTTGGGTTGCGATGGTGGAGTCTGTGGAGGTAGTTTCCGGTGGGGACCTTTTGTCATCTTGACTTCGGCTCTCAAATCAGGCATGGATTGCATTTTGCTCATGGGATTCGATCGGTTAATCTGAGGTAGAGCTCCGCCCTCACCGCGAAAAAGCAAGGACTTGACTTTTTGAATAGGGCTAGCACCGTCTTCTTTCGAATCTTTCAATGACACTGTGGGCGGACAATTGAATGACTTCGAGGGACTTAGCCTCATACTATCACGATGTCCGTCTATAGAAAGTCTTGCGGGTGGGGCGTCTGCAGAGGGACCGGGTAATTTTGAAGAAGGAGATGAAGCGACAAGCATCAGCACCGGTCTCTTGAGGCTGTCATGTTTGCTATTTCTCAATTTGGCCACATTCAATTTGGGCGACTGCGTGGTCTTGTACATCAGTGGTTCATCAACGGTTTCAGGGATGGCTGCTGCAGCCTGCAAGGTTTTTTTATTCAAACTTATTCCGCTGCCAAGGCCATTCGTGTCAGCGATTTCGGCTTTGGCTGCGGCTGCGGCTTGTTTCTCTACTTTGTTCTCGGAAAGTTCATTCAAACTGGTAAAGAAATCACTCACAGACGAGTTTTCAGATACATCTCTGTGAGATTTGCGGAGCTGCTTGTTGCTCAAGATCCTCACGTCCGCTCTCGGAGGAACTTCACTTTGGGTGTCATTCATGAATCGAACCACGGAGTTGGCGTCAATGCCGTAATATCTTGAGCTTCTCGGAGTTTCTGCTTTTGAGGCGTTGGGAGATCTCAAGTACTGTATGGAATGCTCGTCGTTTGAAGCGACAATCTGATCATCCGTATCACTGCTTCCTCCCTCTTCTTTTTCTTCTTCCACCGCATTGTCGTAGCCATAGTCGTTTGTTATATTGCTGCTGTTATTTATGCTGTTCTGCTGGTTGTGGGTCGTACAGTCACTCTCTGGAGGGGGAAGCGTGTCATTCAATTCCAAAGGGCGAATCAACGGTTGGACTCCGCTTCCTTCCATAAATGAATCCATGCCGAGATTCGGTTCCGGTAAGGGACTACCTTCACCTTCGTCATGTAAATCACTCGAGCCAGTGCTAGCAGGACGTTCTCTGCCAATGAGTTTGCCGCGTGATTTGTCATTGGTGGTTGAAAGCACAGGCTGTGAATAGTTGGCATCACAACTCAGGTCGGCATGTGGCAGCACTGCAGATGTCGTTCCATTCGCATTTGTTTTTGGAGGAGTTGGATAAGCGGACCCTGAAGTCAAGTCCAACATAGTTGGCGGTGGCGTATTTTGTTGCAGCTTTGGAGTCAGCACTATTGGTAGTTTCACCTCCTTGAGTTCTCCATTTTCGGACGAATCGGTCTCCTGCGCCTTGAGTTCTTTAAACTGTTCCAACTCGGGTGATTGTATGGGAGTGTCAAATATCTCCTCCTTGCTGGAGTTGGCAGACGACGAGTTCAATTGCTCCTTCTGCTTTTGGTCTATGTGGTCATCTGACTCCTTGATATTGCCTTTGATGCCAAAGAGACTAAAGAATGGGAACCTTGAATGAGGTTTGTTCTCCAAAGTAACCAGTTTCGCAGCCACGGACTCGCTGCTTCTTTCCTTTGAGCTGGGCAGTGTCGCATGTACAACACCTCTATATGATGCGTCTACGCTCGAAATTTGCTTGAAAAATGGTGAGTTCAGCCCTGTGAACTCTGACGCCGTGGTGTTTGAGTGACCGGTGCCCGCAGCGGATCCAACCACGGGAGAGGTAGATCCTGCCGATATCTTTTTAAGTGTTTCCTCCAAGTGTTCATCCGCCACACCAAGCACCGTGTCATCGGTGGTGTCAACTTCATGCGTGTGATGAGTGTGATGATGATGATGATGACGATGATGATTAAGTTGATCATTGTCATCCAAGGAAGACGCGGAGTTGTTTGAAGAGTCCGGTAGGCTAAGATCGACATTCCCCAAGAAATTATCTTCCAAAGCGTTTCCTGCAGCTAGGCTGGGACCCTCTGCTACTGGAAATTGGCCTGGAATGGGCAATTTTTTGGCATCAAATTTTTGAAGATCCAGTGCCAGAACCTGTTCCGAGACATTATCGGATGATTTTCGAGGCATAATCCCAATCGATGGGAAGGAAGTCTTGTCGTTCCGCAGTTGCTGTACTTGTGATTGTAATCGAGGTTGCGGTTGCTGGTCTTCGCTAATTGAAGTGGTTGGCGTGTTACTAGCAGATCTGTTCAAGTTCGATGCAGAGTTGCTGAAGTTGTCCGATGCTTGTGAGTTTGTCGACGATAGAGACGAAGAATTGCACGGCTCCTGCTGTAATTTGTGCTGCTCTGATTTGGTGATGTTTTGAGATTGGTATTTCGGCACCCCTCTTAGGCTCGAGGTGCTGCTGTTTATGCTCTTGTACGTCTCGTATGATAGCTTACTTTGGTCCTCGACAATGATGTTTGTAAGGATATCTCCCTTGCTGTCTCTAATGTTTTTGGTCAAATTCTGTTTGTTCATCAATTTCATGTTTTGCAATGATGCTGATTTTGGAATCGCAGCGTATGATGAATTTGATCTGATTGGGATTGGTTCAAGACCAGCAAGAGCGTGGGGAGCGTGGGGAGCCTGGGGAGCCTGGGGAGCCGAGTGAAATGCAGGTGAGTTTGTTTTTTGTTGTTGTTGTTGTTGTTGTCTAGGTGGAGCAGTTGCAGCAGTTGCAGCTTTAGCAGTGGTAATTGAAAATCTATCATCCATTGTTGTCTCCAAGGCATCATCGATGGCAACTTTACCAGGTCTGTTTCTCTTTACGGGTGAAATTCTGGGTCTAAAGACTTCGCCATTGGGAAAATAATAAATCTCTTCATTTGAGTAAAATGAGTTGGTTGAAGAGCAATCGCCGCTGCTACTGCCAAAACCACTTCCACCGCCACCACCATGATTGTGGCTTGTGATGCCATTGATGCTATTGATACTAATGGGAGCAAAACTCGCGGGATGGAAGGTGGAGTTGTTTGAAGGCACACTGGGCAAGTCCGTGCAACTGCCGCAGTGGTTCACGCCGTTCCCAAGTCGTTTCTTGGTGGGTTTTTTCGCAAATTTTGAATCTACATTTACCAAATCGTCGGTTGACAAACTTCTTGATTTTTTAGCTGTCGATGGAGAAAAAGTATATGTTGTTGATATCGAAGTTAGGGAGCTTCTTCTTGAGCTCGTTGTGGTTGTCTTCATCGTGTCTCCCTTTCTCAAAATCTTTATTTTTAATGTTGTTTATTTTAAATGGGTGGGTGGGGAGTTGAGGAAAATGATTTCAACTGCTGCTGTTGCTCATTCAATATTACAAGATTGAAATCTAGGCTAAAATATTTGAAAATGAAAAAAAAAGGAAAAAGCAATCGTTGGTTGTGGAATCCAATTTGAAGAACGGTGAATAGCAAGAAGGGTGTGTGGTTGGTTGCTTCTTGTTCTCCTTGCTTAGTGGATGGTTGTTAAAAAAAAAATTGAGAAAAACTGTAAAGAAAAAGTCTATACTCTAGTTGTTGATGTTGATGTTGATGTTGATGTTGTAGTGGTAGTTCTAGTTCTACTTGTTTCTAAAGTCTATTTCTGAGTGTTGAAAGGGGATGAAGGAAGCTTATCCTGGGGATTTCTTGGTTGTTGTGCAAGCTGTTTGGACGGTTGCTTGAGTTTGGTTGTGAAAAAAAAAAAAAAGACTCCTCTATGACCGGTTCAATTTCAAATTGCAGCCCTCTGGGAAGTGTGGTGGAAGTAGTAGTGGCGCTTGCAATAGTTGAAAACTGTGAAAACGGGAAGGAAAAAGAAGCGAATAAAGGGGAGCTGGTGTTGAAGCTATAGGTGATTTTTTGTTGGAAAGATTGCCAGGGAGGAGGAGAACGATTTCACTTTCTTGATCGAATTATTTCTGGATATCCTTCTTTTCGACTTTTTCTTCTACATCCCAATATATCGGGCTAATCTCCCCTTGTCACAGCTTATTCAAATCTTCCTGCAAGTGGAAACAGCTGGCGGGGGGGAGAGACGCAGAGGCAGAGGGAAAGACAAGGTCCCGTTTGTTTAGATTTCCAGTTTTATCCTTGGTGAACCGCTGCAATGACAGCCTGAGGGAGCATTGACTATACGACATGCAAGGCAGACGCATCTCGTCTTCTTGTGCTGCTGTAGCACAACAATCACAACAACAACGACAACAATGTAGACTGGATTAGACTCGTCGCCAATAAGGACAAATTGAACTCGAGAAGGAGAGCGAAAGTAAGAGAGAGAGCAACACGCGCCTTGATCTGTAATCAATCTCCGT
The DNA here is from genome assembly GCF_963989305.1 of Lodderomyces beijingensis. NCBI lineage: Eukaryota > Fungi > Ascomycota > Pichiomycetes > Serinales > Debaryomycetaceae > Lodderomyces > Lodderomyces beijingensis. The sequence continues at coordinate 1,717,174 of NC_089973.1, forward strand.
GAATTCCCACCATGTGAACAAACAAGGTGTGCCTTGATATAGCATGAGGAAGCTTATCTACATTCTTGCAACTAGCAGCCTGGCAGCATTCTAGCCTCATTCCCAAGGCCCCTCTTCTTTGTAGCAAGACTGTCACCTGCCAACGGTACGCTGAAGTTTGACACTGGAAACGCGACATTGGAAACGCGACATTGGAAATAGGCCAGTGTCGGATTTCGCCCAGTGACATATTTTTTTCCGTCACGAGAGAAAAATAATTGCGACATCAGGGTCTTTGTTGCAGGACGTGGCCGTGGCGTGGTGTGCATACAAGGCGGGCTGGAGCAACTATAAGCAATCATTCAATATATTCACTGATTAACTAATTGGGAATAAGAACCGGTTCTGAGGGGATTTACAAGACACACCCGGCACCAACCACCCGAGTTTTGAAGGGAGTGTGTATGCAATGTAGACGAGGCTGTCCAGAGTGTCTCTTAAACGTGGGAAAGATGAAGAAATTGAGACTTCGTGGCCAAGGCAGGGAAAGAAGAATGGTGGGTCTCCTCTTGTTGTTTCCTTGTGTATGGAGGGTCGTGTAAATGTGCTAACTTCAGGGGGGAGCGCAACGCGCAATATCAAAGCGCATCTCGTCTTATCACCCATTTTGCAATCCACCCATATCCTGAGAATTTCACGAACAACACAACAACAAAAACAGCAGCATCTTCATCTTCATCAGCATCGATAACTGCTTTTGCTATTAGTTACTGGTGAGGTGTAGTTGTTGCCGATCCTCACCCGTCGAAGCTTTCGCCAGGAGTTGAAGTAGTCAATTAACTAAACGTATCAATTGAGCGAGATCTACCATTTCACTTGTGTCCCTCTCACTTGCCCCCATTCCCCCCTTTCCCCGGAATCCCACATGATACACACTTATTACAGCTACATGTCATCAGCATGACAACGTTCGAGGCAATCTCATGATAATTTACATCTCATCCCGACTGAAATTCCCAACCTTTAGTTGTAGATCAATTTCAGTGCCATAAACCCAAAATCACATTCAACTCGTTAACTTTCCTCCAGTTTCATGCTTCTATTCTCCAAGACGAATTTCACGAATTTGGGCTCGTTCCTACGTTACAATGGACCAAGTTGTCCCCATGCTCATCTATGTAAGAAACGACACCCCTAATCATCATCCCCCAGACTGGCCCTTGAGTGTATCTAGCTTGAAACACCCTAGAGTCACACACGCACATCTAGACACAGCACATCCCTCCCCACGCATGGCTGGCGCTGAACTCTCTCTCGCTGTGATTGTTGTAGCACATTATCCGAATTCAGTCCAACATTGTCTTAATTTGTATTGTTGCCCTCGAGCTACTTGAGCTCAGCTTAACCTGCTATGCATGAAAAAAAAAAAAAAATCAACAAGGTACGGGGGGGGGGGGGGGGATGCGACGTCACATGGTTGAAATCTGTAGTGGTGCCAATGTTGTTTACGTTTTCTTTTTGTCCGTCGACTCTTTCGAGACGAAATGTGAGTGAATTGGAGATGGTGGGCGTCTAGACGCTGGCGATCGACGAGTTTAGCAAAGTATAGAAAAATAAAAAAAAATTCCTCTTTTATAAGTCCTTGACAGAGCTTTAAAATCTCCTGCGGATATAGCGGATGGCAATCAACCGAGACCTGAGGAAATCCAAGTTTTTTGTAGGAGGGGCGGCTCTTGATCATGGTGAGAGTTGGTTGGATCAAAGGTGGAAAACTCAACAACAAAAACTCTTGATTCCAAGACACTGGTTTCGCAATGCTCATCGATGCATTCAAAACCCAGAGTCGTATGTATTTTGTTGTTTTTTTTTCTTGTTCATCTTGAAATTGAAATGTAGCTTTTTTGATTCGCTTGCTCTGTGGAAGCTATTTTCAAGGAAGCACGGTGTCTTAACTTGTGATGGCAAGAGTGTGACTAGCCATTAGTTGGCTCGTCGGCCCTTAAATCAAGTTATTCCAGGGGTAAAAAATTCCAGATACGCGGATAACTTCTTGATCTCGTTCTTCCATTTTCAGTCTTTCCTGATGAGATGACATCGTGGCTATACAAGTGACTCCAGATGACGGTCTAGTTAACTCCCTGCCGGGGAGAAGCATACTTTATGTTTCTAACCAAAATTGAAGCGGGAGGCGGGTCGCAACTGTGCCCAGGTTGCTGAGTTCGTGTTTGCCATGCCGGCGATTTGCAATATTTTGGGTGTAGTTTGTGTCACTTTTTTGGCTGCAAAAAAAAAAAAAATGCCATCTGGTAAATTTCTACCATCTTGGGAGACGATGATAAACACATACATGAGTTGACATGTATATTCTGGGTGTCAGGTAAATAATCTGACGGATTAAAGAAAACTGAGAGGAGAAGCTTAGGTGTTAGCATTAAAGTTCAGAAAGTGGCTATGAATAACTAAACAAAAAGGCTACAGTCTTGTTCGGGGTGATTTATGACCGGTGGTGTCCCGACGGCCAGGACTGGGGCACAAGAGATTAAATCCCGACGGGAGGTGGAAAAACGTCACCCTCTGTTAGGTACAAGACAGTTTTTGCCGGTGGCAGCCCAAGTCGACCATTCACCATATCACACGGAAGTTTGTGCCGCAGAATGAATTTTTTTTTCCTGCGTCCAAATGGCTGCAAAATGCATAACCTGCGAAGGGAAAACTAAAATCTTGTTATACAGCAAACACCCCCATCAATTAATTACACTGCATACTTAAATAAGTCAAAAAATGACAGAGAGTGACACCTGAATGGGATACGGTTGAAACACGCCAATCACTGGAATGAAGTTTTCAAAGCTGTCAGAAGCTGCACTCATACTTCTATACTTGCAAATTCTAACTAGTGCATTGGAGGTAATCATCAACGATGAAGTAGTCAGTGACCCCGCGTTGAAACTAAAGTCCAAATTCAAGAAATACTTGCCAGAGCTCCAGGAAACATTGGAAATACCATTGAGGTACCCCGATCAACAAAGCTTAAAGGAGTCGTTCTTGCAAAGACCGCGACCACATCCCAACCCCAACCACCGCGGCATCCGCACTAGATTGAAGGAGGATCTCCCCATGTTGTTCCGATCACGCATTAGGAACTCCAAGCACTTGATGCCTGATGATAACATTGGCGATGGGGATGAGAGCGGCAGCGATGGAGGAGCTAAGGACAAGAAGGATGCGTTTGACAGTGACGATGGCTCGGGCTTGGGTGGCGATAACGATAATGGCAGCGGTAGTGGCAGCGGCAGCGACGATGAAAGCAATGCCCCATTCAACAGTGAATTCGCCAATCTCAACGATAAACCCAATGACTACCCCATGGGTGGTGCGACTGCGCCGAGTGGCGTCACTGCTTTAAAAGCTGACGTTAAATTGCAATCAAATCACTCTTTTGTCAAGGATTTCCTCGCGTATCGCACTAACCATTTCACGGCGCTTGCGATTGCGCAGGACAAGATCGATCGCGATGACAAGTACCGCACTGGCAAGAAGCTCAAGCTGAAGATCAACGAGTACCAGGATTCACTTAACGACCCCAAGGACTTGAAAAAATGGGTGAGGTTGATCGCTGATAAGTCCAATGATGGTGACGGTGGCAATGGAAATGGCAAGGGAAATGGTGGTGGTGGAGGGGTTGCGTCTCGATCTAAAAACTTTGTCAATAATGAAATTGAGATTGATATCGACGAGTTTATCAATTACTTGGTCAATGAACAAGGTTTCAACCCCAAGGACTTGCAGTTTTTGAAAATGAGGAATTTGGACTACGGCTTGGGGGAGATTGAGATGGAGTTGAGTAAATTGAGAGAGATGCAAGTTCGCGGCAACGCCAAGGTCATTTCAATCGGAGGCGAGGATGGTGACGGTGCGGATGGGGTTCTGCTGAGCGGGTTAACATTGACGGTTGGCTGGTACATGGTCATGACTCTAGCAGTTTTTTCCGTCATGATGAGCTAGTGCTGGGGGAACTAAGAAGAACTCGATACAATTTTCTTTGTTTTTTTCTAGTAGTAGTTGTTGCAAGACTATATTTCTAGTGCTTCTACATTGGTGGAACTCAATCTCCACAATAAAATCATAAACGCAGTCCGATACGGCTTAAACTGCTCAGCAACGTCAAGCACGTAAACGTCGTGGATCGGTGTCCATGTTCTCTTTGAACTCTCCTTGTTGAAAAACTTTGACCTCTTTTTCAATCTCGCTTGCTTGGCATCATCGCCCTTAGCTGCGTCTTTAACCTGCTGCAATATTTGTGGTCTTTGCTCTAGGTATTTCGCCATGCCACGAGCAACTCCCAAATCGTCCTCGGCGAAAACATCCATCTCCTCCAACGTGAACAAAGCAAACATCTTGGCCGACCAAATGCCGATCCCTTTCAACTTGCACACTTCCTCATAGATTTCCTCTACATTTGCGTTTTGGTAAAAATCCAAGTCGCACAAGGTGCTCTTGGGGTCGGAAAACACCTGGCTGATATGCTCGACGTATTTCACCTTGGGGCCCGAGATACCGGCGCTTTTCAAGTCCTCGGATGACATCCGTAACGTCTTTTCAGCAGTGGGCACTTCATTTTCACCAAACAAGTTTTTGAATTTATTCTCAATCGACTTGGCCGCGGCGCCGCTCACTTGTTGGGCAATCACCGACCGGATCAAACTGTACCAGTAGAAATGGATCCTATTGTCGTCGGCCTTTTGCAATTTCTCATCAAAGTCCTTTGATCCAAACCCTTCAAAGTTCTGACGCGTAGCCACTGGGTACAAAGTCGGGTCTTTCTCGATGCAGTATTTGATGCCATCAACGAATGCCGGGGTGTGAAAGTCGATGAACTCCTGGGGCAACGCGAGGTCTTTTGGCACGTTATCCTTTTCCAAAAACTGCTCAATTGATTTATTGGACTTTTGAATGATCTTTTCGGGGCTTTTCGGGGCTTTTGGTTTTGGCTTGGGTTTTGCTTTGGCCACCTTGCCTTTTTGGGGGGAAGTCTTGATGTCCTGTGGGATATCTGTAGCCAAGGGGTAAACCTGAGACGTGTTTTCCGCAGTGATTGCTCCTGACTTGTTTGAACGAGTGATTGGGCCCATTTGAGTTGGTTGAAGAAAGAACACGTTTCGATGGAATAGTCTAGGAGAAGTAAGCAAAAGACAAAGACCCTGGACCCATCTAGTTAAGCAACGTGTGTGGGGACCGGGGCAGAACCCAGAGGCTAAATGGCTCTGGGTAAAGTTCTCGGTCTCGCTGGCGGAAACAGCAACTTTCGGATTTTGGCAAACACGGCGTGTGTACCGCACTAGCACTACGGCTATAGCATCTTCGACTTTTGACGTCATTTTCTGTTGTGTTTGGAAGGAGCTTTTCCCCTGGGCTCTTGGAGAAAGATGAGTCCATGTGGGAGGAATTGTCGATGGTGATTGCTCTAGTCGTTAAGACGGGGGACAATAAAAGTACTGCCCCATGAATGTGACGTCAAAAAAAAAAAAAAAAAAGAAAACTAGTCATCCGTGAAGACTAGCCTGCCTGCCAGGCATCCCTTTTCAACATTTCAGTTCTTGATTTCCTTGGTCATGGGTGTGCTGGTGGATTGATAATGTGTGTGGTTGTAAAAAGACAAGGCAATACAACACCTCTCATAATTTCTCCCGGTGAGAACAGAACAAAAAAAAGAGAGAGGACATCGGTTGAAAAATAACTTCACCAAAGACAAACGCATCTACATCTCAAACAACTTCCACATAGACCACCCCCAACTCTGCAAGAATGACTCTGGGTCTGAACCTCCCGTTATGGGGAGTCTACCAAGGTCCGCAACCTCCAAAGAAGTCTCTACAGGAAATGACGCAGCAGGAACAAGCAGAGGCAGGCGCTCAGCTGTTTATAAATTTCATGCAATCGTGCCCAGGTAAGACTGCAATGGCGGGAGTCAGTGGGTTTGCCCTTGGTGGGTTTTTTGGTTTATTCATGGCGTCCATGTCGTATGACGTGCCGTTGGGCACGGATGCTGTGAAACATATCAGTGACTTGCCATTTAAACAGCAGATGAAACTACAGTTCAGCGACATGGCCAAGAGGTCGTACTCGTCAGCTAAGAATTTCGGCTATATTGGGTTGGTCTATTCGGGCGTCGAATGCACGATAGAGAGCTTTAGGGCAAAGCACGATATTTATAACGGTGTCAGTGCTGGATGCATCACTGGAGCTGGGTTGGCTATCAAGGCGGGACCTCTGGCGGCGTTTATTGGATGTGCTGGTTTCGCTGCTTTCAGTTTGGCCATTGATATGTATTTGAACAGCGATGCTTCGTATCCCCCAAAGAACGACTATGATTCGTAAAGAGATGGAGAGAGCAAAGAAGTTGAGGAAGGGAGGAGGCCAAGGATGTGGTGTATTTTCAAATTGTAAATATTAAAAGAAGAAAAAAAAAACATTAAGTAATAATACATGGGGGGGGGGTTTATTTTGGTTAGAAAATTGATCTTTTGGTCTTCTCAAAGCGTCCTATTCCCTTTTTAAGCATGGAATCATGATGTAAAAACTGATTAGCAAAAATAGTAGCAATATCGATATTTGAACTCTTCGGCAAATGGTGACGAGGCCAAAAGAAACACAAAGACTAGCGTAGCCGTGAACAATAGCCAGTATCTCGAATTGTAGGCAAACGTCCAGATATTGTCCCGCATACTTGAAGCCCCGGCAAACGCAACTGCTTTATTAACTCTGGGTCTGCTTTTGGAGTTGGTTTCAGTTATCTCCTGCAATAGTCGCTGAACTTCATCCTCGGTGTCCTCGTGCGGGTTCGTAGCACCCTCTTGGTCCTGTAGTTGGCGAATCAACTCCAACAACTCGTCGATTTTGGCATCTACAATCACCATATTCTCCTCCGTGTTCTTCAATTGGACAAACTCCTCACTCAAATGTCGCAATTTGTCTCGAATCCTCTCCCTGGTGGCCAGCAACAGCAGGCTTCGCGAACCAGTTTGCCGGTTATTCATTATTCGGTCGACTAGGCTCGAGCTCGAGCTCAGACTCGCATCGCGGCTTCTAGGTGCATCTTGAAGCTGTCTTTTCTTGGGTAGGTTCAATTCCGCCACCAAAGACGTTGAAGGTTCCCGAATGTACGCTCTGGCCGCATTATTGAGGCGTCTTTGCGACGAGGAGCCGGTCGTGGTTGTGGTTGTAGTCGTGGGTATCGGATATGTAAGAGGCAACGGGTCTCCTAGGTTGATATGTTCCTGTTTTATGTACGGCCTAGTGTTCATCATATCATGGTTCTCCTGAAGTTGCTCTATGAAAACAGCACTCGGTGTGTTCTGTCTGGTTCTGTCTGGTTTTGTCTGGTTTCGTATGGTTGTATTGGTTTTACTTTCTGTTGGTGTTTTATTTTTTTGTAAACATTGAACAGAGGAACGGTGATGGTTGTGAAATTTGACGCGCTTCAAAACACTCACATATGGTAGAACCAATCCTTTAACCAACATACACACGCTGCTCTCACTATTCATACATTTTGCTGCAAAAGAATGGATTTCTTACGGGTTCGTTAGCGTTGTCAATGTTTCAGCTTGCTTTCCAGTACACGTCCGTATTCTTCTTTTAAAATGGATAAAACTAGCCAATGCTCGTTAAATTTGGGTTTTTCCGTGGAATACAGAGGACCAGCTTTGGATTCGGCTCTACTGCGAAGCAAGATTGATTCACTTTCCACGTCTTCGTTCTCGTCCTGTGGCAAGTAGTCAAAGAACAAGCTTTTCCACCAACGGGAAACGTAGCAGCATACGGCGTGAATGGAACTTAAAGGGTAATCTCTGAGACTGGGGAGTTTATGTGCCTCGTAGAGCTCTTCTGCCACTGCACTTACAAACAGTTTCACCTCGTCGAGGGCGTACTCTGACGAGCAAGAGCCTCCAGCAGCACAAATTGCGCTATTTGCTTGATCATGCGTAAAGGTAACCGAAGACTCAAGTAAAAGCCTGGTCAAGGGGTAGTTGACAGCTCTTGTAGCGTTGGAATTGCAGCCTGGACCCCGAGAAACCATCTCCTTGTTGCATAGACACCGTGGGTATTTGCAGTTGGCAATTAGCTGTTGGCTGCTTCCCTTGTGAATTTTGGTTGCAAAAAAATGTATGAAAAAAAAAATGGTTCGCTGTTTTCACCAATCAAGTATGACACACAGTTCAACTCAAGTACCTCAAACGCAGTATAAGCAGTTTACCAGGGAGGAGATCCAACGAGTCCACAGTGGGATGATTGCGTCGGACGCTGAATTTATGAAAATCCAAGCGGACATCAAGCGAAAGTTGCAAGCTCGCAGAAAGCACGACGAGTTGAGGCAATCACTCGAAAGTTCCCCCTCAGGTCCAGTTTCAGACTCGAGTATTCAAATTGAAAACTTTCTGGCGGCCGACTTTATTGAAACAACCCCTGTTGAAATCAGGAGAAAACACATCAGCATCGCCAACTTTGAAGAGTTTATGCAATTGGAGTTTATTCCTTCATTACTGTCTCAAAGAGCCAATGTAAAGCTAAACACGGACCTCTTCATACTTTGAAAACAGAATTTCAAAAGCGTTTTATCCGTGGAGCTTTCAGACAACTTGTTGTTGCGTTTTATCAGTCTGAGGTTGAAGTCCCCCCTCCGCTTCCCGTGCCCCACATGTTCTCTTTTCTGCAAACGCGATGGAGGGCGCACGGAAAACAGAAAAAATTAACCGGTTCACATTTTGGGTCCTTTTGAGCTGGCAAGCTATTTGAGGAATTGCAAATCACCAAAGTAACTCTTGCGAAAGTTCCCGCTTCAAACAGATTCCCGTGTATTGGGTTAGCACGACCGCTCCATGTCATTTGCAGATGTTTTAAAAAGAGGAGACGACTTCTTGTCGGATTACCCTCGAACAAACCCGTTGTGGAACTACGCATCGCACGCAACGTGCTTGTTTGTGATCACGGGGTCCAAGATTATCCTCAACACGCTATACAAACCTTTTGTCCACAACATTGAGAAACTTGACGTTGCATTGGCCAGAGCAAGAGCAGAGAATCGAGGGTTCCTCACAGTCATGAACCACATGTCTGTGGTTGATGACCCCGCATTCTACGCAGCACTTCCTTGGAGGTATCATTTTGACATTGACACCGTGCGATGGGGGTTTGGCGCCCACAACATTTGTTTCTCCGACGCGATCAAGAGCTGGTTCTTTAATTTGGGGAAAATCTTGGGCACCAAGAGATTTGGATCGGGTCCATTTCAAGGCTCGGTGGATGCAGCAATTCGGATCTTGAGTCCCGATGACACCTTGGATTTGGAGTTTACCCCGGGAGTGAAAAAGGAAGAAGAGCCCATCTTGCTTCAAACCGTCAACAACAATTTCCACGAAAAGTCCCATACTGAAATGGTGAAATTCATCAAACCAACCCCAGAGACCACCAATGTCCTCATGTCCAAAAACCCATTCATCCGGTCAAAGACGTCGTGGTTCCACGTGTTCCCGGAAGGATTTGTTTTGCAACTTCAAGAACCGCACAACAACTCCATGCGCTATTTCAAGTGGGGGGTGAGCAGGTTGATCTTGGAAGCAACTAGAGCTCCTGTGATTGTGCCTATTTTCACTTATGGATTTGAAAAGATTGCCCCCGAGGATAGCGCAGAAGAGGGTATCAAAAGATGGCTTCCCGATAACTTGGGTGCCGAGGTGCATATAACCATTGGTGATGAAGTCTCCGACTCAAAGATTGAGCAGTACAGAAAGGAATGGAGGAGATTGGTGGAAAAGTATATCGACAAGTCCAACCCATCGGACTTGTCGCAGGAACTCATGTACGGGAACAAAGCACAAAGCCTACGCAGCTCACTTGCAGCATACCTTCGAGACTGTGTCTTGGAGATCAGGAAATCGATACCTTTATTGAAACCCGAAGACCCTAGATTCCGAGATCCAAAGTTCTGGAAAACTTATACAAACACAGAAGGAATGAGCGATGAAGATGTCAAGTTTGTTGGCAAGAACTGGGCCATTAAAAGGTTGCAAGCTCATTTACCTGAATTCAACCCGGAGGAAACCAGCAAATAGATTTAGAAATTGCCTACCGTTCTTTTCATATATTTTATACAATCAGAAAACCTATCCATGTAGAGCTAGTGACTTTGCAATAGTTTGTTTTTTTTTTTGCAATAGTTGATGTGCGCGTGTTGAGGAGAAAATGGTGAAAAATTTAGACCACCCTCCACTTCGAGCCGACCCTTGATTTGCCAAAATCAGGTAACCGAAAAACAAATTTAGTGGTTGACCGTCAATTCCATGTCTGTCTTCCGTAGCAATTTGCTTCCGCTGCTACGAAGAGCCCGAGTTGGCCAATTTAACCGTTCTGGAGTAGCCGCGAGGCGGTGCAAGTCTTGGAAAGTCATCATCGAGGAACCTAAAAAATACAAAAACCCCACATTGCAAAAGTACCATGAGGAGTTCATGGAGTACTTGGGGGACAAGCGAATGCCTGTGAAACTCCGAGCTCAACTAATACTGTCCAAGCTTCGAGAGTTACTACTACTAGCCCTGCCGTCGGACCCCGAGCAAATTGATGTCATAGAGCAAGTCCTAGGGAATTGGCAAATACTAAACAAGAACGGAGAGCAATTCCCGTTGGAGCTATTAGCGGAAATCTTTGAAACCCATTACGATCGGTTTTTGAGCAGTACTTCTAAAAATTTGGACGACTTGGTGTCGCATCTTGCGCGGAATTTCAATCGGCTACCGAATCGGACCTTAATTCTCTTGATCGACTTGATGTCGCATAGACATGTCAACATGAATGATATCTTTGCGAGTTTGACGCACAGGATAGATGAAAGTTTTTTTGAGGAGTACTTTGCAACGTTAAAAAGCAAAGGGAAATTGAACTTAGGTGTGTTTGAGACTTTGAAAAATCACCGGATCGGAGATGCCTTTGTCGTGAATATGAATCGGTATATCGAGTCTACATTTGCAGAGGAGATGCCCGATGTCCACTGTTTTGAAAACTTGGAGAAACACTTGGACCGAATACAGCTCTTGGTGGCGGACGTCATCAAAGCTGCCGATTTGAGCCAGCTCCGGCTCGAGTCCATCTTGACCTTGCTAAAGCTTGAGGATGAGCTCGCGCAAGTAAATTACTATAGCGGAACGCAGCATAGCAGCGAAACTTTGATGAGCCATTTGGCAGCGAGGGACAAAGAGATCATGGAAAAGATGGAGAAAAATTCCATTTTGAAAGATGAACCGAAGTTGGCACTCGTTCTAACCAAGTCATTCGAGTTGAACAGGCCCCTTTTCGACAAACTCGCAGATGCAATTGAAAAGTCTGAGCTGGATTTTTCATCCGATATACTATTACAAACAAGACTTTTGAGAATGGGAAGTGGAGAAAATGGGTCTGGGTCCTTGCTATCTGTGGGAGCTGTTGAGGAGTTTTTAGGACCACATGATGTGACTGAGGATACATTTGAAAAATTGCTTTCCATATCTGCGAAATATCTTCCCGACGACTATTCTCACCTGTTGATTGAATATTCCAAACAGCAAGGTCTCCATTTGACCAGCAGTGTTTACAAACACCTCATAGATGCCGCTATTGATAGACGAGATCACAAGGATGCACTCCAGATTATAGAGCGATCCAAGATTGAAATCAACTGGACAGAAGCAGCGTGTGGAGATCCCGCAGTTGCGAAAACGTTCAACGACGTGATTCAATGCATCATGTCAGCATCGCCACTTCGCGAAGCGTTCCCCACATTCAGACAACTCAAGGCACTCATGAGCACTCAAGTTAACATCGACACCATCAACCTTTTGGTTACGAAAATGCTAGAAGAGGACTTGATCGGCGATGTGCTTGAAACATTGAAGCGCGAGCTTCCAACGTTTAAAGACGAGAAAGTGCGGTTAGTGATTGACCAGCCATTTGGTTACAAGTACCTCGAACTATTCAACATCATGCACAACTACGTAATCTCCAACACCTCGGACCCCTCAGTCAACAGAAACTGGCACTTGTTCGTTGCCATGTACAAGTACTTCCATATCCCGAGCGACAAGATCCTACCTGCTTTAAAGTTTTTTTGCGACAACAAGAGATGGCACGGGGCGTTGCTCATTTTCAAGAAAATGGTTGATCTATATCAACTACACGGAAAACACTCTTTTCAACCACCATCAAAGGAGATTTACACCTATCTTTTGACTGAGTTTGGAGACAAGCTTTATGAAGAAGGCGTGATTGAGATCCACGACTGGTTGAAGATGGACATGAACATTCCTCAACAGGGGCGTGAGTTGAACAACGTCATCATGAATGCATACTGCAACTTGCAAGACGTGGGCAAAGTGCGCGACTTGTTCTTGTCCGCCAGTGTAAATGGCGGCGTCGACGAGACCAGTGCCGTGACCATGCTCAAGGCATATACGTATAACGACTTGCACTATGTCGAAAAATTCTGGAATAACTTGTCTACGTTTGGATTGATGCCTGACTATAGCTTGTATCGACAGTATTTGATAGCTTATGCGTACCACGGCAAAACTGAAAAGGCATTTGACTTGTTGGAGGAGATCGGCGATTACGATTTGGCCGTGAATGAGGACCTCTTGATTTCCATGCACAATTTCTGCTATATTCATGACAAGCAAGCGGAGATTAGAAAATGGGCAAAGAGGAGGTACCCTGAGTTGTGGAGCAAGGTTGAAACTTCGGGAATGTTGCTAGCTACTGATGGATACAAACCACACGAAAGTTTCCTTGTGGATGGCTCCACGGAAGAAAAGATGAAGTTGAAGGGCAAGAGCCAAAGAGATGAAATAGAGGTATAGAGACAATCAATTTTCTTTTTAGGTGCTATGGTGATCACCTTTTGTAGTTTCCTCACTTCAAAATATTCATTGGTGGCTCAATTTGGTGCTATTCACTTTCGTGGCGAACCTCAACGAATTGATAGTCTCGTTGAAATTCGCGCTCAAGGGCGAAACATTGACAAACATCAACGTTTTGGAGTTGCCGCCCAAGCTATGCTTCAATAAATAAGTCAATTTGGAGTTTCTATAAGGTATATGCGATGCCGAAGTTGAGTTCAACGAGGAGATAACGTCGCCAAGCGAAGAAAGCGACTTGTTGATTGCTTGCGTCTCCCTTAGCCGTTCTCCTTCCACTTGGGAGACGTTGATGCGTTCGGAGCCTGCCAAATCGACTAAATTGAGCGTTCCAAAAGTTGCAGCACCCGTGGCTTCATTGCGGCCCACGACGTCCATGATGAATATCGAGTGCGACCGCGACGACTTGTCATTTGATTTGGTCGCGGCTGTGGTTCTGCGGTTGTTGACTCGTTCTAGTATCTGGTTAGCTTGCTCCGGCGAGGTGATCACGATGCTGGTCACGTCGGTGATGCTAGTTTTGCAATTGATGTCGTCATGCTTGATTTCGTGCTTGATGTTGGTTCGTGGGTTGAGCAAATCAATAATGTTTTCATTGTAAATCTCGACGAATTTTCCCGTGACTTCATAGGCCCATTGTCCTTGTTGGCGAAGTTCCTCAATGTCGTCAAAGATTTTTTTAATTGATAGGGGGATCATCCCATCCGATAGATTGGACATGGTAAAAGTCTTGCCGGATCCGGTTTGACCGTATGCAAACACGCACACGTTTGAGCCATCCATGCAGCTTTGAATGAGTTGCGAGTACTCGTCAAAAATGTAGTGGTTACCTTGATGCATCGAGAATATCTTGTCAAACTGGAATTTAAACAAACTGTTGGTATTTGATACTCCTAGATGCTCATTTCTTTTGATGGTCAATTCTTGCTTGCCTTCTTCGTTCAAGTCATCATCGGAAAGTTCAATGTTTATCAAGTCGGACCCAGAATCCACCGCTCGTACTCGACAAAACACTCGAATGTTGCCCTTGAGCTCTTGAAGTTGCGAGTGTAGGATCCTTCGTGTGGATTCTTGACCAATAACTTCTGTTTTCATCCGTTTTATCTCAAACTGCATTCGAGTCACTTCTTCGTTTCTGTTTCTGGACTCTGCTTCGAGTTCAGCAATCTGCTTCCTACTTTGCCGTATTTGCTCTTCGTGGTTGCTCAATTCAAGTTGTTTATCTGAGTTCTTGGCTGTTAGTTGATGAAGGATGGAGTTGTATCTGCGAAGATCCTGGTGCAAACTAGGTAGTTCGCGTTCGTGGATGAAAGCACAGTTTTCCACCAAACTGGTTATTGATTGTGTTAGTTTCCCCATTTCTTCTTCTTGCTTGCACATTTCATCCCGTAGACTCCGTGAAGACTCTTCAGATGTCTTTGCTTGTTGTTGCTCAAACGAGTGTAGTCTTCTTTCCAAACAGGCATCGAGCTCGTCACCTCGCGTTTTTTCCAAACTAATTTCCCTTTTTAGTTTCTCAATTTCGTCGTCGTACCGTTTCTGCTTCTCGGCAAACATCTCATCGACCTGCGCGGAAATCTCCTCCTTGCGTGCGTTCAAATGCTGCTGGTGACCAAGCATCATTTCATGGGACTCTACATTGATTTTTTTCCGCAACTGGTCCATCGACGATAGCTCATAGCTCTCTAACCTCAGAGTCTCGTCTTTCAAGTCCTGCAATTGCCTCTCATAGCTCAAGTATTTACTCTCCACGGTAAAGTTTTCCAAAATCTGTCCTTCGATTTGAGTTCTCAATGTTATCGCTATAGTGTTTAACTCGTCCACACTTAATTGTTTTTCCTGAATGAGTTGCCGGATTCTCTGGGTTTCCGACAACGGTCGGAACGTCGGCTTGCCAGCGTCCTGCGATATTTTGCGCATCTTATTGCCACGGGACGAATGCCAGGGCTTTAACGGTGCTGGTGGTGATAATGGTGCTGCTGCTGCTTGGGAAGTAGAGTCTCTTGTATTTCCACCGGTCTGCAGAGTCTGTGATTGCGCGTGAATGTTTTCTTTCAGTACATATTGTCCCTTTCGTAGCTTTGAGCTGGGTACCATCAGGATCCATATATATATATATATTTATAAATGGTTTGAGAATGGTTTTCAAGCTTCTTCATGTCTGGTCCAGCTCACAGACAACTTGTTTTGTTTATGTTTAGAAAATTGTGCCGTGCAAATGTCGCACAAATGTCAGAGAATGTCGTTCCAAATGTCGTGGTTTCTTTTCGACCGCGACATTCATATTTCAAGATGAGCATCTCCCAAGATCCTTTTGGAACAATAATCAATCAACCACCAATCACCAAGAACCTCAACAACAATAAAACAAAGTGAATAGAAAAGAATCAACCATGAGCACGGACGGGAGTAAAAAGGGGAGTATCAGAATGCCCAAATCGACACTAAAGAACCAGAACTCGGTTAAAGTAACCGAGCAAAAGCCAAATTCGTCGAAGAAGGCTGCTGTTTCCACGAGGGAGACCGAATTAGAGTCGCAAGATTCAAACCTAGATGAAGAGTCGGAACTCGACGAAAATGACGAAGTAAACGTTGTTGACGTCTCGAGCGATGACGACGATGAAGAAGAAGAAGAAGAAGAAGAAGATGATGATGATGACGATGAAGAGGTGGACGACGATCTACCTGAGGAAGATGAAGACTCTTTCCCACTCAAGAAGAAGCAAAAGAAAAACAAAGACAACGGCTCGGAATCATTTGCAACTGCATTCAACTCCATCATAAACTCGAAATTGAAAGCTTACGATAGGAAAGATCCAATATTAGTTAGAAACAAGGCGACATTGAAGAAATTGGAAAGCGACAAATTGGAAAACAAGGCAAGGAAATCGATTTTGGCCGAGAGAAAGCAGTTTCAAGACAAGCACAGAGTCAAGAACCTCTTACCCGCTGCCACCGACGACGGTGGTCTGCAAGTGCGAGCGTTCTTGGAGAAGGAGAAGCAGATGAAGAAAACCGCGCAAAGGGGTGTGGTGAGGCTATTCAATGCCGTCTTGTCGACGCAATTAAAGACAAACCAGGAAGTGGGCAAAGAGAAGGTGGGTCAGCAGCGGAAGGAAGAGTTGATGACCGACGTGTCAAAGGAAAAGTTTTTGGACTTGATAGCAGCAGCTGGCGAGGATTGAGCAGCAATAAAAAGTAAAACTTGTGATCGGTTTATCGATGAGCAAATGCAAATGAAACTGCAACTACGTTGTAGCCCCTTGGTATTTGAACTGGTCATATCGTCTTCATAGGTGGCATACCCGTTCGAATGAATGTATCACTCTGTTTTCTTTTTCCATGAAGCATTCGGCTGTTGCCTCTCTGAAGGTTTGTCGGAGAAAATTCGACAAAAAAAAAACTGTGGGTTTACCACCGGCTGGGCAAATGACAGCTATCAACAAAATTTCTACAAACTACTTTTAAAGTAGTTCATTGGAGAGCAATTGTTGTTCCGAGTCAACTTTGTACGAGACACTGAAGCTGCTATGTATTTATTTCGTGAATTATTGTTCGATGAAGCTCCCGGCTGACATACTACTAAAAATGCTCGTAACTCGAACCTCAGAGCGCAAAATTCTTTTATTGGATTAGCCACTGTATTCAAAGCGCAATATTTCCAAACTGGGTAGCCAAAACCCCCACAGGAGAAAATGTTGGGAGAGCCAGCAGTAGAGAAGAAAAGCACCAGCTACTCTGACACACTGGGTTCAAGTTGGGTGTGCTATTGCATCAATCCAATCATTTGGAGGGTAGTATTTGCATGAAAAACCAGAATTTTATGATTACTACGTGAATAAAACAGCTACAAACGCCATTTTCTCTGGTTTGTATAGTTATACGAGAACTTGTTAAAGAGTTGAAGCGCTGCACTTTGGCACCAAGGAACCACTACTAAGTCTGCACAAATACTCATGACTGAAACTCACGGTCTTTTCAGGTCTGTTTGAATTTTGGCTGCGAAATTTTGTCCAAGACGGACGGAAGGACTTTCTTTCTTTTTTCACCCACATTTGATTTGAAACATTCATGTCTTCGGAGAAAGATTCACGTGATCCGTTTACACAGCTCCACAAGTTTGCATAATGCAAGTGGTGGCCAGATTTTGGGTTCTTTTAACTTGCGCAAACAAACAGCTCACTACTTGATGTCAAGGACAGCTGATTCTCTCAATTGACGAACTTTATGGCTGAACCATTTGTATTGCAGGTTAGCGAGACCAAACATTGAGCGCCCAAATAAGAAAATTGCCTCTCCATAAGTTGAACATTTGGGAAAAAGATCGTGGTGAAGAAAGAGCTGGCAACTAGGAAGTTACAGGTTGCTTCATGAAAGATGGTGCAACTTGGTAGCGGCGAGCGGGCCCAAATAAATCAAAACCCACTCGGAGCTTCATTTATTCTGAAATCAACTTCTTTCCCCCCCCTCCATACTGGATAATTGATCTCAGTATTTTTATTTGAAATGGCAGTTGAGCAGGCAATCAAACACGGAGACGATGCTCTCAAAGACAAAGATTTTCTAGGGGCAATTCACCACTATTCACAAGCAATCAAGGAAAACCCCCAGGCGTTTCAAGCATTTCTCAAAAGAGCAGTCGCGTACACCAAGTTGAAAAATCCGGACCTGGCAAAACAAGACATATCAACGGCATTCACTATAGCCAATGAGCGTGGCAAACGAGGCGACATTGGGCAATGCTACTTTAGACTTGGTCTAATCTATTTCCAGGAGAAGAAGTTGAAGATGGCGTTGAGTCAATTTAACAAGGCTGTGGAATATGGATGCAATGAGTCTACTTTGTCAATGTGGAAGAGTAAGTGTGAGTACGATTTGAAAAACCACCCTGAACGAGATGTGGGTGAAGACGAAGATGAACCAAAAGAAGCGGATGACGGAAACGGCGTTGGGGTCCCTGATGACGCGGAAAGTTCAACGGAGAAAGTTGGTGGAAAAGCAGCCCCAGTAGAGCGGAAACAGCCAAAGGTTGAATCAAACATTGACGAAATCAACAAAATCGCGCCGATGAATGTCAAGATTCGAGAGGACTGGTACCAATCCAGCGATGACGTGATCATCACTATCTACGCCAAAAAGATTAACGAAGACAAATTGAAAGTACACTTTGAAAAGGACTCGGTGTCGATCTCGTTCCCCATAGCCAGTGGTTCAGAGTACAATTACAACCTAGATCCGCTTTCTGGAGAAATTGACGTTGATGCATCGAAATTCAAGGTGTATTCTACAAAGATGGAAGTGGTCTTGAAAAAGAAACGCGCCGAGAAATGGCCATCTTTGGAGAGGCTGGAGGAGAAAGCAGCTGAAACAAAAGACGCGCCAGCTCAAGATTCGGTTGCTGCTTACCCTTCCAGCTCGAGAAAGAAGGTCAACTGGGATAAATTTAATGTCGACGAGGGTAAAGATGATGATGCCGATTCTAACCAGTTTTTCCAAAAGATTTTCAAAGACATGGACGACGATTCAAGACGAGCCATGATGAAGTCTTATGTTCAAAGCAACGGTACTGTTTTGACTACCAATTGGGACGAAGCTCAAAACAAGGAATTTGAAACTTCTCCGCCCGAAGGCATGGTTGCTAAGAAATGGGGGAGTTGAGTAGCGGTCATCTCCTAGAAATAGATACTGGTGGTGGCCGCTCTCCAATAACGATTTATGAGGTAATTGTAGGGTTGGTATAGTTGGTCATATTCGCCCTGGTGTATATAAAGGTCGGAAATTAGCCTGTTATCGCCCCCCTGCCCGATCCTCCGCGGAATTGTAAATCAAAATATTCTTCTCTCTGCTTGCTCTCGTAATATATATTTGCACCGAAAACCCAGCTACACTCTCTAGGCAGTTTCCTCTTCCAACCAGTTCATTCCCGAAGCTTCCAATTAGGACCGATTTGTGGGAGTATATATGTTGTTACGTTCATTCCTTCGTCTGAAACCACTACAATCTCCATTTTTCCCTCCAATAGCTACCAAGAGAACAATGCACATCTTGCCAATTCCAATGAGGTGGGGTCACGGTGACAATTACGCCTACTTGTTAATCGACGACAAGTCAAAGAATGCATGGTTGATAGACCCCGCCGTGCCTCTGGAGGTGACCGAGTTTATCAAACAGCACAAGCCGCAATACGAATTGAAAGCTATAGTCAACACGCACCACCACTATGACCATTCCGACGGCAACGAGGAGTTTCACAAACGATACCCTGACCTCCCAATAATTGCAGGCAAAGATTCTCCTTTGGTCACGTATACTCCATCACATGAAGAGGTCATTGACTTGGGTGACGACTTGCTGGTTACTGCATTGCATACACCTTGCCATACGCAAGACTCCATCTGCTATTTCGTGCAAGACGCCAAAACTGGGCAAAAGGCAGTGTTTACTGGCGACACCTTGTTTATCAGTGGATGCGGCCGATTCTTTGAGGGCACGGGCGCCGAGATGAACGCGGCGTTGAATAAGGTCTTGGGCAAATTACCCAAGGATACTAAAGTTTACCCGGGGCATGAATATACTAAATCGAATGTCAAGTTCAGCAAGACTATATTGGATAACGAGGCTATTAAGGAATTGGACGCATTTGCTAATAAGCACGAATATACTACTGGCGAGTTTACTATTGGTGACGAGTTGCAGTTTAATCCGTTTATGAGATTGGCAGACCCGCAAGTTCAGTCCAAGACGGGATTGACTCAGGCTGATGACGTAATGACGAAATTGAGAGAAATGAAGAATAACTCATGAGATGGGGGAAGCGGGAGTAGGGAAAGGGAAGGAGGGGTTGCATTCTGTATCTAACCTTTGATTGTGTTTTTTTTTTATTTCTATTTATGCGAATATACATATATATTTATGTTGACAAATGCCAAAATCAGCTTGAAAAAGGATTCTATTGCTTGTTAGGAGTAATTGTGTGGAACTGTAGAAATTTTGGAGGTTGATGGTTGGAGTCAAAATGCCACTGCAAGCTGGTGCTGCTGTTGCAGAAGTAATGTCATATTCTCACGAAATTGGGCTTTTTCGAATCATCAACCCATAATTCAGGCTGCCAAATCTCAATCAACTCCAAATCGTACTCGAACTTGCCCATGGCAAATTTTTCGTACTCTTCAAATATACCACTGAGGCACCAGCCCTGCAATAGATTCCTCATTAGCCCCACTAGCAACCCAGTTCGATGTTTGCCCTTGTTGGAATGGATCAATATCGGGTAGTTGGACTTGTCTAGAATCAACTGCAAGGCAGTAGTTAGACTCTGCAACGTTTGTTCCTGTTCCTCGGGTTTGTTGAACGGTTCCTGCAGCGACTCAACTTGCAAATTATGGAAGGTTATCGTTTCTTGAGACTCGATCCATTCGATGTATTGGTTCAAGATGTCAACAGAGCCGTCCTTATCCTTTTTCTTCTTCTTTTTCTTCTTGTTGCTGTTGTCGGACGAGCTAGGGCTCTCGTGGTCTTGGTGGCCCAAGTCGCCGAGATATATGATGGTCTTGAGGTTTACCTGCTGTAGAAAGGGATAGTTTATCGGCATAGGGAAGCCAGAGCGGTAGATACCATCCTCAACTAAGGAAAAATTCAACGGTGGCACCAAGTTGATGCCTATGTGAGTCTCTAGTGTTGGGGAATTGTCAGTGGGGGTGGTTGCTGAAGCGGCGGCTCTCGGTAGTGGGATAAGCTCGGTATCTTGAATCTTGGTTCCATTTGAGTCTGTGCTTGAACTACTTCGATCTACCGCTGGGTCCATCATCTGCCAAAAGTATCCCCCAATATCTCTATACGCAACCTCCTCTGGTGGAGAATATGCTGGTGATGGTGGTTCTGACGTTGTCCGTATGCGTTTAACAGTAGTGAGACTGTTCCGCAAGCTCGCCGCCGGGAGGTGGGGTTGTATGCAGTACCTGGGGCGAGTAGAAGTTTCTGCTCGCATGACTCTAACGTCGTGGCGGGAAGTTGGCGGTAGATTTCTAGCACCAGAACTGGCGGCAAAAAGACAAAGATACCGGAACGTTTTTCACAGAGATTGATTGCTGCTCGAATAGGATCATGAACTGGAAGCGAAAGAGAAGAAGAGAGGGAGCGGTCCCCAGAGTTGTCGGCGGAGAAGACGGCTTCTTTCGAAGGAGACATGGCCGAAGATTGTCCGTCTTTCGGAGCAGATGTCTGTTTCCATAGCAAAAAAAAAAGACCCGGCAATTGTAACAGCCATCACCTCCTCTAGCCATGATCTCTTTCTAAAGGCAGAAAAGAGACCATGTCTTTCACTTTTGAAGGAATATGTTCTCAGCGACATGAAGTCAGAACCGCAGGGAAATCCAAAGGCTGCAAATTCTCATTCCGAGAAGAAGAAAAAAAAAAATCAAAATTTTCAATCCCGAAGTCCCAGTCTGCTTCAGTTGAAAGCCCTCCCCGTGATTTGAGAAACTACTCTGAATACAGACTGCGATAAGCTAGGGCAGTTGCACTTGGAACGAGGATAGAGAGATAAACTCCAGCTGTCACATTTTACTTTTTTTATTGCCTCCACGCAAGAAAAACATTTTGGTTGATTTTGCCCTTCGCAAGTTCTTGAAAGCACACTTTACACAGACATATATATAATTAGAACAAGGCCATGTCGTGGATCTTTGGTAAGTCAACAGAAACACAGCCATCAGCAGATGACAAGCTCAAACAGACGCTAGGATTCGATCCAAGGGAAGTAGAAGACGTGCAATCTATAATATCAGCCACCCCAACCGCATCATCATCGCAATCACCGCAGTCATCTCAACCGTCCATCTCCCTCCTCCACCCGTTAGCGGGGTTGGAAAAAGGCATAGAATACTTGGACCTCGAAGAAGAAAAACTAAACACCGTCGAAGGCTCCAAGGGTCTCATTCCCTCGCGTTCATGGACAGATGATTTGTGTTACGGCACCGGTGCCGTCTACTTGATGGGATTGGGAATCGGTGGTCTTTCGGGTTTTTCGCACGGTGTCGCAACCTTGCCCCAACAGGCACCAGGAAAAGTCAAGCTCAATCACATCTTGAACAACATCACCAAGAGAGGCCCGTTTTTCGGTAACTCCGCTGGCGTGTTGGCGCTCAGTTATAACTTGATAGACTCGACTTTGGATGGCGTGAGGGAGAAACACGACGATGTCAACTCGGTGGTTGCTGGTGCTTTAGCGGGCGCCTTGTTTAGGAGCTCGAGAGGCCTCAAGCCTATGGCTTATTCTAGTGCTTTGATGGCGGGTGCTGCTGGTGTTTGGTGTGGTTTGAAACGCGCTGTTCAAGTTGACGAAGAGAAACAATTGAAATTGGAGTAGTGGTGAATACCGGGGCAGGGAAAGACGCAATGAAGTTCTGAGTTTTTAGAAATTAAATTTCTGACTTGTTTTGTACATATATATATCTATCTAATTTACAAATTGTTCGTCCTTTGGGAATATTTTTGTTTGAGGAAATGCCTATGTTATTGAGATTGAGAAAGTTTTCTTGCAAGTAGAGCTTAAACATGCTTGTGTGGGAAGGGAAACACTCTTTTCTATACAGTCTACTTAAAAATCATACAGAGTAAACGGGCACAGCTTCATACTTTTGTCTCTTGACTTCTTCTTCTGACGTCGGCGGTGTTTCTATTGTCCTTTTGCTACTACCACCAGTATCCTCTTGAGCCCCTTCCTTCAGCTTCAGCTTCAGTTTCTTCTTATTATTATTACGACCCTTGTTGCGATGTTGCTGCTCATCAAGTCTAGGTGTAACGGCATCATTCAAATCCCTCAACATGACACTTTCATCCCACTCTTTAAAGTACCGGCTCATCTGTAAACCGCGCGAATGCATCATCTCCGCGTGCTCGGCAGGTGTATGCAAGTGCGGCCGTTGGCAATTCTTGGTCATGATTTTGCACACACGATCCTCCGACCCCGTGCGCTCTTTCAACTCATCCACCACGAGTTGCATCTGGTCAAAGTTCTTCAGCTGGGTAAATCGCTGGAAATAGGCAGACTTGCCAGGCGTCATGTTTGCAATCATATACTTTGTCCCCGAGTACCAATGGTATTTTTTCCCCAACTCGAACAACTCGACAATCATCTCAGCTTGCGTTCTCGGGACCTGGGAAAATACCGATGCGTTGGTTTCTGCTGCTTCCGCCAACATGATGCTTAAGCTCTCATCGCCCATTGCCCTTTGAATAGCTTTTAGATCAGCCACGCCTTGGAAATTGCCATTTAGAACCACGCTGATTCCATGCGACTTTATAATGGGGATCAACTTGGGTAAGTAATTCCAGATGGGGTCTTGTCTGTTGCGCATGATGGGAGTGCGGCAATGGATCGTGACGTTGGATATCCCCGTGGCGCATATTTTTTCAATCAACAGCTTGGAAGCTTCGAAATTGGGCAATAGTCGGATCTTGCAGCTGATGGGCTTGTGGTGCTTGCGTCCCACGTTTTCCACTAGCGCAACGAGGATCGAGCAGAGTAGGTCGGGGGTCTTGAGCAACTCTGCGCCCATGCCACCGTGAGTCGAAAACAGCTTAGGGCACCCGCAGTTCAAATCGATGCCGTCTACGTCCTCGATGACTAATTCTGCCGCTTGTGCGGCTATCTCCGGCGAATTTGAGCCTAGTTGCAATATGAGCTTGCCTTGTTCCAGTTTCGGGTGGGTGCGGAATACGACTTCGTTGCGCTCGGGGTTCTTCTTGTTGGCAACTACAAAGTCAACCGTGTTGAGTTCGTGGTTTACTATGCGTTGGGTCTGGATCAATTTGCGATCGATTAGTTCTGGTGACCACACGAGGTCGCATCCGTATTTGAGTGCTAGGAGTCTCATCGGTAGTTCTCCGCTTCGCACCATGGGCGCGAGACATAGTTTGTTTGCGTAGTCTATCGCCATCTTCCTCAACATCAGCTTAGGGTCATGAGTTCAAGTTGTGTGCTTTGCTTTGAGATGTAACTGTGCTATGAATATAACAGTGAGCCGGAGTCTAGAGATGTGTGGTAAAAGAAGAAAGAAAAAAATTACTGTAGATGTCGCAAAAAAGGTCGTGTCGCAAAAGACCAATATTCGACAGACGGAAATAAGACGAAAAGGGCAATCGCAAGCCGCACGGAGCCGTTTTCCTTCAAACAAACAGAGAGAGAAAAAATAAGCTTTGAGATCTTCGTTGGAAGCACAAAAGTGGCGCGGAAGAACCTGTCCTCCTTTTGTGGAAAAACGTTGGAAAGAAGAAGAGATAGAGAAAGTGAAGTGGGAGGGGGGGAGAACAGCAAGAAGTATCTTCTCTCATGGAACGGAGGCAGACAAAGTCTGCGAGTTCTCTCTGGTGGCATAAAAGAAACAAATCAAAAAGAAAGACTGAATGTCGGCATCATGCGCATGACCATGGATAGACACCTGTAGCTGAAATGTCTCGGACTGGGGATAGAAGCGCGCAGAATGAGAGCTCGGGATGTTGAAGGGGTCAAGAGACCAGTAGAGAATATTGTAAAACAAGGGTTGCCGGTCGGGGTGGGAGGTAATTAATGAATTGAGGAGAGAGAGGGAGAACCGAGTATATAAGAGCCATGAACAGAGCAATTGGCCTCTCCCGCTATTGGTGAAGAACAACAACAACAACAACAGATTCGAATTACCGAGATGAGTCAAAGAGGCCAGAGAGAATAGGACCCTCTCTTGTTTTTTTATCGTGAACACAGTATTAGTAATTAATATCCAGAATATCTCCCAATCACGCTTTGCCTGTAGGTAAGCCCGCGAGTACTGCATAGGACCCAAGCTTAGCACGATAAGCATAGCGTGATATAAACAGATATATTTCAACAATAAAAAAAAAGTGAAACCACTGATTAGATAGTAATTGTAGTCTGAGAGATGCGATGATGTTTGATAAAAAAAAAAATTTTTTTTTCTTTTTTGTTTTTGTTTTTTGTTTTATCATGAGACAATTTTTAGAGAGTGTCCAGTTTCTTCCGTTTCAATTGAATTGTGAGTTTCAAGTTCTTTCGCGTTTCAACCTGGTCAATTGCACTCCTGCGCACTCCAATGGGGTAGGCACTTGCAATTTCAACCTCGAAATAAGCTCAATTGAAACACGAGGTTTTCCCAGTTTTTTTTGAAATGAACCTTGGATGTTTGAAATTACCCCACTAATCTGGGGGGTTGTTTTGCACAGAGAGATATTGTGTCAGATTACTTTTTTTTCTTTTTGTTTTTTTTTTTTTTGGTGGATAAGAGAAGCGACGGCTTGTTAAAAGAAACAGACAGATCTTGTGCCAGCGCCAACCGGCAGGAATTAGACAGTAATTATGCGTGTGACTAAGTGTTTGGAGTGGCTTCATCTGCATCCGGTGTTTGGGACATTCGGGAGAAGGTGGAAGGGAGGACATCGCAATGGTATGGCAAATTGGGCTGGGGCTTTTCCGCAACCAGTTTGACCCTGCCACAACCATCCTATGACACGCCTCTGGTATACTGCTTTCTCGCGGGGAAAGCCTCGTATCTGCCGGCGGATGTGTTTCAAGGCGGTAGCGTCTTTTGTAAAAAAACAACCAGGCCTGAATCTACAAACCACCACGCTTTTTTTTTCTTTGTTTTTTGCCCTCTCTCTCTTGTTCTGTCTGCCTACTGCGTTGTTTGCAAATTTCTTTTCCATACCGGCTCATATCTAACCCTGCGGTCACTCTTGGTTTCGTAGAGGGTCTTTTTTTTTGGCCAACTCGCTCTCGCCAATCTTTCCCTTTTGAGAGCTACTGCTGGTGTATCTCAAGTAAGGAAAAAAAAAAAGACCAAAAAAAAAAACACATGACTTCAGACACCAAACTTGGAGTGGCGGAGACAAGTGGAAATGACGTTACTTCCGTGGGTCTTTCATGTTGTCTTGTACAACGCTGTCTCTTGCCCAAAATCAGTGCAATTTTTGCCCACGCTTTTCATTCAGAGCTGGGCCTTGTTGCTAGAGAGGTCCCAAACCCGCTCGATCTTGCCTGTCTAGAGTGCCCTCAGCGTGCCGCAATCGAGTCCCAGTCTGGTCCCGGTTTGCGGTTGTCAGTTGCAAAAAGAAAAGTTTCTTTTTACACATTGGCTGTCGTGAAGTAGTGCACGAATGACCCGCAGGAAAAGTGTAACAAAAAGAAAAATGAAAAAAGAATAATTTTTTTTTTTTTTTTGCAATCATTGAAGATTACAGATTCTCAAGATGATGGAGGGATGATACCAAAAAAAAAATTTTTTTTTTTACATGTATAAATATAACATGAGAAACAATAACAATATACAAACACCATCGGGACTCCCCATCTATATAATCTTCTCACCTCTGCTACGTAGTAGGGCTGCTCACCCACATATATATTCAAGCTAATATCTCTCTATAAAATAAGTTATCATCATCGTCACTTTCTTTTTCTTTCTATATTATCATTCATACTTGAACAGGGCTTACTCACACACACAATTACACGTTCAGGATGTCTTTTACCTACTACCCCATGATAACATATACAAGCCATAGCAGTCACACTACCATGAAAGACTCAATTATACCCAACATACCCAATTGTCCCACCCCTTCCAACTTGGAAGAGCAGCTCTTGATCAAACAGTCGCAGGCCATGAGACCAATGAGTAAGTACCAAGAATACTTTGCAGAAGATAACAGTGGCAACGGCAGTGTCAATTCATTTGGCAAGTCTTTAATTGCACCTGCACCGGCACCGGCACCGCCATTGTCGCCTCCATTGTCGCCATACCAAAGAAACGCAGAGTTGAACACAACTTTATTACCGCAGCAGCTCAAACGTCCAATCGTGTTGCCGCCACCTTCAACCACGTCTTATCTCGATGCTTCAAAGGAGTTCAAATTGGAAAACTACAAGGACTATAGATTGACAGTCAATGTCAAGCCTACTGCCAACTACTACCATGACCAATTGGAGTTTCTCGATAAATATGCATCGCTAGCTTCAAGTGAAAGAAACTATACCACGTCGTTACCATTGAGAAAATACAAGAAACGCACAAACCATAGTAGCAATTTGGGCACCAGTTTTTACGATTCAATGGATGAAATGAGCGAGGATGGTTCGGGCAGAAATGGCATGCGTACAAGAAGAGTGGTAAAGACAAAGGAGGTTTTCGATAATAGTGATTCGGAATTTGCTCCACAACCAAAACAGAAAAAGAGAAAAGCCGCCACCACCACTGCTAATCACAATGCGACGTCGTCACCACTGACTTCAAAGTCATTCACACCTTCAATTCCCATCGCTATCCAACAGCAGATGTTGATCGACGAGAGCATACCCGATTACTCACCCGACGCCAATCAAACATTGCCACCAAACAACAGCAAATGCCTCAAGATTGAATGGAAGGGCCAGCCAATGGACTTGTCAAATGACCCAAATTTGCAAAAATACCGTAATTTACACCCTGCCGAGATCCAATTGGCAAGTATATTGAGGTTGCCCTTGGCGGTGTACGTTGACTCAAAGAGAAGATTCTTTTTTGAAAAAGTCAACAAGATCAAATTGGGTAAGCAATTTAGAAGAACCGATGCTCAAAAGGCATGCAGAATCGACGTTAATAAAGCATCGAGATTGTTTGCCGCGTTTGAGAGAGTCGGTTGGTTAAACGATGCGTTATTCACTCAATATCTTTAAAAGAGAAAAAGAAAAAAGAGAGGAAAAAAAATTTATTGGCTTTGGTTTTGATTTAGTTCTGGTTTTGGATTTTTTTTGAATTTGGCTTGGTTTCATTCAAATTTTGTTTTAGATTTTATTTTGTTTTTAAAACACAAGGCATGATGATGGGAAAAGATTATGTTTTTCATCATCATTGATTATTAGAGTACTTTTTGGAAAATAGGGATAAACGGACACTGGAAAAGATATATACAATATGGTAGAAAAAAAGAAGAGGAAATTAAGGACGGGATAAAAACTACTGGAAAAAAAACGATAGGATTTGGGAATTAACTTTTGGGAAAAACAACATTTGTATATATAGAGTATAAAGTACGAGGACAATATTATAGACCGCATATTCTTAAGGCTTATGAGTTTTCTCTTTGACTTCTAGGTCCCGCGAGTAGATGTTTGGGGAAGGGTTCCTGGCCCAAATTCTCAAAACCATGCAAAACCCTGCCGCGGCTTTTGCAGTTGGCGCAAAAACAAAAAAAAACATTCCTTTTGTGTTTTTGAACCTCATCGAGCTCTTCAATTAGAAAAAAACCCAGGCACCAGGAACGAGGTCTGGGATTGGAAACCCACTCGTTGCCAGATCAATTCCAATCTTCTTGTTAGTGGTTACATGAATGCAAACCTTTGACTCTTTTGATCCTCCTTTACTGGGCTCGAACTAAGCAGCTTCATTGCTTGCTGATAGCGGCTCTCTGAACATTGTCGGGGTATTGTGTCGCGATTAAGCGAGGGGGGTAACTAACTAGCGACTGATGCGGAAACCTGGGGAGCGTTATAAAGAGGAAAAATAATATATAATTTGTCTCGTGGTACTCTACGTCATATCACCAGTGGAGCTAGCGTGTTGTTCATGTGGGTATAACGAAAGAAAAGGGGAAAGAGAAAGAGAAAGAGATGAGAACGAGGTGGAGGATATCACGATCACCTCGGACCCTCTACGCTTAAGGTCTCGATATTCCTATTCTTTCAAACTGGAAAAGAAGAATTGTAGTAGAGTCACTCTTCGACTAACTATTGTATATTGTTTACGCCCTCTCCAATATTCTCTTGGTGCTTTTTTCTTTCTAGGCACCTTCATCCACCACCGAGTTGTCCCTGTACATGTAAAACTGGATAAATATAACACTATCTTCGAAAATCGTCCCCAAACTGCCCAAGAGCCAACTCATGTTCAAAATGACATACTGCCAGTCGTTTCTATAAAACAAAATCTGGCCGGCGTAAGTCAAGTTACCCAACGTTGAAAAAAGAAAGAAAAGCAAGCTCAATCCATATACTGATTTCCTCTTGTAGTTTTGCACAATCTGCGGGATACGTGCGCCCAAGTAGAGGAGCGCCGAGCAGTATCCCATAATCTGAGGCCCCAACTGGATCGAGTCCTTTGGTGGTTGTGGTTGTGTTGGCGCAGAAGGGTGGTCGGGGTTCGATGGCTGCGAGTCTCCTCCAGATAAAAGAAAGCCCAACGCACCTGCCCCCACGACAAAGATAATTGGAAGAACGTACTTGACAAACACGGAATGCTGCTCTGGCTCCAAAGCAATGTCGGTCAACGTGCTGCTTCTCCTGCTGCGTTTAGGCACAAGTGGAGTCACTTCTGTCTCAATTACCTCTCTTGCCAGCTCACCTTCCTGGTGGTGATGATGGTGGTGATGATGGTGGTGTTTGCTCTTGGGCCTGTATATCTTGGTATAATAAATATAACTTGCAATCATCAAGGAATCAGCAATGCAAAACCACACGGCAAGAAATATCACCTCGGGCAATAAGCGAGCCCATATCGCACCAACGAGATTGAACAAGTCCCCCAAAAACCAAATAGAGATAAACCCGATCGCGATCCCTTCGGCTGATTTCAACCGCCATTGCTCGATCAATTGCGGCATCAAGAGCACTATCCAACACGCCAACGAGGTCGAGCCCATCACCCCGCTGATTTGTCTGCGGACCGACGAGGCTGCCATGGTTGACAACACCGGGTGCATCTCTGTAATCTTGGCAAGAAGCAGAGTCAACATTTTTAGGGTCTTTTCAAAATAAAACGATGGAGCTTGCTCGATGTGGCCTGGGTTGATAAGGAAGAGATGGGATGGCTTGTTTTTTTTTCCTGCTGTTATTTGTTGGCTCTCGTTCTCTTCGTTGCTTTTTTCCGCTTTTTTCCGTTTCTAGAAACCCCCGCGGAGCAAATTCCGTCCTCGCCCCGTCGGCGTCGGGGACTGCCGCGGGTGCAACCAACAAATTGTTTGCGATTGCACACCGCGGTAAGCAGCTTGCAGTTTGCAACTACAACAACAGCTACAAAGAGAACCCTCTCTTAAGCACAAGCAAATGGTGTATTCATACTTATGAATAAAATGGTATATATATAATCCAAGCAGGCTGGACAGGTATCAAACGAGCAAATTTATTCAACTTTCTTTGTAAATTATCAACGAAACGAAAACAAAAATGAAAAAAAAAAACACAACGATAATTTATCTCACTCCAGGTGAATGGAAAAAAAAAGGGGGTTGAAGGGGGTGGAGCGTGCGGTGGATTTAAGCATCAACACCTACATCAAGACCAACGCCGAGTCCTAACAAGTCTGCAACTTGGAGACCGATCTTAGTAGCAAGGTCCACGTCCAATCTCTTTTCAGCATCAATGGTTTCGAACTTGTCCTCTCTCTTGAGGTCAACGGTAGCATTCAAGCCAAGGCCCAAGTCGATCAAGTGCAAGATGTCAGCAGCGACATCGAGACCCACAGTGTCTCTCTTTTTAGCTTCGATGGCTTCACGAACATCCTCTCTCTTGAGATCAACGGTGGCATTCAAGCCAAGGCCCAAGTCGATCAAGTGCAAGATGTCAGCAGCAACGTCGAGACCCACGGTGTCCCTCTTTTTAGCTTCGATGCCAACATCAGCACCAATATCAAGACCTAACAAGTCAGCAACCTGAAGACCGATCTTAGTAGCGAGATCAACATCTAATCTCTTTTCAGCGACAACCTCCTTCTGAGCCTCAACAGCTCTTTTCTGGTTAGGTGCAATAGCACTTCTGCTGATTAAAGCAGCTTCAGCGACCAAGGCAGACAAGGAAAATTTCAAGATACTTTTAAGTTGCATTTTGGGAGAAAAACAAAAACTTTTTTTTGGATGTTACTAGTGTGTGGATAGCAGATGAGATCAATTGGAGCTAAACGACTGAATTTGTTTGTTGATGAGAATCGAAAGAAAAAAAAATCAGCATGAACCAAGGGGAATCGACCTTCTTTTATACCTGAAAGTTAACCAAGTAACCAAATGGATTCCCAATAGAATCCTCCTTGCTCTGGAATTAAGCACTTGATGATTTTGCTCGAACTTGTGTAGTTTGAAAGAAGCAGGAAAAAAGGATTCATTTTGCAACAAGGGGGCCCCGGAAAATTGACAACGACAAATCCAATCACACCGATTATTGTTGCTGTAGCTCACATGGCAACTTTTTGATGTTCAAAAAAAAAAAACAATGGATAACAAACCACCTAGAACCATTGAGCAAGAAAAGAGTCTATTGATCATGGTATCGGAACTGTGGTGGTAGAACATCTTTGAGAGAAAAAAAAATCCGACCGTAATCTGATTAAACCCTATTCTACTGTATTTCGCAACCTTTTGCAAATTTGCGAAAAAAACTAACAAAAAACAAAAAAAAACACAAAACAAAAGCCGCGACTTAGGAAATTATGAGCCTTGCAGCATGCAACATTGACGTTATTAATTGGTACACCTTTTTGATTCGGAGAGTATTTCAACCAAGACCCCAGCATTGGCACACCCAAAGCTAGTTTTTGCGCTAAGTCGGGACTATTCAGAGTAAAAAATATTTTGAGTTTGCTCTGTTCTATTGTTAACTTCTAGCTGACTAAGTCACCACCATTCAGAGTCCGGCAACATCTAGAAGGGAGGCTGAAACGGCATGTATTTTGTCCTGTGCTAGGTAAATCAAGAGCGTGTGATTTAAAGCTTCAGCTTTATTGGAATTGGGCCACTCTAGAACTATAACCTCCTGATCTCTGGCTGCTGGCTCCAGAGTAACCAGATGAACCAATTAGGTGACAGCCATTAGCATCAATGCCCAAGATAACAAGAGTCAAAGCTGTCAAAAACGTAAAAGATCAACCTCAATCAAAAGACATCTGTGGTACAAGCCGAACCCCACATAGTTTGCTAAAAGATCGAACTCCATCTCACATACTCTGCATTTTTGCCTAAAAAACAACAAAAAAACGGAAACGGATCGGTTAGGAAAAATGTAAAGTGTAAAAGCCACAACGCATTTGAACTCTAGTGTCAGAGCTGATTTACACAATAGCTCGGGTGATTGAAACAAGAGGAATATTGTTTACCAGCGGGTTCTTAACCGTCAGAGCTGCCAAAGTTCAAGTGGAGGGGAGAAAAATACTGATTCCGTCTCCTGCTAGACACAAGGTCAAAGCCTGCTTTTCTTTTCTCAGTGAGCAACAAGGTATCTTACAGCGATATACGAACCAGGAGTATGAGTGGAGGTAGAGGAGGTGCAAGCGTGAAAACAGGAGCAAAGAAGGTGACGGTTTTGAAAAAGAGGACCGAAATGAAGAGACGAAAAGATGAAAGGCTACTTTTCATTTTTTGCGCGATTGGGAAAAGCCGGTGAAAATTTGGAGAAAGCTTCGATTGACTTTCCAGTTTTTTGCTTATAGCCGCTCTGGTGATTTTTCGTTTGGAAGAAGCCTTTTAGAAGTGGTGATGTTATGATTCGATAATAATCAACCTTTGTTTTGCGCATAAATTGACATCAATCGCGACCACATTAAAGCCCCCCAAAAGAGAAGCGTAAATATACAATTGTCCTGCACTGCATTGTCTTGTCCTGCCTTGTTATCGACATGTTATCGGTTTGATATCTGCTTGACTGCCTTCCTTACCTATGGAGGCGAACCAAACCCTGATGAGTGTTATTTTTGTATCTCGACGCATGCAATTAAGTACCGTTGCGCAAGTATTTCAAGAATCTGGCCGATTTCTGCAAGGGAGCGACGGACTCTCAACTCGCCACAACCGTTCATATGTGTTGATATTTGACTGTCATTGGGATGCGCCCGTTCCCCTCCTACCGAAGATTTAAAATTCAAAGTTTAAACAGAAGGAGAGTTGTCCAAGGCTAAGCCGAAACAAACTTTCCTTATCTATATCGCACGGTCCTTCCGACATCACCGCTGTGATAATTCCGCTGCGTGTGGTGAAATCACAAGTCACAAGTCACAAGTCCTTGACGTGCTAACGGTGACGTTATCTCTCCAACTGGAAACAGTCTCTTCACCTTAACGCGCCAGGGACTAGACTTATTTAGCCAATACCGCAGTGCGCAAAATCAAATTTTTTTGGGGGTCAACCAGATAGATAGATTTATCAATTGAATGGAGAGATAGTTGCAAAGTAAAAAAAAAAAACAATACATACTCCATCTGGATGGACACTTGTCAGATTTGATAGGAAAAACTAAAGCTTTCTTCGAAGAACGCAAGAGTGCACAGACGAGGCCTTTTAGAAGCAGAGCTGGCTCGTCACCTCATCTGCGACTGTTTCCATGGCCCCTTTACTTTTCCATTTTCTTTTTTTCGAAAAAAGAGCAACAGGGATTCGAAAACCTCCTCTTCCCCTGACCTCTGACCTCCTTAGAGAAAGAAAATATTGGGCTCTGATCTCGCAAAAATGTCAGAAACACTGCGTTTTTCGAAAAAGAAGAACGATTTCTTACTTTTATCATATGGTTCAAGTCTAAACAAAACCTTATTTTTGGAGAACTTTTGCGGGTTTTTCCGTAAGCTGAACGTTAGAAACTAAAAAAAGAAAGAGCGACATGGGCAACATGTACATCTGGGTATATTAATTACATAGGCTTTGATAATCTCAAGTCAACTCCCGGGAGGAAGTTGCTTTCAACGTTCGCAGCCCCTCTAGCTATTTCGTTGGAGTTTCAAATCGCTGCACCTTCATTACGTCAAGAATTAAAGTTTTTTTTAGTTATCTCTTCAACCAACATGTTCCGTGATAAAAGTCGATAACAAGAGCGGTTCCGGCGTTATTGTTTTTGGTTTTATCTAGTGAAAACATGGCTCATGGGCGGTTAGCAAAAACTGTTTTTTTTTTTTTTAATTTTTTTAATTTTTTTTGCAGTAATTTAGAGCAGCAAGTTGGATTTGGACATTTCAATCCATTCCGAACCTCTTTACAAGGGAAGAACTTTGATATCAAGTGTTGACGACATCTAGTTAAGATAGTAACAAACAACGTCTTCAACATGACGTAGTGATCAGCGATTAATGATTAGTCAGTCGCCAGGTGATAGATTGTACAATAGAAGATGGGCTTTTGCTTCAATTCGATTCAACTCAAGCCTCTTAACAAAAAAAAAAAAAATTATGTTCCATCAAACTGACTGTTCTTCCCAAAGTCTCCGGCCCCCCTTCTTTTTCCCGATTGAAAAAAGTGTGCAAGATTCTGCATCTTTGAATCCCCTCCAGATTCTCAAGCTGTAAAAAAAATTGAAAATATGGGAAATTTTCGACTTGGATTTTTCTAGAGTTAGCGAGTAAAACTCGATTAAAGTGGGATTTTGAACAGACGAATAATGCACCAACCCATATCTGACAACCCACGGAGCCGTAACTGGAACAAAGTTACGGCAACGGCTAACAGCTCCCAGCTAAGCAGCAAAACGCACTCTCGGTCGAGAAGTTATGGAACTACAGTCGCCAGTGACAAGCACATTCAAGTGCCAGTTCCAAGTCTTTGCGTTAAGTAGTCCAGATATTGACTCCACGCAGAGCGTAATCCTACTGGGATGAATCAACACGGAAAGTAGAGACATAAGAACGCAGGGTTTTTGCACCGCAACGGCATACAATCCCAGGGTCAACTAACTATCTAGCATCTTATAGACTAGTTCAACATGCAAGTAGATGTGTAACGTCTAGTCATCTATATGGGACGAATTTATAGCTCAGCATGGATGCACATGTTGGAATACATCTACAGCTAAACTGGCTTTTGTTCAAGTGTTGCTGGTTGAGCAGGGCGGATGCATAGGAGAGGGAAGATCATAAGAGATTGAGCTATACTTCCAGTAGCTATGGGACTGGACGTACATAGTCTGCGAATGTTGTCACCACGATCAAGAACCAGACAACGTGGTGCAGAACACATGGTCTGAACAGTGTCTAGTTTTTAGAAGCATACTACGGCACTCCCAATGCTCAAGTTGATCCACGATTTTTTTTCTATTCATTCCAACTTTCAAGGAGATCTAGTAAACGTGAAGCGCATTTTTTTTTCTTTACTTCCAACATGAAAGCGCATTCATGCCTAACTAGGAAGCGAGGGGGAGGAGCTCTTGGGGGGTAGCGCCACTTTGCCGCTGTCACGTGCACAATGATAATATTGAACTAATATTTGATAAACATTTGCAAAGAAACAGGCGAATATCAACATGAGCACTGAGATTAGATTTTAGAGGCGGGAAAGGGGGCTGAGGGTCAGTGGTGAGAGTGTCCCCGTCACTAGAAACCATCCCGTTTTCCATCTCAGCAGCGGTTGAAAAAGAGCTGAACTCTACATATGAAAAGTCGACAGATTGAGCCCGAGTTTCTTAAGACTGAAGACCGCACCACGTCCTCTCTCTTCTCACTAACCCTCTCAGCACACAGTATCCGTCTCGGCACATGCGTATATCTAGGCGCTTGTGCTTGCGCCTGTGTGTGTGCGTGTGTGCGTCTGGCCGTGCGTACTGCTGGCGTCAAAAAATGAAGACAAGGTGACTTTGCTTTCGCTCTCTTCGTTTCTTGAAAAATATCTCCTTCGTGGAACAACAAGCAGACTTCAAGATTGAACCACACTTTTTTTTTAATTTTTTTTTTTTATTTATTGAGAGCAATTACATATTGCAAGGCATAATGTCACTTGTACATTGCAGTTATCAACTATTTGCTTCGTGTTTTTAGAATTTTACATCACTCACTAACCAGGTACGGCATTAGGAATCGCGCAAGGTATGTGACAAGCAGCGAACTGGGGTTGAGCTTTTACTCCATTAAACGGGACTCGAGAACGACAGAGGAGAAGATATTTATGTCAACGAGGACAGGCACGGCACACACACGCGCACACACAAGGAGAATGCTAAGGAGTGTCTTTGAACGAGCATGGAGGTGGCCCTTTTTCTTTAGCACATGGCATTACGCCGAGCCAGAACGTCATACACCTAGGATGTGCTTTTGTTTCTTTATTGGAACTGCTGTGCCATAAGACACCACCTGGGGCCCTCTCTCACTCTCTCTTTTATTTGGAAGATTGGGTGCAAAAGCACCTTGAGCAGCAAAACTTCCCGTCAAAATTTTCAAGAAAATACGAAAGTGTGGCTTCGGAATTTCAAAGTAAATGCGAATATATAAAAACATACACGAGCGTGTATGTATGTGTGTGTGTGTTTCCGTTCCAAGTTGAATGATGGATAGTTATTTGTCTAGTTGTCAGATACCCATAACCAACTAGCTTGCTTCCTAGTGCCTTGTTCCGAGATTTTTGATGGATAGGATTGGCAACCCATGATTTGATGAGCGAAAGACAGAACCATTATATACACCTGTTTGGAAGTCATCAGAATCAGAGCTCCCGCGACGAAGATACTAACTACCAGCAGCCAGACCAAAGAAAACCATTATCGATATCCCAGATCGTTGCACCAGGGCCTAGAGTTTCACTGCCTGTTGTATTGCCTTCTCAAGACCATATCCTGTCTAACCTGGAGTATTTCAAACATCACCAGAATCTCCAGCAGCAACAGCAACAGCAACAGCAACCACCGCAACACTTTCCAGCACAGACGCGCCTGGTTTATACTCAAAGATCTGAACCTGTAACCCTCGGGCTGCCGTATAACCAACACGAACAACGACAGCACCACTTTGCACCACTACTACCAGGACGATCGCGAGATCAGACAATGAGCTATACAATGTTTTCCCCAAATCCCGCGAGTCCGTTGTACCCAAGCACAAGCAATAGCAGTGTAAAGAATAATAATGACAACAGCAATAATGCTCCGTCACCACCAGTGAAGAAATTGAGACAGGATGATTTGTTTTTCGGCAACAATAACCCCATATCGCCTTCGACTCAGCCCAATATAAGCTACACCAGGACCGCACTGAAGCGAGAAAAGACACCCGAGAATGAAAACGAAGACCAAAGATTCCTAAGATTAGCAAGAGATGCCCTTGTTGCCACTGCCCGAGGTATAGACGAGAAAGGTCGCGGCATGGTTGACCCTACTATTCTGGATCTCTTGAGTCGGTTGGAATACGCCAGCTCTCCGCACGGTAACCCCATTTCGGATCTGAAGAATATTGAAGCAAATGGCAATGGCCAGTTGAATATCCAAGCATTCTACCAGTCGTTCCCCAATTTAAGCAATAACATATTCACCAGTAGTCCCAATCCAGCCGAGAGCAGCTCGGGTAAAGAAATTGGCAGTAGTCGAGGCGCAGGGTTGCTCAATAGCAGACACCATCCTGCAGGAAATGAACAAGGGTGGAACTTTCTCATTGGCGAACCGTTGCAGTTGAAAGCGGATTCAGAGAGAAACCCCTTGGACCAACAGGGAGTTGTGCCCTCACCACCACCATCACTACAACCGCAACCACCGCTACAACTGCGTCAACCAAAGTCGCTTTCAGCGTCATCGATGTCGTCGACGATCTTACCTATCCCGCGCAAGAAGCTGTCGTCTCGAGGCGACCCCGCCAGGAAATTCCTCTGTGACAAATGCTCCATGTCATTCCGGAGGTCGTCGGACTTGAAGAGACACGAGAAGCAGCATTTGACCATCCCGCCCAACATTTGCGAGTTCTGCGGCAAGGGTTTCGCTAGGAAGGATGCGTTAAAGAGACACGTGGGCACGTTGACGTGCAAGAGGAATGCCGATAAGAAGTTGTACATTGAGAATCTTGAGCATTTGAAGCATCGAAGCTCGGGGCTCGATCACGATGACAATGACGACGACGAGGGAGACGATTTGAACGATTTGGACGAGGGAGACGATGATGACGATGACGATGATGAACGAGATGAAGATGACGGAGACGACTTGGACGACGAGAGCGGGTCCGGGAAGTTGGGAAAGCAAAGGAGGAAAAACGGAGATGGAGGCGACGACGACGACGACGACTTGGACGACGAGGCGATTCAGCGAAAGTTCCCTACTTATGGCTATCAAAAGGAAAACTGGTCGTGACAAGCAAAAAGTTTCATGCGGTAGTTATTTAATTTATAGACATGCACTACTTTTTTTTTGACTCGTTATCGCGTTGATTCCTCTGTGTTGGAGGTGGACTAGTTGTGTTCACACGCGTGGGGGCCGCCTCAACGCAGTTTTGGTGGAGTTGGCGCGTCAACAAAGTATACTGAGAGTTGTCTCTCTCGTATTTCTCGCCAACAAGTTTGGACTGTGGCTGAACAAGGACGTTTGTTTCTCGGTGGTGAATTTTTTCCTTGCACTGGGCCGTTTGATCTCGAGACTATCTAGATACCACTTTTCACCGTGACGCAGCTGTCCAGCACGAGCGGCCAACTATAAACTACACCATCTCTTCACCAAGTTGCAATCCTTATATATGAAAATCTAGGCTGAGTAACTTTAGTATGGGATATTTTCACGGTCATCGAGTCAAGTTTTTGAGATGTTTTTTGAAAATTAAAAAAGACCATTATAATTGAATAGAAGACTGCTCCAGCCTTTCATACAGATGTCAATTCAATTGAGAGCCACTGTCGCCTTAGTAACTTTTCCAAGCTCGAGTGAGTTCTTCAAGCTAATCAAATTGTTCACCACCAAGAGGATATCGGTGCGAGTAACAAACGTATTGCAAGTTGCAGGCTACGCTACGTTGGCCTAAAAAAAAAAAAAGTTTTGCAGCTTTGTCAGCCAATTGAGTTTGCCGGTGCTTAACATGACTCCTTGCCCAAGTTTCCGAGGGCAAGTCTTGCCCTTTTCAACCACCCTTCTCCGTGGACCTTATTGGTGCAGTCTCGAGGTGTTCGTCGGTATATGACGTAGCACACCCATGCTGGCAAAAGGCTGGTCGGATCAACGGATGTCATCGGCTAATCCGACGGAATCGACGTGAAAAATTTCAGAAGATCACAATCACAATAGGGTCTTCCAAAAAAAACAAAAAAAAAAGAGGAAGACTATCTAAGCGGGAAGCAATGCTGCAGAGGACAAGCAAAACAATCGAGGCGAAACGGAAGTAAGATGGGCAAGGCCTTGTGCACCAGGACTATAACAGCTCCAACTCTCTGGAGGGAGAGGGAGAGAAAATTATCACAGGTCAATTTTGAAGTATTTTTTAAATTTTTTTTTTCTTTTTTTTGGTTTCGTCTGCGTCGATACAGCGGACGGGCAGGTGCTCCATGGAAAGGTGCCCTCTTTTTCTTTTTTTTTTTTCGCTCGGACGAGGTCTAGGAGGGGGACACCGTTGTCGAGGTAGTTGGTCGTTGATCCAAGGTGAGGAGCTGATGAGTAGGCTCCTGAATGACAGAAGTGGTAGAGTCAAATCCATATCTAGTAGATTTAGCCTTTGACTGCACGCTTTCCACCTTTTCCGCCACTTCAAACCCGTTTTTTTTTGGTTTGCATCCCCCCTCCCCCGGTTGGTAGTAAACCGTGGCTATTAACGTGTACCTCGCAGTTGTTTGAATTAGAGTTGCAACGGTTTCTCAACGGGAACTAACCCCGGCTGGCTCCATCTTACGGGGGGGGGGGGGGGAATATGCTACCAACTGTCGCAGTATTGTCTCAGCGTATTATCTCGGTACCAGAAAGAGAATCGGACATTCCGGCCCCCTCCCCCCCTTGGCTCTTCTGGCTGTGGTAGATATCTTGACCTAGGGCCGCAAAAGAGAAAGTTTAGGGTATGGGAGAAGGAAGTAAGAGGGGTCATGGTTTGAATGCTAGTCTGTCAGGATATTCGGCCCTGCAGCACGAGGTGTGCCTCGGTTCATTCCCAGGCGCCCGTGAGTGCGACGTTGCGCCACGAAGAAAAAAGACAAAGAAAGAGCTCAAGGTGACATTGGCGATTGGCCACGAGAACAAAGTGACAGTGACACAGCAGCAATATGCCATGGACTATGAGATATCTCCTCCTCCTCATCTTTCTTTGCTGCTTGTCTGTGTGGAAGGAGGAATGGAACACACACATACTTCTCTCTGGTTACGACTTTTGCATGTAGAGTTTGCCAATCGCCCTCCGTAGATGCGTAAATTTTTCCCCGCAATTTCAACACCTACCAGTCTTCCTGTTTACTGGACTAGAGGTAGAGACCACAACCGGTCAAGAGGCAAGGCTTTTCCACCAAGCCTGAACTGAACAGAAGCGAACAGAGCAGAGCAAAACCGGAACCAAAACGCATCCTATGGGCCTGACACTGGCCTTTTTTTTTTTTTTTTTTTTTCTGGTGGTGTCGCTATTCTTATCGCACACTCTTCCACTCTGCCAATAAGCCCAACTTCTTTCCCTTTATAAATTTCAACAGATTTCTCCCTGAACCGCTCTCCAAATTTTTTTTTCATATATATATACATATATACCTATAGGAACAAGAATCTGGGGAAAATCCAAGAGCTATTGTATTTCCAGTTTCCACATTGCTTCCACTATTTCGACCTCACCTTAGAATCACTAGAAACGTCACTCTGTCCACGATGTCGGGTCCTCAAAATAGATTAAAGCAGTTGTCCAACATTTTGACCCCAACAAAATCGCCCAACATCCACTCGTCGTTGGCGCCCGAGCACCCGTTCAAGATATGTGTCATTGGTTCCGGAAACTGGGGCACGACGATCGCCAAGGTGTTGGCCGAGAATGCCGCCGCTAGACCGGGTCTTTTCAGCCACAACGTCAAGATGTGGGTGTTTGAGGAAAAAATTGACGGCAAGAAGTTGACGGAAATCATCAATGAGCAACACGTTAATATCAAGTACTTGCCCGGGGTCAAGTTGCCCAGCAACTTGATTGCCGAGCCCAGCCTATTGAAAACCGTCGAGGGCGCCGACTTGATTGTCTTCAACTTGCCCCACCAGTTCTTGCCCAAGATCTTGAAACAATTGAAAGGTAACGTCAAGCCCACCGCGAGAGCCATCTCGTGCTTGAAAGGTTTGGAAGTCAACAAGGATGGATGCAAGTTGTTGTCTACCTATATTACTGAGGAATTGGGCGTGCAATGCGGCGCTTTATCCGGAGCCAACTTGGCTCCCGAAGTCGCTAGATGCAAATGGTCCGAAACGACAGTCGCCTACTCGTTGCCTGCCGACTACCGCGGCGCCGGCAAGGACATTGACCAATTTGTGCTCAAGGCTGCGTTCCACAGACCCTATTTCCACGTCAATGTCATTGAAGACGTTGCCGGTGTGTGCATAGGCGGTGCCTTGAAGAACATCGTGGCGTTAGCAGTGGGTTTCGTTGAAGGCTTGGGCTGGGGTGATAATGCCAAGGCCGCCATCATGAGGGTGGGACTCTTGGAAACGATCAAGTTCTCGGAAATGTTCTTCCCGGAAAGTAAAGCTTCCACATTTACTGCTGAATCCGCTGGTGTTGCGGACTTGATCACCACATGCAGTGGAGGTAGAAACGTCAAGGTTGGAAGATACATGGCTCAAACTGGTGCGTCTGCCGAGCAGGCGGAGAAGAAGTTGTTGAATGGACAAAGTTCGCAAGGTATCGTTACGGCAAAGGAAGTGCATGAATTGTTAACTAATGTCGACAAGTTGGCTGAGTTCCCCTTGTTTGAAGCTACTTATCAAATCATTTACGGCTCAGAGTCTATTGAAAACTTGCCCAACTTGTTGAACAAGAGCGCATAAGCATAGCTACACTAAACTAAGCTGAGCTAAACCAAACTAAGCTGAGCTGAGCTGAGCTCAGGCAAACTAAGCTACGCTCAGACACACTGCTCGTCCCGGTTTTCAAATGTTTTCCTTTTTTTTTTGTATTGCCTTATAGACTTTTTACATATATTTTTAGACAGATAATAGAGACATAGATTGAACAACTTTTTGCATTTTCTTATTATACACCATAATCTTCATTCTAATCTAACATTTTCTTTTTTTTTCTTCTTTCGAGTTTGCCTTGTTACAATGTCTCTTCGGCTCCATCCCAAGTGGGACTGGCGTCCAT
Source organism: Lodderomyces beijingensis (assembly GCF_963989305.1). NCBI lineage: Eukaryota > Fungi > Ascomycota > Pichiomycetes > Serinales > Debaryomycetaceae > Lodderomyces > Lodderomyces beijingensis. The sequence continues at coordinate 1,759,070 of NC_089973.1, forward strand.
ATTCTCATCCACATCCAACTCAGCAGACTCCTCGGCTTTCCCATTGGGCGAACTCGTTCCACCGTCATCCAATGTTGTTGTTGTTGTTGTCTTCTTCTTCTTGTCCTTTCTCGTTCTATATTTAGTTAAAAATTTGTTCATAAACGTCGCCGTATACTCCTTGACCTTGTTATACTTGTGCTTATCCAAGTCCGCCGGTGGCGGAGCAGCATCGGGTTTGCTAGCTTCACGACCAGCTAATTTCGTCACAATTTCCTTGGTGCACCCTTTAACACTCTCCCTGCCAATCTCATCTTGGTGTTTCTTGACGAAATGCGTCACGTGTTTGGCAAGGAGACGCTTCCACTGCAACTCAATGGTGTCTTCCTTCGCTGCCTTGTGCTCACTGCCATGGTGCTTCCTTTTGTGTTGGTGGTGGTGTTTATGTTTTGACTTGTGGAGATGATGATCTCGATGTTCTCCATTCGCCAATTTGCTCTTCTTCTCTGCTGGTTGCGCCGTGGCGGCTGCTTCTTGCTGCGCCTGCACAATCATTTCCCGCAAGAGGCGATCCTTCTCGGCTAGTTCACGAGCTTTCGATTCTCGCGCTTGCTGCTCCCTCTCTTCAACACGTCTCGAGATCTCTGCTTGAACAAACCCAAAGTTGGATTTCCGCGGCTCACCTTGTTGATCGCCACGGTTGTGGTGGTGGTTATTGTTGTTGTGGTTGTTGTTCTCATGCGAGCGGTAGTCGTTGAATGACGCCTGAGCTTTTGGTCCAGTGGGGATGATTGGTGTCTGGACATCTAATAGTGGTTTTACCCCATCGGGTGGGTTCCATCGAGTCTCCATTGTCACTTTGTTGTAGAAATAATATCTCTGCGAGTTTGTGTCATAGGTGACCAGCCAGCCCGATGGTAAACTTTCATAACCTGCTGCGCGTAGTATCTCCAAGTCATCTTCACGCTCGGGCGACTTAGATTTTCGGTCAAAGTCTAGGAGATTCGCCGGTTTGGACACCTTGGGTATTCGGTACGCCATTTGGAGCTGCGACCATTGCTTAAGTAAAATCTCACCCAGGCTTTTGATTTGTTCATTCATGCTATTCTCCTGGATTTCCTTAACAACATCTTCAATCTGCGACGAAGAAATCTTGTTCTTTGTCATCGCCGGCCACCGCGCAAGAATTTCCAAAACCATCAAAATCAACTCGTCGTCGCTGGAATCTTGAAGCACGTTGGAGAGGGTCTTGTACCCATGGAACTTGACAAACAAGCGGTTAATCTCCTTGTCGTCGGTGATGTGTATCCTCTCTATCAATTTCTTAATCAACAGCACCTGCTGGGCCTTCATTAGTGCACCCATAACTTTAGACACGTCCGACTCGGCCATGGGCAACACAGTCAAGCTCTGCACAAACATCTCGTTGATGGTTGCGTCGTCTGCTTGCTGCTTCGATCTCAAGTGCTTGTTTTCCTTCAACCACGCTTTTTCAATTCTCGAGTTGACACCCAAGGCCTCACTAATGCCCTCGGGCAACAACAACGCGGCATCCGTCTGCGTTTTGCCACCCATGAACTTCAAACAGTTGGGCTCGCCACAGTAACACGGCTGCGACTGAGCACCATATCTATCAACGTTGTAGTCAAACGAAATCTCCTCCCCAGCTTGGATTCGGCGCTTGGCAAATATACCCATACGAAGTCTATCGCCAACGTTCCACTTGTCGACAAACGCGTTGGGGCTGCACGAGTGGTTGACAAACCTGGCAAGCGAACCTTTCTCCGTCGCGTCAATAAAAGCATCATTCTTCAACATCATAAAGTAGAAATGCTTATACCGCTTCAAGTCGTACTCAATCATCTTTTTACGAAACGTAGCTTCGTCAATCACTTCGCCAATATACTCATAAATAAACTGGCCCTCCTTGATCTCAGAGTTGGCTTTCAAGCCGTAACCTTTCAACTCTGTCTGGAACACCGAGACATCAGCATACTGCCGCTTTTGGAACCTCTGGTTTTGACAATCTTCGCCACAACCACAATGTCGATTGACACATTCAATCGAAGTGATTCTATTTATGCAGTTGGAATCGTCGCCACAGGCCAAGTTCGTTTCCGTGTCCGGGTCCCAGTTCTCCTCACAGTCACACGTCATAAACTCGGGCCCTCGCTTGCGGTTACTTGCGCATCCTGTTGTTTTCGTCTGGTACGTACATGCGGGAAGGTCGTGATATGTGGTTAATGCTTCGGCGGTCTTGTCTTCCACATCGAGAAATAGCTGCGGGCCATGGACCCCGCCGTTGGCTATCACCTCTGCCATCGTGCTATTTTCCCCTTCTATCTTCTATAGTAACTGAAAAAACAAGTTGTAGTCCTTCGATATTAGGTGTATTGTGGTGGTTGGAAACCACTCTGGTCGGCTTGATTTTCACTCTTTCTCTTTCTCAAAATTTTTTTTTTGCTTTTCACCATTTCTGAACCAGCACCAGAGGGTTGAAATGAAAGTCTCAACACTACAAATAACACACACAGACAAACAGACACAACTAACAGCAAGTCTTTTGGTTTTTAGTGAAATAACATTGTCTACGCAGCCTATTAACTTTTCTTCTCTTCTTCCTCTTTATAGCTTGAGACTCTGTCCTTGTTCTCCGTGGCAGCCTGCACCAATTGCACAAATGCATTGCTTGCAGCAGTTGTTCTCTCATTTTCAGGCAACCCTTGCTTGGGCTTGGTTGGCGTGAGAGAGGCCCTGGAGCTAGTGGGGTCGACTTTGGCCTTGTCGAGCGCGTCGCTCAACTTGTTCCAACTGGATAATGCGTCTTTGTTTTCAGGAGGAACGAGGTGGTCAACATCACCTTGGTCGTTAAACAAGGCAATCTCAGAAGGGTCGTCGTCGTTGGCAGTTTGAAAGTGTTTCAACTTTTCGATTTTGTTCTTCAACTTGACAACTTCAATAGCTTGTCTAAACTTGGCCTTGGCGTCAAAGTTTTGCTTCAAGTTTGGCAACAAGTCGCACTCCTTGTATTGGGCTGCAATCGACACGAGCCATGGGTCCTGCAAGAGCTCCTGCGCAGTTGGTCTCTTCTCAGGGTCGTACTGCAACGCCTTGATGATGAATCTTCTGGCGTCTTTGGAAACGTCTTTCCAGTAGTCGGCGTGGAAGATAACGGCATTGTTGTGTTTCACCTCGTTGATAAAGTCCGTGACATTTTCCGATCTAAAGGGCGAGTAGCCACAGAGTAAAGTATACGTGACAACACCAAGAGACCAGATGTCGCATGGTTTCCCGTGGCCTGTCCCTAATATGACCTCTGGAGCAGCATAACCGAAGGAGCCAGCCAGCGAAGTCAACTTTTCAGTTGGCGACTGCAATCTTTTCGCAATACCAAAATCGGCCAACACAATAGGGCTGTTCTGTTCCGGGGTCAAGTACAAGACATTTTCCGGCTTGATGTCTCTGTGGACTATATTTTTCGAATGCAAGTAGGCCAATGCCTCCAACATTTGTATAACCACCAACGACGCATCGTGTTCCGTGAATCTTCCGCGCTCAATGATACGATCAAACAATTCGCCACCAGTGGCCAATTGCGTCACCAAATAAAACTTGTCCTTGCTCTCGAACCAGTCTCTGAACCCAACAATGTGAGGATTATGCAAATCCTCAAGCATGTTCATCTCATCCAAAATCATTTGCTCGTTCCCCTTCAAGGTCTTCTTCAAGATGATCTTGACGGCCACGTCTTCGCCGCTGTTGTTGTCCCTGGCATACCTAACGATCCCAAACGACCCTGCACCGAGAGTTTTCCCAAATGTGAAGTTCTGTTTCCTGTTGTACGAGTCTGGTTGCCCCAGGAGCTTATGGAGAAAGTTTTTAAAATGTTTATTGTCGGACCCTGTAGCCTGTTTTTGGCCATCAGTTGGCTTGTCGTGTGCTGTAGTATTTGCCATTGGTCAGGGGGAAAGCAATTGAAACAAAAAAAAAAAAAGGAAAGGAAAGTAGAATGCTAAATAAATATACGTCTTGTCGTAAGGATATCGGTTAGGTTGGTTGTTGTGGTGGTGGTTCTTGCTAGCAAGGGGTGATGAAATAAGGGTCCTGAGAGTGAACGAGTTTCTGCGTGGAGCTTGTGTGAACGGCACTGCCTTTAAAATCTAGACAACCAACAAAAGATATAAAAATGTCAACAACAGTTAGTTGCTGGAGTTACTTGCACCTCTGCTGCTGCTAAAATCGAGGCTCAGTTTGGAGTGAGGTGAGCAGGGGGGGAGTGGCAGTGGCAGTGGTGGTGGGAACAGAGGGTGTTATCTCTCGCTCGCTTTCCTCTCACCAAATACGAAGTTTCAACAAAATCAACATTAATTTAAACTGCAAACGCCATTTGCGTTACTCATAACGATGGCGGTGGTGAAGTTATTAGCCAACGCGAAGCTTTGCATAAGGTGGGAAGCCCTTCGATACTTTTAAATTCTCAACGTGCAATTCCTCCAGTCATACATAGAAAAAGGACTAGAGAGGATGACAGACGTTTTATAATGCAGGGGCCAATCACTCAGAATAAAGTCGACGAATCACTTACTTCTATAAAAGAAAAAAGGAAAAAAAAAAACATTTAAACTAATAAATAGTATAAACCAACCAGGATGTAGTCTAGTCTGGTCCCATTGAAAACCCGTTTCATCATTTACTGGAAAATTAGAAACCTTTCAGGTTGGAGAAATCCAGCGGCGTAATGTTTGAGCGTTCGCACATTTGCTTGAATATGCCGCCTTCCAGGTTGAACAAGTTCCAAGGGGTATCGAATTCTTTGATTTCACCTTTATCCAACACTAATATCCGGTCGTAGTTGATGATTGTTTTCAATCTATGCGCAATGCATAGGATGGTGCAATCTTTAAACTCCCTGATGATCGTCTCTTGGATCTTGCTATCCGTCTCGTAGTCAACAGAGCTGGTTGCTTCATCAAGGATAAGAATCTTGCAATCGCGCACCAAGGCACGAGCAAAAGCAATCAATTGACGTTCACCAAGCGAGAAATTGGAACCCTCGTCTTCCACAGTTTGGTCCAAATGGAACTTGTTCAACGTTGCCTCTGCATCGGAATCGTTGACTTTTTGCTGCTGCTGCTGCTTCTTCACGGCTTCCAATTTGGATTCGTCAACCAAACCGGATCTCCTCAAGGCATCCCACAACTTGTCATCGGAATGCTCGCCAAATGGGTCCAAGTTCTTCCTGATTGTGCCTCTGAACAAAACTGGATCTTGTGGAATGATGGCCAACTTGGATCTCAAGTCCTTCAACCCCAACGTGGAGATATCGATATCGTCGATTTCAATCTTTCCCGATTCTAGCTCAGACAACCGGTACAAAGCAGTCATAATCGACGATTTGCCTGCTCCTGTCCTTCCACATATACCAACTTTTTCCATTGGGTTCACCCGGAAGGTCAAGTTCTTCAAAACCAAGGGCAATCCAGGTCTGTACGCCAACGAGGCATCTTGAAAAGCAATGGCCCCCATTGAGGGCCAGTTTGGTGGCGGGGTGTTCTCGGTGATGACATAAGGAGCCTCTTCGGGTAAGTTTGTAGCATACGAGTCCAACCTCTCCGCTGAATTCATCTCGTTCTCAACTTGAGTAAAAGTCCTGATAAGCATCGATAATTGACCGGCAATTTGGAAAACATACGAAACGATTAAACCAACTGAAGAGGCACTGATGTTAAAGACCCTGTTGACACAAAGCAAGGCTATGAGCAAGGCAAACAAGCTGGCAATGATGTCCATGTGAATAGCCAACCAACGTTGGTTGGCAATGGTGATGTAGTAAGCCTCATTCATCCGGTCAATCAAGTAATTGTTCTTTGTTATAAACCTGGAAATGGCGCCATAGGCTTTAATGGTGGCCATACCGCTCAAGATCTCGTTGAAATTGTTGTAAACAAGGGACCTTTGGATGGCTTCAAGACGCTTGACTTCACGCGCTGATGCCTGGTAGTAGTTACTGATGGAAACAAACATCATGCCAAGGAAGGGAATGGCAATGGCAAACCAGGGCAAATAAATAATGCACAAGATCAAAACACCAATAATGTTGCACAATGTAAAAAGGAAAAACCTCAACTGGTCTCCGATTTCGTTATCCAACACATCGGTATCCTTGGTGAATCTGTTCAAAATTCTACCCATTGGGGTCGTGTCCATAAACGACATTGGTGCATGCAACACTTTTTTCACGGCAAGAACATTCAACATTACAGAAGCGGTGTTGGTGAGGTACACCAAGATGATGAACTCGATGGTCAACAAGATAAAGGACAAAAAGGTAAACATAATGTAGATACCAATGTAGAACTTGTCTGGCTTGTGGAACTTGTGTCCTGTCCAGAACGATAACCAGGTGTTTGTGAAAATCTGACTGAATGTGGAGAGCATCATGAACAAAAGCAACGTGGGCACAAACACATAGGGGCTAAATCTGCCCGAGCCTAGTGAAATGTATCTCTTGTAAACACCGAATCCAATGGCATTCACGGCACGCTCCTCGGCGTCAATTAATTTTCCATCTGCAGTTTCATCGACATTGAATTCACGGTGGCGTGCTTCCTCGTCTTCTTCTTCTTCTTTTCCTTCCCCTCCTTGCCCTCCTCGCGAAGCTGATTGCAACGTTTTGTTCGTAATCGTGGTCCTATGGGTCAATTGACGCTCAATCATTCGTTTTTCCTCCTCGAGCTCTTGCGCATTGATTTCTTCAACGTCTTCTTCCTCTTCCTTCTCGTGCTCACTACTATAAGCCATCAATTTACCAAAACCAGGGTTCCTTTCTTTCAACTCTGCAAAAGTGCCCACATCAACTGAGCCATCCCCGTTCAAAAAGATGACCCTGTCTGCGGAACCAATCAATGACAACTGGTGCGTAGCCAAGATCCTCGTCTTGTCCTTGAGCAAATCCAATATACAGTTGTTCATGATGTGCTTACCAACACGGGCATCAACGGCGCTCAACACGTCATCCAACAACACAATGTCTCGATCAGCATACACCGCACGAGCCAAGTTGATTCTCGCCTTTTGGCCACCTGACAAGGTGATTCCACGCTCACCAATTTCGGTTCTGTCACCGGCTGGTAAAATCTCCAAATCTGCTTCCAACGAACACGAGTAGATGACTTTTTCGTATTTTTCCTTATCGTATTCGCAACCAAAAAGAATATTTTCCTTAACCGTGCTATTCTGCACCCAGGGGTAGCCGCAGAGCAATAATGAGCCATTGACCTCAACGGACCCACTTGTTCGCTTCATGAATCCAGACATGGCTGCAAGCAAAGAGGACTTACCAGAACCAATCAACCCAGTGATGACCACAAATTCGCCTTTTCTGATTTTCAAATTGATATCTGTCAAACCGGCAAAAGTAAATTCCTCCTCGGCCAGTTCATCTGTGGAGGAGTTTTCTTCTTCCCTGGACAATTTCTCGTGGTGCGACTCGTGGATAGTTTCAGCTTCGGAGATCTCAGAACCTTCTTTCTTTTCATCCGACTTGCTCTTCTTCATTTTGTTCTTGTTCTTTTTTTCTTCATCTTCATCATCATCATTTCCAAAAATCTCCCATTCGAAGTTTGCGTGATCGACTTCTATCGCCAATCCTTCTTTGCCCATTTGTTCTCTTTGTTCGGGACTTGCCTCAATGCGATTCTCCTCGGGGTCAATCTCGCTTTGCGACATGAATTCACCCACACGGGAAATACCCATAAAGGCATCAGCTCCCGTGGCCAAGGCCATTGGCAAAAGGAAAACTTGCTGGGTTAAGGTGTTGAACAAAGAAACCGACGAGAAGATAGAAGCAGGGTCTCTTCTTCCATCTGCAATGGCGTAAAGAACCAAAAAGGCCGTCATGGAAGCAAACAATGTCAAGGACATGGCAAACGATGTAACGATATTTCTCAACACTTGCATCCTGTAAATAATCTTCATCTCCTTCTTCCTCACGTCGGAAATGTTTCTATGGTAGGGAGGCTCCCATGAGTAAAACTTGATAATCTTTAAATTGTTCAACGCTTCTTTGATGTAGTTGACACGAGTATCGGTAAAGAAGTTGGCCTTTTTCCTATATGCAAACAATGCACCTGTGGAAAAGGCGATGCAGACCATAAACACAAACAAAATGGCAACACCGACTAAAGCAGAAACACCAATGTTTACAATCAAGATGGCAATGGCAATCGCGACTGGAATGGGGAAAATAAACAAAAACGGCTGGAACCCCAATGCGAAATCAATTCTCGACAAATCTGTGCCTAGCATAGAAGTGATTTTCGATGTTGGGTATTTATGACGAGCCTCCGAGCTCAATTTAAACGACTTGTCCAACAAAGCCTTTGTCAACACCGCTTTGGCCTGCGCTCCCGTCAACATGGAACGGTAGAAGAAATGGTTGATGAATATACCAGTAATGAAAACCATGGCGGCCGTGCAAAAGGAGTAACCGAGCCCCTTTCCAATCCCCGTTTCGTGACCCAAGGCCTTCATCTCGACATACTGGATCAATTTCTTGGTCACCAACGGCATCGTTGTCTGACCAGCATTGGACAAGGCTAGACATAGACACGCCCACGAATATTGCCATTTAAACGTCTTTGCCAACGCCCACACCGTGATGAACTTGCTCAACTCAAAGTCGCGCAAATCATTCTCGGGGTCCACTGACGTTGTCTCGAGGGTCTCGCCTCGTTCTTTGCATTTCCGTCTCAAAAATTTCACTTTTGCATGGTGGATGTCTTGGCTCATGTAGCGATAAAACGCATCGGCCATTGCCTGCACTTTGATCTCGTCCGTCAAGTAGAAAAGATCCTCCGCCTGCAACGTCCTCTTGTACCCCGTCTTCATAACGGGCGAAAGCCACCAAAAGAATATCCTCGAGACGAAATTAGTCGTCGATGCAGGGTACGGTCTTCTTTCTTCTTCTGCAGGAACATGTGGAACTTTTTTCGATAAAAAGACACTGAGCAACCGCTTCTGTCGCTGCGGATGCTGTTGATCTTCTAGCGCAGACATGACTGGCGTCGTCTACTCCTGTAAAAAAAAAAATGGAAAATGGGAGTCTGTTTGGCCCTCGTTAAAAAAATTTTTGATGGAGTTGATACTGAATCCGTGAAGTTGAAATACTTCAAGCCTTATATATGAATAGCCGGAAGAAGCTTTGGTGAAAAGGAAGCGCAACTATATTCATTACTAACGTTGATATTATTATTATTACTATCGATATTTTCACACATACATATTGTAAGCTTAGGGCCGCACATCGACGAGTCCTCTTTTATCGAGAGGAATTTCAAGCAGAGTTGCAGACGGGAAGGTTGTTTTATTGCATGCAGTAGAGTAACCAGTGACAGCAAATTTCATAGAAATCGACAACTTTTGACACAATGTAGCAATAGATATGCATCAGCCGTCGTCATAATCTCCGCGCCGCTTTCCCTAGACAGACAAAATGTCCGGCGGTAGACACGGAAAGCTGAAAAGGGCTTTAACTTATTGCAAGTGGCGCTGCGTCTCCCCCTCCCCTCTCCTCCACCTCACACCAACACCCGCCACTGAAAGCTCTTTCTGTTTTGCCTGCAGTTGAGTCATTCCAATGTTGTTGTTTCTTTTTATCTTCTTTTGCAGATATCCTGCTGTTGCAAGACGCTCGTCAAAGCGTCGAACAAAAGACCTTGTTTCTTAGATCAGTCCCCTTACTTTGCTTCACAGCTTGGGCATCGTGAAAAAAAAAATGGAACAATTTGCTCTCTCTGTCTCTCCATTCCCCCTCACTTAATCCTCATCTCGCAACTCCGGTTTTAATTGTCCCAATTCGTCCATAAAGCCCACGGACGTAAGACCCACTCGTTTTTTGTGTAAGTTTCAAGCCACGGCTCCAACATGATAAAGTGGCAAAGACCGACAACTGCGAACCGGTTTTTTTTTCGTCCAGAGACGACCCTTTTCATGAAAATATCAATCAAGTCCGTTTGAAATATGCTATCGAGACATGCTTTGAGAAGATTTTGCTGTCAATATTTTGCAGCCAAGCTATAATGCTTGTAAGTTTATGGTGGTGGTTGTGCCGTTCAAGGAAGATTGAGTTGCAGCTGCTCGGTTTAAAAATACCCGGTGGGTTCCATTTTTTTTTTTGTCTTTTCTGGCTTCATCCAGGAAGCGTTGTATTTACGAGTTCAACTTTAGGCGTGATTAGCAATGTGACATGAGATTCTGAGCCCTCCTCCCCCAAATCGGAAGATAATTTATCAGCCATGAACTTAGTTGGTTTGTCTTTTTTTCTTTTTTTTTTTTTTCTTAAGCAAGTGGCAAACCGTCGTTTGTCAGTGGCACATTGGTTGCTGCCTCTGGTTATATACTCAGTTGCAAACATTTTGACATATGCCAAACACGTGGATGATGTGTTTAGACCCTTTTATTTTTGATCAGGTGCTTGCTTTCAAAATGACGATTGAAACCCTTCAAATCCATGTACTGGAGACTGCAAAACTTGCATTGCCGCTTGAGACGGTTGTCGACCATGACGTTGACAAATTTATCGGCGTATTTTGGAGTGTTGGACTTGTTATACGATAAGCACACTTCTCTTTGAGTGGAGGAGGGAAGTGGTGATACAAACTTAGACGCCTTCTTAGCTGATGAAGAAGTTTGCCATCTCTTGTTTTGTTTTCTCTTTACCGGGGAAGACTCGTCTGAGCTGCAATTGTTTTCCTTCATGCTTTCCCCTTCTCCATACGACATCGCCGGTCTCACGCTAACCACGTTACTTTGCAAGTGAGCCACGTAAGCATGGACTTCCTTCCTGACCGGTGCCTTGGCTGACCGAGCGGGAACGGATTCATTGATAAGCGGCTGCAAACAGTTTTCGAATTGATGCGTCTTTCGTAAAAGCGGCCGTTTCAAAGATGGTCTAAAAAAAAAAAGAAGAAAGGAAAGAAAGGAAAAAAGACGACAATGTTAGATACTCTGGAAAGTGCTTGTATGAATGTGAACAGTTTGACTTACTTTGAATTCATGCTTTAAGATCTTAATTTTTGGTTGTAAAACATCTACACATTTTTGCGCAAAAATCAACAAAAAAAAAGGTTTTCTGTTTTCATCTTTTTCTTTTTTTTTTTTGGCTTTAATCAATCCATCAAGAATGAGATAAGGGACTCATCACTTTTTGACGCGTTCATCTCTATGGTTTACAGGATAGAGGTGACGAGAAAGATGCCCAGAGACTCAAGTTATTTTCTAGTTTTAATCTTGACTTTGGCTCGGGGAACCTAACTTTCACTAGAGAGACAGGCAAGATGGTGGCGGACATGTTTGTTAGGATGAAAGGGCCAATCCCTCCCCATTTGCTTGCAGAGATGATATGCGCGGATTAGTAGGATATATATTCCGAGTTTGCATGATAGCGATAGCTTCTCAATCAATGTCAAATATTGTGTGCTCAGCAGCATCATGTTTGCAAAATATGCAAGATATGATGCCACACTTTTTTATGGCCGGCACGTATTTATAAAGGATGCTTCACCTCCCGTAGTATATCTAATTTACCAAAAAAAGAGGACTTGTTGAACTCTCACTGTACTCTTGTCTGATTGAATAGAAGCAGCTTCAAAGAACAACTTTGCAAAAGAAATGGTAGTCAAGAGGCAAAAGAAAGCGAGGAAACCCATTATTCTCAATGCCTTTGATATGGGCACTGTTGGGTTACAGTCTCCGGGACTCTGGAAGCACCCGCAAGACAAGTCTAGGGACTACAATACAATTGAGTACTGGACCAACTTGGCTCAGCTTTTGGAAAGAGGCAAGTTCAACGCTTTGTTCATTGCCGATGTTTTGGGGCCATACGATGTTTATAATGGCCCTAGGAACCTAACTGCAGCTGCAAAAGCAGCAGCTCAATGGCCCATAAACGAACCCTCGGCGGTAATCTCTGCCATGGCAGCTGTTACTAGAAACTTGTCGTTTGCCGTAACTGCTAGCACCATAAGTGAGGCCCCCTACCATTTTGCCAGAAGATTGGCCACTTTGGACCATTTATCGAAAGGCAGAATAGGCTGGAATATCGTGTCGTCTTATTTGGACTCGGCCAGTAGAAATTTACTAAATGGCGAGCCATTGCCTCCTCACGACGAACGATATGAGAAAGCCGAGGAGTATTTGGAAGTTGTTTACCAATTGTTTTTATCTTCATGGGCCGATGACGCAGTCAAGGTGGATAGGAAAAAGGGTATTTTTGCCGATCCCGAAAGGATCAGGGAAATCAACTACGAAGGCGAGCATTTCAAAGTCCCCGGCCCTTTCATCTGCGAACCTAATCCATATCAAAGATTGCCCGTCATTTTGCAAGCAGGGGCAAGCTCCAAAGGTATGGAATATGCAGCAAAGAACGCGGAAGCCGTCTTCATCAACGGAATGACTCCAGAGGGCTTGAAAACCAAAATCGACAAGTTAAACTCTTTGATCGAGAAACACGGAAGAAATCCAAAAGATGTGAAAAAGGTGCAGTTGTTGACGGTGATAGTGGCGCCCACGCACGAAGAAGCAATTGAAAAATTCCACGATTACAAACAGTACGGGGACTTGGAAGGGGCCCAAGCGTTATTCGGCGGCTGGACCGGTGTAAACCTTGGCGAGTACGATTGGGAGCAGGAACTCACCGAGGTTGAAAGCAACGCTGTGCGGAGCATGGCGGAAATGTGGACCAAGCCCTTCCCTGGTGATCCGCCCAATTTGAAAAAAACGAGAAGATATATCGCCGACAAGGTTTCACTAGGCGGTAGTGGTGTTTTGTTTATTGGATCGCCTGCAGAAGTCGCCGACGAGATTGAAAACTGGGTGGATGTATCTGGAGTCGACGGCTTCAACTTGACTTACGCCATCACCCCTGGAAGCTTTGAAGATGTGGTTGATTTGTTGATTCCAGAATTGCAGAGAAGAGGATTGGTCTGGGACGATTACCCAAAGGAAGGATTGACTTTTAGAGAGAATTTGTACGGGACAGATGGAGACGATCCAACGTATTTGAAGCCCGACCACCCAGCGTATGACCTTAGGTGGCGTGAGGGGCAAAGCAAGGAAGAGTTTGAGGAAAAGTTTCAAAAAGCGTGGAAGGAAAACTTTGGTAAATAGACCATCCTTTAAATTATATGTGAACACATGTATATAGCTCCAAGGTTGAAATATATATGGACATTTCCTTTCTGCTATGCTACTGCTCTGCTCAGTTTCGTTCTTGTGGAGGGGGGAGACCTTAGCGCATCCAAAAACATCTCATGATGTTATTGTTTGCAACCTGACGCCACAGTTTATCTCAGATCTATACCGCGATCCTCGATACACACAACACGTTGTTGGAAAAGAATATGGAGAACAAACGGTCGGCAGTGGACAGGGCCCATTTAAAGGATCACCGAATCCTGCTTTTCAGTGGAATGACGATGGATAATCGAGCTAGATAAAGAGAAGCATCAGGAAAGGGCTCGCAGCTTAAAGAGATCACCACACCATAATAATGTCGGTAAAGAGGCAAAAGAAAGAGAGGAAACCAATCTTGATCAACGCATTTGAAATGTGTTGTCCATCGTTGCAAGCACCGGGACTCTGGAAGCATCCGCAAGACAAGTCTAGGGACTACAACACTGTCGAATACTGGACCAACTTGGCCAGGCTTTTGGAACGAGGTAAATTTAATGCTTTATTTCTCGCGGACACTTTGGGCCCTTATGACGTCTACCAAGGGCCAAGAAACATCACGGCCGCAGCTACATCCGGAGCACAGTGGCCAGTTAATGACCCGGGGGCAATTGTCCCCGCCATGGCAGCTGTTACTAGAAACTTGTCGTTTGCCGTAACTGCTAGCACCATAAGTGAGGCCCCCTACCATTTTGCCAGAAGATTGGCCACTTTGGACCATTTATCGAAAGGCAGAATAGGCTGGAATATCGTGTCGTCTTATTTGGACTCGGCCAGTAGAAATTTACTAAATGGCGAGCCATTGCCTCCTCACGACGAACGATATGAGAAAGCCGAGGAGTATTTGGAAGTTGTTTACCAATTGTTTTTATCTTCATGGGCCGATGACGCAGTCAAGGTGGATAGAGAAAAGGGTATTTTTGCCGATCCCGAAAGGATCAGGGAAATCAACTACGAAGGCGAGCATTTCAAAGTCCCCGGCCCTTTCATCTGCGAACCTAACCCATATCAAAGGTTGCCAGTGATACTACAAGCTGGCGCTAGTCCAAAAGGGATGCAATTTGCTGCACAGAATGCCGAAGTTGCATTTATCCACGGTGGGTCCCCTGAAAATTTAAAGATTAAAATTGAAAAGTTGAAAGAGATGGGCAAAAGGAGTGGCAGAAATCCAGATAACATCAAGGTCTTGCAGTTGGCGACTGTCATTGTTGCGCCAACTCGCGAGGAGGCATTTGCCAAGTTTAAGGAGTACAAGCTGCTAGCGGATAAAGAAGGAGCGCAAGCGTTATTCGGTGGGTGGACCGGGATCGATCTTAACCAGTACGACTGGGAGCAGGAACTTACTGAGGTAGAGAGCAATGCCGTGAGGAGCACGACCGAAAGATGGACAAAGACGTTGCCCGGTGATCCGCCCAATTTGAAAAAGACGCGAAACTATGTTGCTGATTCCATTTCTCTCGGTGGTAATGGCGTTGTTCTCGTTGGAACACCGGCAGACGTAGCCGACGAGTTGGAGAATTGGGTGGATGTATCGGGAGTCGATGGGTTCAACTTCACTTATGCTATAACCCCCGGTACTTTTGAAGATATAGTTGACTTGCTCGTTCCTGAATTGCAAAGACGTGGCTTGGTGTGGAAAGATTATCCAAAGGACGGGTTGACGTTTCGAGAACAGTTGAATGGGTTAGAAGGCGAGGATCCGTCCTTTTTACAGCCTGACCATCCAGCTTACGGATTGAGATGGAAGGGGGAAGAATCAAGAGAGGAATTTGAGGAAAAGTTGAACAAGACGTTGGAGGAGAGATTTGGGGGCAAATAGATAGCAAAGAAAGTACGATGTTGAATGAATATATATGTTTATTTTTGCTATAATCTGGCATCAATCTTTTTCTCTACCGTAATCTCGCTGGCAAAGATGCAATCAAAAGATGATTGTGGTGTCTTGATGCTGCAGAGGGGCATTATTGGGAACCACCTTAGCGTAGTTTTCTTTTATTTTTTTCATTTTGTGGGCCAGATTAATTTTATTGTTTTTTTTTGCAGCCACAGTTGTTCACCCCGTCCCTTCCCTCCTCCCCTGACCTTTTTTTTTTATCAGGAGGCACAACAAGCGTGTCGTTGAGAAGCATATAAAATGGGTAATTGTCAATCGACAGGACTGTTTTCTTCCACTTTCACTCAGGTCAAAAAACTACCACCATCATGCCATCACGATCTAAAAACTACACCTTGAGACCATTCAAAGAAGCTCCATTATCATCTTCTTCTTCTGCAAAGCCAGTTGAGTTGGAGTCGATCGACTTGTCGCTTTATAAAGAAGGTGCCGACAACTTGCCTAGCAGAAAAGAATTGGCTAAAAAGATTGAAAAGTCCTTATCGACATATGGATTCATTTCCGTCATCAACCATGGCTTTGACGCAACAAAGTTGGAATATTTGAAATCTGTAGCACAGGCATTGTTGGAGCTGCCTTTGGAGGAACAGAAAAAGTACCTTGCTGGCGCGTTGAAATCGGACCTCGAGGATAGATCGAAATCCATTGGCGCTGAAAGAGCCTCAGGGTTCAAGCCAAAGGGCTACTGGTCGATGCGGAATGGAGTTGAAGACTCCATCACGCATTACAATTTCAACTTTATGAATCACGCTAGATTTCTCGATGAGAAACAGAACAACTACCCTGAGATTGTCAAGGACCATTTGCAAGAGATTGCAGAATACTATAGATTTTTGCATAACGACACGTTGAGGAAAATTTGCAATTTGTCAGATTTGGTATTGGAGTTGCCCGAGGGTTTCATTTACGAGAATTTCTATTCCGTGACTGAGGGCGACTACGAAAACTCCGGAGGTGGTGCTGGCCGATTTATGCTTTACGACGCTATGGATCCTGAAGATAGAGAGAAAGTGGGCAACACTTGGTTGAGAGGACACTCCGATAGTGGTGGCTTTACCTTCATCACCTCGCAGCCAATTTTGTCGTTGCAGATTCGAGACTATTACACGGGAGAATGGAACTACGTCGGCCACACACCTAATGGGTTGATTGTGAATATAGGTGACGCGATGGAGTTTATCACGGGCGGGTTCTTCAAGTCTTCCATCCACAGAGTCACGCTGCCACCAGAAGATCAGGAGGGTTACAGGAGATTAGTGCTTATCTATTTCTGCAAGCCCAAGAACACGGCGATTTTGGACCCGGAGTCTTTAAACTCGCCAAAACTAAATAGGTTGGGGGTGGTGAAGCCCAAGGAGTGGGAAAAGATTAGTTTTCTGCAGTGGAATGACGAAAAATCGAGGTTATTTGGTAAAAAGGCCGTCAATGATACCAAGAGCGAGGAGCCTAAGCTTGTATTGCTTTATGGCCGCTTGCACGAAAGATGGCATCAAGCTGAAACGAATTTCAATTTGGAAGAAGCTTTAAAGAGATTTGATGTGCTTAAATTGGAAGCCTAAGCACATGGGATAGGGTGGATTATGTAGTGGGTAGTATGTAGAGTGTATTTTGCGTTGCCGTGTTTATAGAGTTGAATGGTATCGAGTTTTCACAAATTTCATCTTACGCCAAACGTGTATTTTCTTTTCTAAAAAAAAAAGGTTGAAATAAACCCTTCTTGCTATATAACGCGAATACGAAATGAAAAAATAGGAAAGGAGGTTGGTGGATTTTGCCAGTCTCTCTCCTAAAAAATGTATCTGATCATGGAAACTAAAAAGTTGACGGCCCATACAAAGATGATTTGTCTGTAGGTCGAGTTGGAAATAATCTTGGTGAATGTGTTTTGCAAGAAACTGGTCTTGTTCAAAGCGGAAAATAACGAGTCGAGGGTGATGATGCCATCCTTGATGACACTCGAGGCTGCCTTGATGGCAAATCCTTGACCGTCGGAAGTGGTGACTATATCTTCGACAACACTAACTCCGAAACCCAGCACTTCCAAGGCTTTGCAAACGGTTTCCACGTCGGCCACAATGTTGAGCAAATTCAAAAGGGTGCTCCAGATACTCTGCTGGACACCACCTACAATACCGCCAATAATATTGCCAACGCCGCCAACAACACCGCCAATGATATCGCCCAACAATCTCTTGAAAAGCACCCCATTGTTGTACAAGCCAACGACGATGTTCCACAAACCTGGAGTCCAAGCATTGTTGACAAAGAACCTCATCACTATGGCAACCGCGAGATTAGAGTTATCTGCGGCAGTCAAAAGAGTGGCCAAAGTGTTTTGCTTGATGTACTGCTCAATAGCGGTGATGGCTGTGCCCTGAGTAGCCGAGTTTGTCACGATTCCGTGGACGATGCTGACACCAGTACCCGTCTCATTCAAACCTTTGAAAGCAGCCAAGAGCAAAGGATAAGTGGCCTGGTCGAATCTCTTGGAAACGTCGGAGTAGTTGCCCGTGGCGTAGGCAAGCAACTGCTTCAAGTAACGGTCGATTTCTTCAAAAGTCTCTTGACTTGGCTGCGGGGTGGCTCTCTTTTCCAAAGCCGGGCCCCAAAACTCATTTTCTTCTGTATCGAGTGTGCCACGCTTCAACACCTGGTCTACCCAGTCGGCATTGATAGCCTGTGCAATCGAAAAACCAAGTAAACAAAACGAAAGCAACGCAAATAAAAACTTCATCTTGCTTGATCTCAAACCAAAAAAAAAAAAAAAAAAATCAAAAAGAAAAAAAAATTCCAACTTTCCACTGGCACAACCAGGTTTGCCCCAAGGAGGACAGGGACGAAGATATATATGTCCACAGGCTGAAGCCCCATGGTTGAAGATCTTCCTCTCTTTTTTTTTTTTTTTCTTTCTTTCTTTTAAAGCTGTCTCTGCCTTCATTTGGGCAAACATCCTAGCCGATTTTTTAATTTGCAACTTCTTCCCGTGTGTGGACTCTAATCGCTTTGTGTAACGAAACCACCCACCGCAACAGCACTCGTAAAAACGGTGCTTATTTTTTTCGTGTGAGGCTCAAAACCAGAAAAGGACGACGACGAAGAGAGACAGAAAATCAACGATCCCCGGAATTTACATCCATTAACCCAAATAGGTAATTTTATGGATCACCAAATGGTTTAAACACCACCTCCACTCGCCCCAAAAACGGTCGAGTGTGTGAGTGTGTTATTGCAAACGTTTCTTGATTGTGGTCAGAATAGGAGTGAACTAACATAGAGCCACCCCCGCTTCACATAAGCTTTGCCAAAAATAAAAAGAAAAAACTCAACCTATTAAGCTCGATCTTCGGGAGAGAGCCTATTGTTCAACGCTGATTTTTACGAGGCATGGCTTTTTTCTTTTTTTTTTTTGACTTCTGCAAGATGGAGCGGTTGCTTGTTATGACGCCTGAGAGACAAAAGACAGAGGATAAAGAACAAATTTACAAACGATGTAAGTATGTACGCATTCCCTCTTTTAATCGAAGGAACAGCCGTTTTGATGGTGGCTTGAACTGTGTTGTGGTTGGTCTTGCAGTTACTTAAGACCGTTCTATTTTTTTTGTATATATATAATTGCAATGCTGTAACTGGGTAGGACAGTTTGATGTTACTTTTTACTTCCCAATGATTTTTTTTTGAAGCTATCTCCGTCTAAAACCACTATTTAACCAGCTTCAGTAAAATTTCAAGTAGTAGGTGCGCCTCTCCTTTTCCAGATTTCAAGAGTTAAATTGCAGGCCCACGTATGTAATTCTTGATGTAGCGCATGGCTACTTGTACCCCACTCTACTCTTGCTTTTTTTTTTATTTTCAACTGACTAGCGTGGTCCTGCGACAAGAGCCCTGGTGGGAAGACGGAGTGGGACTAGTTGTACACTCTGGGATGGATTCGATGTAGTCGATACACTTGTAGATGACTTTGACTCTGTTCGACTAAAAAAAAACAAACCATCATTTGCGCCTCAATTTCGGTCAAGGCAACAAAAGATTTCTCCTCTTGTGGTGTTTGTTGGGCAAAGTGGCATTTAGAATCCGCTCCATTGCCAGTGGGTAGGTATGACGTTTCTATTGTTTTGTCTAGTAGTAGTTGTTGTTGGTGGTGTGGTTTATAACACTCCAAAAAGTTTAGCTGTCTACCTATCAAGTTAATTTTACAATTATAGGGGCGAGTGGGTTGCTCAGTTGCATTGACCATCGAAGAGAAAGGGGGTCATGGATCTAAAATGACGCTGGATGATTACACCAACAATTCCTAGATGGTAGATTGTTAATCCGAAAGGAAGATTTTCTACTCAAGTGTGTGTCAGCTGGAGGGGGGGGGAGTATCGAAATAATGAAATGTGTAAGCTTCGCTCACTAAATTTCAGTTTTCTCTAGTGGTTTTCAAGTTCATGCAACAGACGTAAAATTGAAAAGACTGTGTAGAGATGCCGACTTTGCCATGTTGACCAGAGGCAGAGATAATCCCTGGCTATGAGACAATTGGATTCGTCAACAAGAGTCTACACGAAAGACATACCAACAAAGACAAAACAAAAACAATTTCCTGCAAACAAAAGGTGGGCTTTTTGCAAAAATTTGCATTGTAAAAACAAGCAGTCTAGTATCAACCTATCTTGATGATCTCTATAAAATAGTCCAAATCTACTCCAAATCGTCGTCTTCATTCATCATTAATGTGACGCAAAACGCAAAAAAACAAGCGGTTCCCAATAGCCACCAACTCAATCCTCCCACATTCTTGACATCCAAGCCAGTCATGACGTACCCCCAGATCAAGGGTGAAATGAACCGCGCTAGCGCCGTGATGGAAATCGTGTACCCATTCACCAATCCACGGTGTTTTTTGGGGCTAACGCGGTGGACGAGTAAAGTCACCTGGGAAAAGAGCAAGGACTGGATGAATCCAATTGCCGTGGCCTCGGTGAAAAGTAGCGAGTTTGTCAACTTTGGACTCAAATGGCTATATTGTGGAATGGTGAATATTATAAGCGGCAAGCAGAAGTAAGCAATTGGCATAAACAAAAGTCCCATTCGGAAAGCAGTGAGAACCGTCAAGTATTTGTTGATAACGGGGAATCCCAAGCTCACTAGCACAACGGCAATTACCCCAGTTACCGAAAGCAACGTGCCAATCTCGCTCGTGGTGAATCCAAAGCCACCTTTGATCAAAAAGGGGAATTTCAAGGACTTGGCGTCGATCGTCTTGGCCAAGAACACGGGCAAGAACTCAGCATAGATGACATTCAGGAAGGATAATAAGAAATTGCAGGCGATTCTGTAGATTATGGGACTAGTAAGCACGGGCTCTTCTACTATGGTGGGAGTGTAGTCGCTTGAAAACAGCTGCATCTCATACTCTTCTTCCTCCTCGTCATCTTTATCCGACGAGGTGGAGGAGATCAAATGGTCGGCGGCTTCATCTTTGACTTGCTGCCATGGACGCTCGGGTACTTCAAACCCAAGCAAGCTGCGCACCTTGTCGCCTACTTCGAGCCCCCGATCTCTCTTGTACTTGACCACATCATGAGTCTCCTCAAGGAAAAGCCACCCCAATATCACAAAGCTGAAAATCATCGACGCGACAACTATATTCGAAAAGGCAAACGGGAACCTGGCAAATATCCCCATCTGCTGCGCTTCTCTCCTACCTGGCTTTTCAATTTGCTGCTGCTGCTCCTTGTCGTTGTCGTAATCTCTAAAATGATCCACATCAGTCAAGATCCCCGACAAGTAGTACCCGATTGCCTTCCCAAGCGACCAAATGAGCGACAAGTTGGAGAACGCGATCCCCTGATGTCTCTTCTCCACGGCAATCTCACCCACGATAGTCCTCATGATCGAGACGTTACCATTCAACAACCCCATCATGACGCGAGCTAGGAATGCCACGTAGAAATTGGGACTGAATCCAAACACAAGCATCAGCAAAGCGGTGCCCAAGCACCCCACCAATATGATCGGCTTGCGCCCGTATTTATCCGCAGCGTGACCCCACTGCACCGAGCTTAGGAACTGGCTAAACGAGAATGCTGAAGCTAGATACCCGCTGAATCGAGACACATCAGCGTCGTTCTTGGCTATTCGGAAGCTCTTGATCATGAAGAATATGTACGATAGGAAACTGGCGAACGCGATCGGCTCGCTCAATCTTAGAAGGCCGATTAAGGCCATCTGGAAAATGGGGAACCCGCTCAATTGGTCCCTTATGCTTGGCTGTCCATTCATTGTAGAGGGATGGAAACTATGTTGTGGAGTATATCTCCTTCTGTGTGTTGGAAATAAGCTAGGATGAAATGAGGGGATGGGATAGAGTGGATCCGCTATAGTTGGGGGAAGGGAATTGAAAGTGTCAACTATCGAATTGCTGTAGATCTAGCTTCATAGTCTAGAGCGGAATTCAATTTAGGAAAAGGTGCCTCCAACAAAGAAGAGAGAGAAGGGGGGGGGGGGCTTTGATGCCGTACAAGGCACGTTGAGCGTTAGAGAAGAAAACTTGTTTCGTTGAGAACAGGGGGTTGGAAACGGTGGAGGAACCCCTCGTTGAGGCTAGTGCTTTTTTTTATAAAGCTTGTACATGTCGAAACTCAATTTTCATTTCCACTTGTGCTAGTTTGACTTGAACAAAGAGATCTCAGAACCTGAGTTGTCTCTTTGAGGGGGGGTAGTTTTGGAGGTTTTGAGTCATACGGCAGGAGAAGGTGAAAGATAACGAATGGTGCTTAGTAGTCTGCGACTCCCAAAGAAAAAAAAAAAGATTCAAATTAACCATTGCAACTAATCTATACAGAGGGGAAGATTGCAGTGCAGTGTCGGTGAAAAGGGTCTTTGACTACTCATTTTTTAGCACGCATTTCATCGTAAATCAATACTGTCCGCAACAAAACCTGGAACCCATTCTCGACATCCTCTGGCGACGAGTGCTCCTCCGGGGTATGGGATAATCCGTCTTTCGAAGGGATGAAAATCATCGAAGTCGGGATTCGAGTGCTGGTGAAACAGGAGTCGTGGCCGGCACCACTGACAATTTCCCTCACTTGGCTCTCGTCAAACAATGACAAGGCGGCCTTTTTCACCGTGTCGATATTGGTCTGGTTGAACTTGACTGCTTTGGAAGTGGTGATGTTGTCGAATGTCACAGATAACGGTTTGGCGTATTTCGTATTTATACTTGTAGTAGCAATCTCCTCCGTTTTCTTCTTGATCACATTCATGATCTTAGCGAGTTGCGCGTCTTCAACGTGTCTCACGTCCAAGGTGAACTTGACTTCGAGCGGGATCACATTGACCGAGGAGGGCTCCAACAGCAACGTGCCCACGGTGGCCAACCCGCCGTGCTCCTCAGCGGTCTCGATGGCCATGGTGATGATTCGCGACGTGGCCAACAACGAGTCCGATCTGGTGTTCATGGGCGTGGTTCCCGAGTGCGACGATTTGCCCCGCACCGTGACCATGTTCCATTCAAACGCCTGCCCTCCAACAACAACGCCGATTTTCTTTTGTTCATTCTCTAATATCGGGCCTTGCTCAATGTGTATTTCGAAATGGCATGCTAATGGGTTTGCGTGGTAAGAAGCCGGCGTTTCTCCAGCGTAACCGATCCGCTTGAGCTCGTCGCCGAATTTCCGGGGTACGTCGTCAAACGACTCCAAGTCCAAGCACGTTTGCAACGAGATGGCCTCGGCCCATACACCGCTGGCTACCATGCTCATGGGGAACCGCGCGCCTTCTTCATTTGTCCAGTTCACCAATGCAATAGGGTAATGAGGCACAATGTCGTTTTCCTTCAAGGTCCGCAACACCTCGAGACCACTCAACACGCCCAAGACCCCATCGTATCGGCCGCCGGTTGGCTGGGTGTCCAAATGCGAGCCGATCCCCGTTGGCACTCCTTCGTTTTGCCCTGGGAATATAGCAAAGATGTTGCCCACTTGGTCCACCTTGACTTGGCACCCGAGATCAGTCACTTGTTCAACAAACCAGTCTCTGACTTTCTTGTCGAGGTCTGTCAATGCCAATCTGCACACACCAGTTTCAGTTTCACCTGGCCCCCATTTGCCCTTGGCTCCCCACTTTGCGGTCTCGTGGATGGTTTCGAGAAGTCTGCCCTTTTGTGTCTTGATGGAATTGAAATCGATACTAGCAGTCATGTTGAGATTAGACGGAATGTGACTTTTGGTTTTCTGCTTTTTTGTCGTTGATACATAGCGGGAAAGCGCAGCTCTCTCCTTCTTTATATCTATATATATATTAAACGCTCATTCTGACCAAATCGCCTTTTGTTAATTGTTTTTTTTTTTTCAAATAGATCTCTTATCAATAGAATTCCGCGAGTTCTCTAATTACCAAATACCCGCCTAAAGCCAGAGATACATAAATTAACGATAGAGAATCGACGGTGACCATATCAGGAAGTTAGCGCACCATCAACCCACCATCAACCTCGCCATCAATGCAAACGGAAAGAGAGAGTGTGTGAAAAAAGGGGAAAAGAAAAACACCCCACAACGGATTTCTTACTGCGGGGGGGAAAGAAGCTGGGTAATCGCTAAAATTTCCTTGGTTGACGCAAGTTGATGCAAGCACAAGTGGAGCTCGCTCTCCTTTAAATACGAGCCTAACGGCTAGTACTTTTTTGATCTTTTTTTTTTATATAGCTCTGTCTGGTAATTGAGCTCGATAAGGAAGAATAGAATAACGATAAAACCAATAATGTCACCAACGGCTGTAGAGGAATCGAAACCGAAAGCAAAGAGAACCACGGCACGAGGCTATGAGTTTGGTGAGCGTGGATCTCACCATATCTCACTTGGCGGCGAGCATCCGTTCAAGAGACGCGATTTCCAAGATCCCTTGGAGGCGAGGAAGCACATGCTTGAACATACCGCGGGCGCGTTTCGCGTGTTTGCCCGTAAAGGCTACGACGAAGGTGAAGCTGGCCATTGTTCAGTGCGGGACCCTATTGACCCCAATACCTTTTGGATCAACCCCTTGGGCTACCATTTCGGCATGATTACTGCTAAAGACTTGGTTCACGTTAATGAAAAGGGAGAGATTTTACCCGATGGCAACCAGGCGCCGATTAATGCTGCTGGGTTTGCTATTCATTCGTCTTTGCACCAGGCTAGACCCGAAGTCAATGCCGCGTGCCATTGCCACTCGATATACGGTAAAGCATATAGTGCTTTTGGCAAGGAGTTGGATATGCTCAACCAGGACGCGTGCTTGTTTTACCAAAACCAGGCTGTGTATGCCGATTTTGGTGGTGTTGCGTTGGAAAAAGACGAAGGCAGGGCCATTGCACAAGCTGCCGGTGGTGCCAATGCCGTGATTTTGCAGAATCACGGCTTGCTCACCATGGGTGAAACCATTGACGAGGCTGCTTATTTGTTCACAATTTTCGAAAAGAGTTGCCAAGTTCAGCTACTGGTTGATGCTGCTAGTTCCAAAGAACAGCCAAAGCAGTTCGTCCCTGATGAAGAGGCTGCGTACAGTGCATATGTGACTAACGACCCGGACACTTTATATGCTGCTTTCCAGCCAGATTACAACTACCAGGTCAAATTATCAAATGGAGACTTCCTTTTCTCAGCAGACTAACTGCTCTGTGCCTAAATTAAGAATTTTATGAAGTGTTTTAATGAATGTATATGTCGGTAGAATGTTTGAGGGGGGTAGGGGGAAAGTTCCCGTCTCTTTGTAGTGTACCAACATGCCATTCCGGCCGTTTCGTCAAGTTATCCAAGATACATCTCTATATAGATGGAATGGCAAGTTCATCTTTTTTCATATCCTCCACGTGTGCACAATATGCGACCCTTTCTCTCGAAGCTATGACTGGTTCAGCATCCGAAATATCCTTGACTTTGCTTGATCTTGATCTTGAAAGTGTCCCATTTAAGCGACATTTACAGAACATAAAATCGAGGATCTACGGGGGGTGGGGGCGTTGATATGAGACAAGTATCAAGGAAAGTGTTGCATATTCAAGAGTTCTCTTTACGGGGCAGAGGCTTTGTAAGAAAAAAAATAAATAAAAAAAATAAAAAAAAAAAATTCATTTGCAACCATTGCAGCTGTAGCTGTAGCTGAAATTGACCCGGGAAGAAAAAAAAGTGGGAAAGATGTGGCATATAGTGACTCACTGTTCGAAAATCTCAAGGGGGGTAAGAGAAATGGAATTGCTCGTGAATCTTGCAGAATATGGAGGTAGGTCCTCACATTAACATCTTTGCAACTGTTGCGAATTGAGGAGGGGGCCGGAAACTGCCTGATGATAGTTATTCCGCAAATCATGTTTGTTGATCGTAATAGACTCGATCGTACATTATCTTCCTACTCCTCTCTTCCAAGTGGAATCATCCTTTGTCCGCACTACAATAGTGACATCATCATCAGGAGAAGTCCTTGTGAAATTCATGGGTGGGAAATTTCTTCCATGTCATGTAGGTTGAAATAAAGAAGGAATTTCAGTAAAGTCGATGGGTGAAACACACACGGTGGAAAACAGCAGCGGTGCCCTGGTGCCCTGGTGCCCTGGTGCCCTCTGATAAGCAATATACGAGGGAGACATTAGAAAAAGGGAAGGTGTAGGGGAAGGTGCAGGGGATGGGGGGGCGTGCTCCTGGGAGCGTGTAGCAACTGACTAGCCTCGCACATGGTAACAAACTCGAGCATCTGCAGCCAACAAAAAACCTTCTGTCCATGATATAGATATACAGATGTGCACAAATACATTATCCGGATTATTTGAAACTTTCACCAACGAAACAATTATGACTCGGAGATAGATACATGTGTGGTTTGCAGTAGTGTCATTTTCTGTTGAAGGTGGGAACCTCGGCTACCGGACATGCCGTCAATTGACTTTATTCTACTTTATTCCTTGACGTAATGTAGAAAAATAAAACAAGTACAAGAGCTGGTTTGAAGTCCGTTGATGGCGATTTCACACTTTTGCGGCTCAACAATAGCGAGCGATAAAGCATAACCACCGCCACCCCTCCATCCCTTTCCGCTTTCTAATGTCTGCCTCCTGCGGTATAAAGTGCATTTGCAAAGCGAATGTGACACTGAAGGGCTTTGTCCCTTGGCCCTTCACTCCTTTACCCTCCTCTCCCCTTCGTTCTTTCCGCCTGTCCCATCACCCACCCCCCCTTTGGAACAATGCAGAATATGCAAACCCACTCGGCTTGAGCAAGGATGCACAATAAAAAATATTTGAAATGTGTGAAATTTTTGACAATCCTTCGTACTTGCAGGGTTTTACTGATTTTGGGCAACAACAAGGATATGCATCCCTTTTTTGAATCTTCCGAGGGAGAGCCAACGATGCAAGGCTCCTGTTTCTCGTTCTCTTTAACTCCCTCGAGGTAAAAAAAAAAAGGTGGATAAGCCTACTTTACAAGCAAAAAAAAAACAATAGGGTTGATTGTAAAACACCAGTTGGCAAGTGTTGGGAGAGACACTGGCATGGCGATGAAGCGCGAGAACAATAAGCCCGTGATGTCGAGCGAATAAATTTTAAGGCCGTGCTGTGTGTGGGATAAGAGAACAAAGGGTGCCTGTGAAGAGAGAAGAGGGAGACAAGGGGGGCGGGATAGGCTGCGTTGCTGCGATCGCTAAGTGCCCCAGCGGTGGGCGTTGACTAGCAACCAGGGGTTTTCACATCAATCCTTACTTCTTCACAAGCCAGAAACAAAAAAAAAAAAAAAAAAAAAAAGAAGAGTGGAAGAAACTTTAGTTTTAGAATTAGAGGAGATCTAGGTTGCATGGTGATAAGTGCTGATTTGAATCTGCTGCCAACGGTTAGTCGAAAAGTGCCTTGAATCGGTTTAGCCTTTCAGCAAGTTAAAGGTGGTAGTTATGGTGAAGAGATCTGCTGGGTAATTTGATGAAAATTAGAAAGAGCCAGAGATCGCCAGCCCTTTGGGGACTTGGTAGCTCCTTCGTTTGCTGGGATATTTTTAGAACATTTCCTTCAAGTCTCCTAAACCTCTCGTATTCTTGACTTGTGCTTATTCCTGTCCCCTGTCGCTGTGCGGATGAGGAGCCACGGAGGAGATAGGGAAAGAGAGTGGCAGAGATTGTGAGAGACTGTGAGATTGGGAGATAGGGGAAGGATACCGGGCAATAGATTTTTCCGTCCGGCTTGCTTCAACCCTCTCCTTCTCTGTTGAATTACCCGATGAAGGAAAATCTATCGATGAAAAAGCAAAAACAAGCAAAAAAAAAAAAAAAAAAAATAAAGCCTCTGATGCTAGCTTTATACGTCGACGGAGTTGCGCAGGGCTCTGAGCAGAGAGTGGATGATAAAATTTTATCCTCGCCTGTAATCCAGAATGTCTACCTCCATGTCGTTTGTATCCATGGTATATGGGCTATTGTCCGCAGTACATTTCCTGCTGATGGTGTGATTTTGAACCAGTTGATTTCTCGCTTGTTCCACGGCAAAAGGGCACTACCAGCCGGGTTACACCGCTGCTCGACTCTGAGCACACTACGAGAGATGCTTCCTAACCCTTAACCCACTAACCCCTCCCTCCACCACAGAGAAGAAACTAAGAACAAAGGAAGGAAAGAGATTTTTTTAGAAAAAGCTTGCGTTGAATTTCAACCGACGATTCAAAAGGTTAATCCTTCACCCAGTGAGAGTCTATTCTCGCACGGGATGGGCGAGTGAGACGAGATGCTGCGCGGTATGGCAAAGGTAAGGCATGGTGAGATTGTATGATTGTTGTGTATCGTCGAATGAAGCCATCTTCTGCTTTTTGGCTTGCCCACGAGGGTTTCCATTTGGAAATCTCGTTTCATCCCGGTGAATTTCTCAACCAGAGCTTGCAATAATTACGGCTGACGTCCCCATCCTCTCTCGAGGGAATAAAAGCGAAAAGCGACAATAAGCTTCTCAAACTCTGTCTATCCTGCTCTACAGCGCCAGGGAAATAACCCGTCAACCACCGAGTAGCACAACTAAAGGCTTAGCTCGCCCTGCACTGGTTATTTCACTGCACCTTATAAACCTCTAGGCAAAAGCAAAAAAAAAAAAAAAAAAGGGCGAAATTTCATCTTGTGGAAGATACACTTGTGCGTTGAATAAACCAACCAGAAATTAAAGAAACCCCCAATCACTCGCTATTACCTCACCTCGCTTTTTTAACTCCTACACTTATAGCTCGAGTTGCATACATAGTAGTGGCAGCAGCAGTAGGCTCTCGAACAAAGAGCACCATCATACCTTTCCCTCGATTAAATAAAGAAAACCCACTGGAGTTGAGATAAACGTTTTTTTTTTTTTAGTTTTTTTTTTATTTTGTCCAGAATATATTTGACTCGATCATATTCCACTTCACCTTCTTTTCCAATATTAGTTGCATCTTGAACTTGAATCTTAGAAAGAATAGACCCTTTATTTTCTTTAAACATATATATATACCTTCGACCCTACCAACGAGCCAATCAACCAACCGACCAACCGTACTATTTGTTCTTCGTTGAAATCAAACTAATCTCAAACAACTTTCCAATTTCCACCTTCAACGGCTAACCTTTTTTTTTTTTCTTATTTGACCGACGGGACTTTTTTCTACGAACCAACTCAACTAGACCGATCAACTGCTACAACCTCTAAACACCTCCAGAGGTAACTTGTAACCAAAAAAATCAAAAAAACGTGCTTTCATAGCCCACTTACATTCGCTTAACCGTTCATTCGCTTGATATAAAACCACATTGGAATTCAATTCCCCGCTAACAATACCACCACCAGCAACCAAGAATAATGATGAATATTGACTTTGATTTACTGGCCAATCGCAATAACCTTGCTGAAGCTTCACCTTCGATGCTCCAACAGCGTTCGTTTTCGGCAACGACAACAGCAACAGCAACAACTACAACGTCTTCTTCGTCCCTCAACGACGATTTCAACCAATTCTTAACTCCCAATCCAAACTCATTCGTGATGGGTTCTGATAGTAGACACCAACAAGCAAGTTTGGCTTTCCCGCCAGCTGATATCCTCGACTTCTTACTGCAGCCAGGCATCACCAATCTTGATGATTTGAAACCACAGCCTTTGTATTTGCAGACCCCGAAATCGGCCATGACCCCCACGTTTCAGCAATCGTTGACGGGGTCCAATTTTTCAAACTACAACACGCCAGCAATCTCGCAGGTGGCCTCTTTCCACCAATCCTTGAGCAACGTTGACTTGCAGGCTCATTTCACTCCGGTTACTCCAAACTATATGAATGCCAAAGTTGGCAGTGGCCATTATAACTCGAATACTAATTTTAGTGACATTATGTTGAGCACTCCGGTTTCAACTTTGACTAACCAATACTCGCCCCCGCAGTATACTACTCCACCAAGGTATGCTGCTGGTGCTGCTATTGCTGGTGCTGCTGGTGCTACCAACGCTCTTGATGACAACGCTAGTCCCACTATTGGACTTGGACTTGGACCAAGTTTGGATCTGCTGATTTCACAATTGACTCCCGTCTCACGTCCCGCGGTGAATAGAAGACCATCGCCACTCGAGCTGACAAACAAGTTTGTCCAACACCAACTCCAGCACCAGCAACAACAACAAAACATCGCCGATTTCCAAGGCGCAGTAGAAGACTCTTATCGTTTAAAGGCCCAGTCAGAGCTGAGTTTACCGTTGCCATTCAATTTTGAACAGCAATTGGAAAAGAATAACCAGTTTTTGATGGCGCTACAAAACGAAGAGGATCTCACGCCCAAGAGGAAAGCTAGCTGCGGGCCAGTGAATCAAAAGAAGAAAAAGAAGGAAACTCGCTCGATGTTCCGAGATGATAACGATTCCAATAGTGTGTTGGACGATAGTGACCATAATAGCGCCGACCTGGTGCTCAACGCCCAGTACCAATCTGCTGATTCGCCAACAACGATTGAAGTCACCAGTCCACAATCTTCGACAGAAGAGACTTTTGTTGATGTCAACCAAACCAACATAACTGCGGAGGAGTTGCTCAACACCGATCTTTTTGATTTGAAACCGGCAGCTGCAGCTGCAGTTTGCACAATGGCACCCTCGAGAGATGTACTTGCCGACTTTATCAATCTTAATGAGGATGGTTCCAATGTTGCAATGCAATCAATTGTCGCTAATCCAAGTGCGTCGACCAAGACCATAGCCTCGGCTCCAGTCTCGGCTCCAGTCTCGGCTCCAGTCTCGGCATCTTCTTCAGCACCACCTTCCGCTTCAACTTCAGCACCACCTCCACCTCCTACTGCTCGTAGAAAGTCAAACACCACCACAAAGAAGAAAAGACCATCTACAAGCTTGCAAAATACTCCCACGTTCATTATAAATCCTAAACTTCAGTGGTCGGAACACCAGACCACAGCAGCCGCATCCATTCCTTCCACCCCTTCGCATCTGAAAAGAAACTCCACCGCCGGAAGCTCGAGCAATGTCGGTGGCCATATAGAAATGATCAAGAGCATGCCGGTGTTTGCATTGAGCAACCACTACTCGTTTGTTTACGAAGACGTCAACACAATTTTTCAGGACGAAAAACTGGAAGCCGGCAACACCCTGATGAAGTCTGCTTCTTCCTCTTCTTCTTCTTCTGCCGAGCAGACTGGTTCAACAAGAAAGAGGGAGAAACAATTGAGCCATCAACAATATCAACTACAACAGCAGCAACAACAGCAACAACAACTCAATGAAAACCCCACTTATAATTTAAAGTCGAGCTTAGTTGAGTTCCAACTTGATTTGAAGAAGTGATTATCAGTTCTTTCTTCCGTGGTTAGCGTGCTTTTGGTTTTGGTTTTGGTTTTTTTTCGGGATTTTTCGTAGTTCCAATTGTTCAATTCTGTATAAATTTTCTTGATTATAGCTGAGCTTTAATTTATTGACTTTAACTTGATTTTCTCATGCATCTAGAGGAGGTAACAAGTTGGGGAGATTTGTAGAAGAGGATTCAATTTTCCAAATAAAAAAAAAAAAATGGCCGTCTATTTCCTTTCAATTCACCCGTATACATCTGAACTAAGTGAACCTATCAATTGCTGTTTCAGCGAGCAAGCGAGCACATTCCTTGCACGATAGAGAGCACCTCCCACCAGCTCATCATCGAAACACCGCATTTTCCCTCCCCATAAACATCTCCACTTGTGATCACAGCTAAAGATCCTTATCTCTAGGAACGTACTCCTTATTCAACACCGGCTCTTTCCTAAAGATATCCCTCATGCTGATCTTGCCTTCGTAATTGTACCCCAAAATCACCAATCCCACCGGTATGGCGCCCATAGCTATGATGTTGAAAAAGGCCGATCTCGGCTTGAAGCGGAAATATTGGCCTAGGTTTTCCCTTGCCGTGTTGAATCTTTGCAATTCCTTGTCTGGGTGTAATGTTCCTGCCATTCTTCTCTCTTTCTTAAATTTGGTTTACGTGGGTTATGGTGGTTTGGAATGGAAGATTCGATGGTTTTTGAAGCTGGTAAGGTAAATTGTGTCTTGTCTTATTGGCGAGCGGCATTTTCATCCTCTTCTTTTTTTCTTTTGGTGGTGGTGGGAGTGGTGTGTGTCGCGACATCATTTGGACTTTCATGACACTGGAGGAAAATAGATGTAAACAACCGTAGTTTGTGGAGCTTCAAGGTTGGCTATTTTCAAAGAAGAAGACATCAACCAGAAACGAAGATAGTCTGGTAGGGATGCTGACGAAACCGGCGGAGATGCGAACGACGTCGCTCATAATGGAGCATTTCGGCTTCAACGTCGTGATCAAAGTGGTGGACGAAGTAGTCACCGCCATGAACAACATGAGCTTCAAGGGAGTCGAGGCATTTGAAAAATACTTGTTGGACGTGCATGCCAAGGGGAAATTCCCAGCTAGCGTCACAGTCGATAGCATCAAGGAAGGCACCGCGAAATTGGAGCTGTTGATCCAGTCTAACATCGATGACAGTTTCGACAAGTATGAGCTATATTGCGTGCGCAACATCTTTAGCATCCCGCCGCGACTAGTTGAGGGCGGATGGATCCGGTTGAAGCAGCACGAAGGTGTTGATTTCGCGAGTGACTCTACAACGATGAGGTTTGAGTTTGATCAAGAGGTGCTGCATATGTACCATTGCATCGAGGAGGAGTTGCATCTCCGGAAAATCATCAAGTTGCAAACGGTCAAGATGCAGAAAATCGTCGCGTATTTGAACATGATTCAGCGGAGCTTACTACCGTTGCTGTCAGGGAATGACTTGGACCAAGCAAGTGGTTCAAAAGAAGGAGGGGCAACTCAAGAAGAGAAATATAACCGTTTGCAGCCGTTGGAGCTGGCGTTGGGGTATTTGCGGGCGCAGTTAAACTCCACTATGGCGCAAGTGGAGCAATTGAGCAAGAGGCTAGATAATTTGCAGAATAGTCGTCGTGGGGTCCTAAGGCCGAGCTCGCGCGAGAAGTTTGTCGAGAACCGAACTATGCGGATCTTGCAGCGGCTTGGTCTCGATGAGTCTGCGTTGCAAACGAGGATACGGAAAGTGGAGCTGCCCAATGATGAGAATGGCGCCAGTGCAAATAATAGGGACAATAGCCTCCTGGACGAACGATTTCCTACTAGCGTTGAACATTTATCGCAGTTGAAGGATATAAACAAGATTGTTTAGACATTTAAATTTAAATCTGGAAAATCTAAACGTGGGTTACCTTTTCATATGGCTCTAAGCTGTTATCTCTCAGCGGCAAGAGGTCGGGCTAGGTTTTGGGTTGGCGGTGGTAGCGCGCGCATTTTGGCCATTTTTCCCAAAAACACTCAAAGCCTGGTTCCACCAAAACCCATCATCATGAACAAACTTTGCATGAAAATTCACTTGATAACCTCATTTGAGACCACGGCAAGATCAAAGTAAAGATGGAAACACGGAAAAGTGCGCAAAAAACCAGCAGCAACAACAACGCAACCACCCACAAGCAGCGTCCGAGAAACATCACCAATTTGCACGAGCTCCTACCGGGTCTCAACGATATCAGCGATGCATTTGAAGCCCTACCTCTAGACATCGTCAAGTACTTTACCTTGTTGAAAGAGATCGACGCCAAATGCATAAACACCATACCGCAGATCAACTCTCGCATCAAGTCATACATTGACAATCTCCATACAGCAAGCCACCAGAATGCCCGCAACAACCCACAGGAACAGCTCAAGGAGACACATCAATTGAACATTATCAAGAACAAAATCAACGAGATTATCCCTTGTTTGGAGGAAAAGATGCATGTGACCTCGGTTGCGACTGACTTGTTGAACAAGCACATGTACCGCATAAACCAGGACTACAAACTCATCATTCAGAACAACGAGATCCCTGAGAATGTCAGGATTGGGCCCTTGATTCACCCGGCCATGGTGTTGGACTCGGCGGGGCAGCACGCGAAAGATGGCGCCACGACGTCTCATGGTGGTGGTGGTGGTGGCGCTGGTGGTGTCAACTCTACCGCCACCGGTGGAGGCAGTGACCGAGGAGGACACAATTCTGGCAGTGGTAATCTGGGATCGCAGGCGCAACGAAGCGAAAGCAGACGTGAAGTGTTGGCAGCGCGAAAGGCCAACAAGGACGAAGATAGAGATAACGGCAATGGGTCATCTAGCGCTACGGGGCGGAAGAAGAAACTCAAGGAGCCAACTCCGTTGGAAACTGATAGCAAGGCTAGTGGCACTGAGAGCAAAAAGAGAGGTAGAAATGATGAGCGGAGTAGTGGTGGTGCTGCCACTACCAGTAGCAGTAAGAAGAAGCTGAAAAAAGCGGAAAGCCACGAGAATGACGATGTGAGGGACGATAATGCCGAGTTTGGCGACGGCTACCAGAACCAAGGCGAGAGCAACACCAACAGCAACAGCAACAGCTCCAGAAACAAGAATTCAATTACGCAAATTGAAAAGCCGCGCGGCGGCGGCGGCAACAACGAACCGACGTATTGCTATTGTAATCAAGTGTCATTTGGAGAAATGGTTGGTTGTGACGGAGACGATTGTAAGCGTGAGTGGTTCCATTTGCCCTGTATTGGATTCAAGAACCCGCCAAAGGGGAAATGGTACTGTGATGATTGTATGCTCAAGATGAAGAAACCGAGGAAGGTGTAGTCTTGATTTGAGTCAAGTTAGCCGTCAATAGAAAGTTTTCTCGTGCCAAAGTCCCTCCACGGGGGGTTTTTTCTGTTTTTTGTTTTTTTTCTCACCATCGTGAACAATCGAATCGGCGAAGCTCATGGGTAAACCAGTTATGCACTGGCCATGTATTTCCGGTACCTCCACTTTCATTCTGCTGCCCCCGCATAAATGCTGTGCCTGGGATGATGTAGGTACCGGGGCAACAAGAACAAGAAAGAGAAGCGTCACTGCTTTTTTTGTTTGTTTACAATTGACCTGTAAGCGAAAGACAGGAAAAGAAAACTGGAGCAAACTCCCCTCTGTTGGCAACCTGAGCTTATTGTTCAGATTTCGAGATCGCAATTGGCAATCCCTGATTCCAGGTACGCAGCATGGCATCTACCAATGTCACTGATGCGAGTTTTTTTCTGCCTTGCGCATAACCTCACATTTCCCATCTTCTCTCTCTTCTCATTTTGGTTTGGTTTTGTATGAGAGAATTTTGCTTGGTGTCTTTCATTATCTGCTACATGAGTAAATCGTTCTACTAAAAAGGGATAATGGTCTTTCTCCAAGTTCTCATTCATCCGAAGCTAGATGCTTGGCGGAAGAGGTGAAATAGACGAGCCATGTTGTAAAGTGGAAAAAACCTCCAGAGAAGAAAGGGGGGACCAGGTGGTGAAAATGGCTGGTTGAGAGACGCTTGTTGTTTCGATGGATCAGAATAATATCCATGTGTAGTTGTGGTTTTCTCTTTTATATTTCGTGATGTTGACGAGGAGGGAAGGTGGTTTGTAGCAAGGCGGTGTTGAAAAATTCACCCCTATGAACCAACAACCAAAAAAAAAAAAAAAAAAAAAAAAGAACGAAAGAACGAAGAGAGGTCCAAGACATAAAATATCAGCCAAGAGTGACTCGTGCTGTTTATGTCTGTGGGGAGTTAGGGGGAGGTGTGAGTGGATAGAGGTGTGACCTCGAGAGAGAGAGATGTTTCTGGGGTTAGCCGGTATAAACTAGACGGAAAAGGTCTGAAACATATTTTTTTTATATAATGAGGACACTGTTTAACCGTACTGCGCTGGTGTTCTCCATGGTGTGTGTTGGCCCTACTCAGTTTGGTAGTTGGTTTGGGAAAGCGTTGTTAACTTTTGCTCATGTGCAATACTATTCCTAATTTACGTGCATGAGGACATACGCTGCACCAGCGGAAACTTCTGCCGTGGCACTTTTTCTGGCGTGCGGGCAAAAGTG
This sequence comes from Lodderomyces beijingensis, assembly GCF_963989305.1. Classification (NCBI taxonomy): domain Eukaryota; kingdom Fungi; phylum Ascomycota; class Pichiomycetes; order Serinales; family Debaryomycetaceae; genus Lodderomyces; species Lodderomyces beijingensis. The sequence goes on from NC_089973.1 coordinate 1,794,590, forward strand.
AAAGATCGCTTGTCCTCGGGGAAGTCGACTCCCCACAACGGCAGCAGCCAACAGCTTTAACCGTCCATTTGGCCTGGAACCAAAGGCGGCAAGCGTGGTGGCGGCGGTGGCGTTGAAGACGAGTTGTAGCAGGTGTGTGGTGGATCTCCTCTCTCGCCAAAAAGTGAACTGCAGAGTCGCAAGTTTTTTCTGTTTTTCTTTGCACGCACTCGCAACACATGCGTACGGACAAGAACAATACCCATACACATTTACATATACATATACGTATACATTTACGCCTACATTCACCCATATATATGTACATACAATAGGGCAGACTCAAGTCATAATCTATTTGCAAATCTTCAGTTTCTATCTAAAAAAGTCAACCATTCAAGTTGTTGGAAGGGTGAATTTTTTTTTTGCAGTTTTTTTGAAATCTCAACTTGTTCTTGCAGGATACTAGTTTGTGTGTGGAATCGACCCCTGTTTCACTCGATCCGTATTTAAACAAAGACCAATTCCATAATATCTGAGGGAGGAGGGAAGAAAGAAACAAGGAGAGAACGACCCATTTCATCGCCGAATTTACTTTCACTTGCACTTTCAAATTTTTTTTTTTTTTTTTTGCCTTTTTTGAATAGATTTTGAGGAGCACAGATTTCAACCATGTTGAGAGAATATAAACTAGTCGTGGTAGGAGGCGGTGGTGTTGGAAAATCGGCACTTACAATACAGTTGATTCAGTCGCACTTTGTGGACGAGTATGACCCCACGATCGAAGATAGTTACAGGAAGCAGTGCACCATAGATGGCCAACAAGTCTTGTTGGATATCTTGGATACTGCAGGACAAGAGGAATACTCCGCCATGAGAGAGCAATATATGCGAACAGGGGAAGGCTTCTTGCTTGTGTACTCCATCAATTCGAAAAACTCGTTGGAAGAGTTGCAGCTGTTTTACGAGCAGATCCAAAGAGTCAAAGATACCGAGCAAGTGCCGGTATTGGTTGTGGGAAACAAATGTGATTTGGAAATGGAGAGACAAGTCAGCTATGAAGAAGGATTAGCGTTGGCCAATTCGTTTAATTGCCCATTTTTGGAAACTTCTGCTAAGCAACGAATCAATGTCGAAGAAGCATTTTATGACTTGGTTAGATTCACGAGGGATACGGAAGCAGCTGCTAGACAGCAACAGCAGCAGCAGCAGCAACAACAGCAACAACAGCAATCACAGCAATCACAACAGCAAAAGGGACTGAATAACCAAGCAGGAGGCGCAGCAGGCGCAGGCGGTGTAGCTAGTCCTCAGTCTGGCAAACGGAACCGTTTCTCGAACGGCTCGGCTGCCAATGGCAAGCCTCTACAGAATGACAACGTACAATCGACGAGTAACGCTGCCCGGAAGCAGCACTCGGAAGCTACCGCGTCGCCGGAAAAGTCGAAATCTGGATGTTGTGTGATTTCCTAGGACAATACATTAGTCGATTAATAAAGAAGAAAAGTAACCTTGTACCAAAAAAAAAAAAAAAAAAAAAAAAAAGCAAAAAAGTATTCACTTTATCGTTGGAACATTCTACTACCGCATCCAATTATGCTGTTTTATCATCGTTTACTAGGTGGGTTTGGTGGGACATCAATGGGTGTGTATCAAAATTGGTGTCAAAAAAATTTGGGAGTTATATACCTATGTAATTGAGATAATCTTTCACCTCCATTCCAATTCTAATACAGAAAAAAAAAATAGTTGACAGTGAGCTTTTTATATCAAGTTATCATCATCATTGACGTTGTTTTTCTTTTTTTTTATCTAATTTATAAAGTGGATCACGATGAAATGTAAGATCAAACTAGCGAAAATGAAATCTGCAAATGATCTCTCTGGCGTGATACTTTTGAAAAAACTCGTTTCTTCATCACCAATTACATCTTCCACCGCAATTTCCTCAACTTCTTTCGCGTCATCAACATCTTTGATTTTCTCTTCGCCAACTTTGGCGGCTTTGACCGCTGGTTTAGCATGCAGCGGCTTCGTTTCTCTTTCGCCATCATTGATCTGCAACCTCAAACTCACCAAGAGCACAAATTGGCCAACGCATATCGCGAACCCACCAAGAAAGGCATTAAAGGGGAAATTCCCAATTAAAAGCACATAGCCAAATTGCAAGACTCCCAACAGGACTAAGAACGCGAGGAAGATGTCTATAAGTTTCAATTTCGGTGTGAGCGAAGCGAAATAGTCCTTGATGGTTGTGTCTAATGCCAGGTATAGTTGGGAGATTGTATTGGAGAGGGGTTTCTTTGTTGAGGTTGATATCGTGGCTGTGGTGGTTGGTGAGGACGCAGAGTCGGCGTTGGATGCCTTGGCTGCTTGAGCCTTCTTGATTGCTACGTTATTCTTGGCCATTGATACAATTGACGTGTGTCTGTGTATATGTATATGTGTATGGTTGTTGATCTACCCTTTTCTGAAGGTGGTTTACACGGTGTATGGTAATTTTCCACTAGCACAATTTCGCGGGCAAAAAACCGAAAAAAAAAGTACGTGCGAATGAAAGGGGAGAGTGTGGGACACGTTCAACCTCCAATCATCACAAGATTAAGGAGTCAACTATTAGAAGAAGATCCAATATCCAGAACAAACACTGTTCAATCGGCATATTGCACAGAAAATGAGTATAGAACAATCTCAACTGCAGGATCATCCACAGCGCAGCTCCGATCTGGCCAATCACCGGTCTAGCCATGAGGCGGCCTTAAAATGCGAGGAAGCGGTGCAGCTGGCTCAAGAAGTTGAACATCTGCATCTGCAACAGCTGACAATTAAAGAAGAAGAAGAGTTGAGACAACAGCATATCGAACAACGAAACACAAATCTACGCAAGATAACCGAACCGCCCGTGCTACGCATTATCCCGCCCTTGAACTTTTGCCCCGTTGAAAAACAGCTATATCGATCAGGACAGCCGTCCACGATAAACCAGCTGTTTTTGAACCAGTTGAACCTCAAGACTATCATCTGGCTCGCTTCGGAGGAACCGAGCGACGAGTTCTTGGACTATTGTGCATCGCAAGCGATTCAAGTCGACTTTGTCGCGGGGATGAATGATTTTGAATTTGACAAGATCCACAATCGCCACGTCTCGATCAACCCTTGGGACTCCTTGAACGAGAGCACCATCACCAAGGCCTTGGAGCTAATTGTCGACAAGCGCAACTATCCCATGCTTGTATGTTGCGGAATGGGGAGACATCGCACTGGTACTGTGGTTGGATGTTTGCGGCGTTTCCAAGGGTGGAACTTAGCGAGTGTCAGTGAGGAGTACCGCCGATTTGTCGGGGCGCGAAGAGGCCGGATTTTGGTGGAGTTGTTGATTGAAGGGTTTGATATCAGTACTGTGCGGGTCGATCCGCAATATGCTCCGGATTGGCTCAAGGTTAAACCTGCTTGATCCAGTTCCAAGCTATGCTTTTGAGAGCAAAAAAAAAAAAAAAATCATTGCAACACTAGAGAGACGCTGAGATAATTAGTGATCCGACCTAGGCACTGGCAGTCAGCGAGTCAACCGGAGACCAAGTCAGTTTTTGGCACCCGACTACATTTGCGGGAAATGCAGCACTTTCAAAAAATGCCATGTCCTTGAGGAACGAAGCAGCTAATTGATTGAATTTTTTTTTTTTTTGGAGATCTGATGTGCGCCGTTTGACGAGGTAAACGAGTGCTTTTCTTTATTACTTACAGGAAAGTGTTCTTTGCCTTTTGGTCAATGTCTCCTGGCGGATGTGAACTTTAAATGTTGGTGAACCTCTCGTGAGTTGTCTTGGGGTATAAAATAAAACTCGGTGATAAGAGAAACGAGCGAGATTCCACCGAACAAAATAGAATTCTCACGGTAGTTTTTACTCCACACTTTTGACAAGGGAGAGGGACGAGGAGATGTAACGTGATTGGATCTGTGACAGCAACTGCCACCACCACCGCTGTTTGTAGATATTATACAGTATATACTGCTACGAGACTGGTCCTTTTCTAGCTAGAAGGATAGAGATGCCTCAGCTCTCCACACCTTTCAGGAATAGGTTCATGTGAAAGTGCTAGAGCCTGTTGTATATAAACCCAACATATCATCCATAGCAAACGAGAAGGAGAGAGAAAAGATAGTGGAGAGGAAAGTTTTGCCATCGTTCCCCGCTCTTTTCTTGCAACAAGACGGCCCATCCACAAGTCAAGTCAAGTCAAGTCAAGTAATCTCAAGGAAGGTGTCAGTTAGTTAGTCGTTCGTTATAAAAGGGCCGTAGATGAGTAGAAAGGTTGAGTGTGTAGTTGTTGAAACACCATGAACGAGACAAGGGCAATTTTGTCTCTCGCTCTCCCTAAACCTGTTTGCCACTGGGATTTTCACATACCACCAAGCAAGCGAGTGGAGCAGAAGACGCAGCCGTGACTGACCGAAAGAGCTATCTCCTTGCATATGACGCTCTTTCTCGTCATTATTCTTGTCCTTACCATTGGAGCCTCCAAGGCATGCACAATTTGGCTAAACCCTGAGGCTCAATGTTTGAATAACGGAGACATTGCCACGATTTGGTGACCTCTCTCTCTCCGTCTCTCTCGTTCTTTATCTCTCTTTATCTCCCGCTTTATCACTCTCTTTATCTTCGTCCCCATTTTCAAATTTGATTCTCTTTTTTTTATTCTACAAAAGACCCCGATTCTTTTTCTCTTTTTCTTTCTTTCTTTCATTCACAACACAACTTGAACAGAACAAGAGAGTAAGCAGTGGCTCCAGCTGTTGAAACAACCTTTCAGAGTCAAAAAATAGCCACAGTTATTGAATCATCTCCACTCAGATTTCACATCAAGTCAGCCTAGGACAATTTTTTCTGTTTTTTTTTTTTGTTTGAACTACCCATACTGCTTTATCAACGGCAAACTTCCACGGCAACACTAGATTCACCAATAAACGATACTTTGAGTTTTTGAAAGAAAGTATTTGTTTGCTGCTGCTGCTTTACATCATCCACTAATCCTTCATCCCCACTTCATCGTTCCCAGAATCGTATCTTCATTTGCCGTCTTTTTTTTTTTTTTTTCTGGATCTTTTTTATTAATTAACACTCATATATCTTTACAATGGCAGGAACATGTATTTCTACCATCAAAGTGTTGGGGTTGGGATCGCTTGGTTTGTTGACCACTTCGATCATTTACCAGTCGATTCAAAATATCCCTCAGTTGATTAACCAAATCAACTCAATCTACCAGTTTAATTTATCGCAGTTGAACCATCAGATTTACAAAACAAAGACTTTTATATTGGGCTCGCGTATCGTTAACGGTTTGTTGACTGGGTTAAGTACCGTTTTGTTTTCGTTGGCTTTCAAGTACAGTTCAGCCGATGAAAAACATCCATATTTAATCTACGCTGCTATTGGTGCTCCATTGAGTTTGCTTGGTTTATACTACAATGCGTGGTTTGCTGAGGATAAGATTTTGAGCAAAGACGGAAATGGCTCATTTTTGAAGCAACAAAAGAAGAAACATACGAAGTTTGCCTCTTCAACTACAACCGTTACAAATCCAAGTTCGGTTGCCACTCCGGATATCGATTATGAAGAAGGAGAGGTCCAGGATGACGAGGAAGATGATGAATCGGCTGAAGTCATTTCGAAAGTCAACACTGCTGACGAATTGGGTAGATCTTATGTTCACCTTTCCGATGAATCGGGTATATCTACTCCAACGTCAACTCAACCCCCATCTCCTACTTTAAAACACCAAGAAGAAGAGGAAGCACACGGGGAAACCTCACAACAGCCACAAGAAGCCAAGCCAGAAGACGAAAATGAAGTGGATACTGAAATCGAAACCACTTTACTCAAGAAGGAAGTTGTCCAAGACTTGCAACATATCCAACTGGGCTACACCGTTGCGTCTTATGTTTCTGGCATAAGTTTGACATTAGCGGTGGTTGGGTTGTTTGGAGATTTTTATTTCGTATAAATTGATGCTATTGCAAGAGATGAAAGATTGTAAAAGGTCATAGGTTTTAGGAAATATATACATTGGTTGAGTAAAAATCTCCTGTAAAGAGGAGGCTCCGGGGGGGGATAAAGGGCCACACACGTGTGAGTGGAGGTTGGAGACATCTTGAAGCAATTTGTCTTTGTTCCCCGTCGGTGAATGACAAACATCAACCATTCTTCAACGTCCGCTTCTTACAGGCTAATCAAAACCGGCAATCGGAATATAAGCGTATCATCGATGGAGTGATCGAACCCCTCGCTTTTCCCTTTGTTGCCTTTTCCCCCTCCCACTTATCCCCCCCTCTAATTCGCCCTTCTCCGCACCTCCTCCTGTTTTGGAAAAACGTGCACGACCCTTTTTCCGGACGCTACCAAGTGTGATAGCTGCTATGTTCCTCAAAGTCAAAACATTTGACAACATCCAAACACCAAAGCCCACACACCCAAACACCAGTCCACTACGACTACCAGTTACCTGAATTTACAACCAACCAAACCACCCTAGCGTTTGAGCATTTAGAAGAGTTTCTTTTTTTTTTGCAGCCGAATACTCCAGAGATAGCGAATTGTAGTAAGGAAGCGGCTACAGTGCTCAAGAGCCAAAGATGAACTATTCGTACAATTACGATGCCGCGTTTGACCCCAACAATACCGAGGAAGCCACAGCACAAGCCGTGTTTGCAGCAGGTCAGCAGCATCAGCAATTGCAACACCAGCGTAGAGCACAAGCTGAAGCCGTTCAGCAACAACGTCACCATCATCATCATCATCACCAGCAACAGCAGCAGCAGCAGCAGCAGCAGCAGCAGCAGCTTTATCAGCCTGCTTTGTTTCACCACGAGTACACCAAGCCTAGTAGACTGATATTCGTCACTTCCGACGGGGGTCAAATCCATTTCTACATCGATATCAGCGAGCCCAACAGACAGAAATACGTCAAGGCAATCATTGAAAATGGCGGATGTGTAACGGAAGGCGGAGTGGAAAACGTAGTGTACTTGAGCTCGAGGGAATTTCCCGGGTACATCCGTACTCAGTTCATTGAAGATTGTGTTGCTCACGGGTACTTGCTTTCTTTCCATGATTATATCGTGCCCGCGGTGCAGGAGGATCAAGAGCCGGATATTGATGTGTTGGGGTTGCAGGAGCATCACATGCGGCAGTTTCAGCCTCATTTGCCCCCTCTGCAAGATCTTCACCCGGTTCAACAACAGCAGCCACAAGCACAAGCACCAGAGCAGCAGCAGCATATTTTGCCTCATCAGAGCACTCCGAGTGCTGCACCGACTAAGATTGCATCTGCGAACGGTTCAAAGAGCACCAAGAAAACAGCTGCTTCATCTTCGGCTACTTCGGCGCTGTCGAACCGATTCACCGAGGAAAAAGACAAGTATATCCTCGAGCAAGTACGCAAGAACCCCAAGTTTAGAAACAGTCATGAGTTTTTCCGCAGTTTGGCTCTGCATCAGTTGTTAAAGGTCCATACTGGTAACTCGATCCGAGCTCGTTATCGTCGTCATTTGGAACCTAAGCTTGAGTTCGTTTACAAGACTACCATCACTGGCAAATTGGTCAAGGACCCTAGTAGTGGGCAATTGATCAAGGTTGGCTTAGACGAATTGCCTTCGGGTTTGAAGACGATGTTCAGTGCTGAAGATGACTATTTCCTCTGCAAGACTATTCATGATCATAATCTTAAGATAAGCCAAGAACATAATGTCGAGTTTGACCCTAGGAAATACGTGAATATGCCATATTCATTTTTCAACGACATGTATCGAGCTAACCATCGACACACTTTGCACTCCTGGAGAGATAGATATAGGAAGTATTGCACTGAGGGAACAATACCGAGATATATGCAACATTATGAAAAATGCATCAAGGAGAATAAAGAGCCGCCCACGTTAAGTAGGATCCCCGAGCATGTGTTGGAACTTAATAATTTGAAAGCGGACGTGAAAGAGTTGAAACATGAGGAGGAGAAATCGAATAAGCGGAAACTGAAGAGGTCGACGCGGGAGATTGATGATGAGGATATTGCGTTTGTTAGAGATGCTGAAGCTGAGGCGCTAGCTGCGATATCCGCGTCAAATGCGCGGGATGAGGCTAAACAAAAAGAAAAAGAAAAAGAAAAGGAAAAGGAAAAAGAGAACAAAGAGAAAGGAGTGGGCGAGGGAGAGGGAGAGGAAGAGGAAGAGGAAGAAGAAGAAGCAAAGGCATTAGATGAAGAGATTGGGGAGTTGAAAAGCTCAGACATCGATCATGCCATGGGCCGCAAACTGAAAAAGAGAAAAAAGACTCGTGGTGGCAAACGGTCAGTTGAAGCTGGCGTTGAATCTGGACAAGCAGTAGATGCTGAACTTGGTGTTGGTCGATTGAAAAAATCTCGAGTTGGTGCTGGCTCCGGTGGAGATCAAGCCGAGCTTGATGAGGCCAAGATCAAGGTTCCGCAATTGGACAGTCTTGGGGACTTGAGCGGAAACGATGACTATGATGACGCGTTGGATGACATTGAGAATTTGGAACTTCCCGGTGGTGACAACCATGGTGATGGCAATGAGGAGGAGGAGGAAGGGGAGGGGGAGGGGGATATTGAGAACTTGAAACTCCCCAGTGAAGATGCCAACAATAGTGGTGGTAGTGATGGCGAGGACGTGCTTGAAGCCGATGATGAATTCTTCTCCATGCCCAAACCTCGTGAGTCCAACGCAAGCACCATCGAAGAATCAGACAAAGACGAGACGGCAGAAGTGCCTCCTCGACCCAGCGTGGAATTGAAATACCTCGCTAAGACAACCAGCATCGACGACGTTGCCAAATCGGCACCCAAATTCTACAAACTTGCCCGGATGGCCAACCCGCAGCCGAAACTAAACAAGGCCATAATCGAAGCGGACGCCAGTGTAATCTATCGGAACTTAGCCAAGTTGGGTCTCGATGACTGCTTCACTTCGCATTTGATCTACGCGTGCAGCGGCGACACCGCGGTCATGATACTGTATCTCGTTAGCTTCTTGCTGGTGGTGCGCGAGCGGCATATCCAGCAGGATGAAGAGTGGCGTGACGTAAATGAGTATTTGCCGAAAGGTGAAGAGGTGAGCGGGGTGTGGACTGCCGAGTTGGATGCGTTGTTGGATGGTGAGGCGGGCGAGACAAAGGCCGAGTTGTTGCGGTGCAAGAGCCAGGATGAGATTGACAAGAGGAGGAAGTTCATCTCGAGTGTGGGCTAGTTTTAGACCCTTTACCTCTTTTATTTGACTTGTTTAGTTTTGTATAGTTTGATCTTGTGCTGTCGTGTGAATCCACTCCAGTTTCTACACTTGGAAAGTAGTATCCGAATAATGAGTATAAAAAAGATATAGACTACTGAAGAAGACTATAAATTAAACAAAAGTCCATATAAGCCCAATGTCCAAAAAAACAAAATGTCAACTCTCAGTGTTTTCAAAAAAACCAACAACTTTATGATGATGGGGTATAGTTATAAATGTATAAAAAAAAATCAACAAAAAACATGTGAAAAAAAAAAAGATCAACAAAAAAAAGGCAAACAACTAGTGGCTAAACTAGTATGATTTGGTATGAACAAAACTGAACAAACGATGTGTTTTCTTTTTTTAGAAAAAAAAAAAAAAGAATGAAGAGAGGATGAAATGACCCAAGGTTTCGCCTCTAGCTTAGTTGGATAAGAAACCCCAGTATTTCTCAGCATTGTAAGGGCCATCGTGTTTCCACAAGTCGTTGAAGGCAGTGAACAAGATGGTTGCGTCACCGCAAGTGGACTTGATCGACTGGATAGCAGCGTCTTGGTTCTGCTTCGATGGAACAGCAACTCCATTAGAGTCACCCTTTGAAGGCCAACCGGATTCGGTGATCAAGACTCTCTTGGAGTTTCCGCATGCGGTCGAGACTCTTTGGATTTGCGACAACAACCATGAGCCGGCTTGGTCGGCAGTGTAGTGGCCGTCAAAGAAGGCGTGGGCATTGACGGCAATGTAGTCGGAGTACTGGCACAAGGAAGGGTTGTTGATGACGGCGATAAAGGTGTCGACGGAAACAATGGGGCCCGAGTAGCCGTGTCCCTTCATGGCGGACTTGGTTTGGTCGACATAGGACTTGATTTGGTCGGGGCTGCATTGGCCATTGTTGACCAACTCGTTACCAACGGACACGGTGTCTATGTCGCTCCATGAACCGTGGGCGTTAACGGCATCGGCAATGGTTTGACAGTTGGAGGAGATTTGGCTCACGTCAAAGATTCCGGCAAACACTTTTTGGTGGGAAGCCTTGTACTTCAACACTTGGGCCACTTGGTCACAGTCGGTACCGTACAATCTGATAAGGTCGTAGCCCGTCAATTGCGACAACTCGGACGCAATTTGAGACGAGGATTTACACCCGCCCTCGTCAGAGTACGGGGTGTAGGTGATACCTTTTGAGCCGCCGGAGCCAACTGAAGGAGCGCTGGTTGGTTGCGAAGCAGACGAGCTGGCCGGGGCCGGTTGCTTACCAATGGTGACGCCAACACTGGCCGCGGCACTGAAATGGATACCCAAGGCAGCTTTGGCTTGCTCCGAGTCAGGCGCAACAGTAGTAGCAGTGGTGACTTCAGCAGCAGGAGCGTCGGCAGTGGTTGGCTCTGGCGCTGGCGCTGGCGCTGCAGGAGCCTCAGTGGTGTGAGGCTGGCCGTCGGGGCCAACGGTCACCACCACAATGTTGGTCTTGGTGACCACGTGAACAGCCCTCTTTTCGTGCTTGTGGTGCTGGTGCAAAGCCGGCAAGGCCAACACTTGCGCCAACAAGGCTGCAGAAACGACGGTGTTGAACAACATTTTTGACTGTTACTTTTCTTATAGGCTGGTTCTAAGCACGCGGGTATAAAGGAATGGATGTGCTTCAAATGCGTGGGCAAACTTCTAAAGGATACTGAAGGAAAGACTGATAGAAGTTGGAACGGAGGATTTGAATTCAAACGAAAGACCTTGAGTGATTGAGTGAACAAACGAAAGAGGGACTCGAGTTAGTACTACCACTGAATAGGGAAAAGAAAGTGGGAATGGTGGATAGGTTTTATAATGGATTGCGTTGAAGATATAGGCGAGATTGTAGTGGGTTCAAAAGTAGCAAAAAAAAAAAGAAAAGGAGCAGAAGAAAAATAAAAAAAAAAGAAGCAGCGCAACAGTACCACCACCACTACCACCACCACCACCACCACGACGGGGGAGCGAGAAAGGAGTAAGAATTTTTCTGCTGTTCGTCAACAACCACCACCACCACCACAACAACAACAAAGGGGGGTTTAAAATAAACAGAGAAAGTAATAAAAAAAAAAAAGGATTTCTGAAACAACCAACCTGCACCAAACAGAAGCCAACGAGATTTCAACCCGCTGTACAGTTTGGGAGAGGTCGCCCGGCCTGTTCTTCATCTAGCCTGCGCCGAGGCCTATTTCTCCCGTGCAGAAAGGAAGACAGAACGACGGAGGGTAATAAGAAAAAAAGCGTTGCTTAATGAAAGGAGTAGTCTGTTTTCTAGTGGCGGTGTTTACTTTATCGAGTAAGCACCAACTAAAGTAAAATATACGGAAGGTCGTGCACTTTGCATTGTTTGGTAAACAGCCACCACTGCCCACGGCCACGACGAGAGCTAGCTCGAACTTTGCCATCCACTGGCCATCAAGACGACGATGAGCTTTGCCTGAAGCTGCAGCTGCTGTTGCCATTGGCCGTGGTGTTGGAGGCGGTTTCTTTTTTTTTTTTCCACCGGCTCCATGCCAAAGGGTTATCTCTTGGTTCGAGCCGCGCCCCCCATGGCGCACAAGGTTTGAAAAGAAAGCGGAGGCGAGTACCCCGTCGCGGTAACTAAAAGGAATAGGTGTTAAAAAAAAAAAAAGAAAAAACGAGAATTGCTGTTGTCTTTTTTGAGTAGAGGTGAGGCAACGTAGGTACAAGGACACATCTACTGGGAAGAGCATCGACCACACTGTGCAAGGGGAAGTGGACAAACAGCCAGCATCGAATCTGCCAACACACACCAGAGGAAAACTTGGTGTTGAGATTGTGGCCGATATGAAGCCTACCCTTTGAATCTCTCCCACTGACACTAACATTTGCACAAATGGTGCTGGTCGTGCTAAAGTGCGGAAAAGAAAATTTTTTTAGCTTAGTGTGGTATTGCATATAGCCAGCAGATCTTCCCTTGTCGCATTATTTATTTTTCGCACGAAACGAGCGATTGGACAGACGCACGTGAGCCTAAGGGCGCACTAGTGGCCACCGCAGATTGGCAAGAAAATAAACAAGATCGGGCTTCTATTACAACCACAAGCTCAACCTCGTTTTTTTCGAGCCATAAAAGAGAAAAAAATAGTGCGTGTGTTGTGCTCGGTCTAGACCCGGTTTTGCTCGTCTATCGTCTACTGGTAGTGGTGGTGGTGGTGGACTCTCCTCCGTGGTTGAACAATTGCAAATTGGTTGCAGTCAAAGTGAATCTTGTCTTTTTCTCGCAAGATTCGGACTTGATCTCATGCATTTCATATTTCATATTCCTTCAAGTTGCTCCATCACTTGCAGAGAACAAGAGCTGTTGTTTCAAGTCAACGTTGCTAGCAACAAGAACTGCACGTGTACCTTTGAGAGTTGGTCGCTTCTCTACCGTTGCACACCACTGCTTGTTTCAAGATTGATCGACATTTCTTTTCTCCTTGCCTAGCTTCTGCCTCCCTTTTCACGGCATGGCATGGCGGGGCGATCCACCCACCCCCACTCTTGGCCCGATCGCCACGGCCAGCTACCCTTGTCCCGCCCCAAGATATGCCGATGGCAATTCTAAACGCCGATCATCTTCCACTTCATTTTTTTTTTTCATGTTTCGCGTAACGCATGCACGTGATGGTGCAAGAAACAAAGGAAAAAATGAAGGCTGATTCGTATAGTATGCGTTGCAAAGCGGGCAATTTTTCGCAGCATGGGAGATCTTGTGTGGACTCCACCCAACCCCCCTCTTTACAAGCTACAAAACAATACGGCATGCCTGCAGTTTTTAGATTCTTAGTTACTTACATATCTCCTCTAACGGGTCGGTTTGTCAACAAAACCGGCTACTAGTAAACATTGCCAAATGGGAGGCAAGTTTCAGGGGGGTAGAGACAAAGCGACAAAGGGGGTTTGTTGTTATCATGTGCTTTGGTGTTGGTGGTGGTGGTGGTGGTGGTGCTAATGGTAACGGTGATGATGAGGGTTTGATGTGTTGTAGTGTTGCAGTAATTAAAGCAGATAAAAGGACCCTTGTTGTCCCAAGGCTCAATTAGTTTAACCGCTCGTATTGCAACCGAACAATAAAGACAGAAAGGTGAAAAAGAAATTGCGGTATCACAGTGTGCTCTATTTGCTAAGGCAACCCATTATGGTGATGAGCAGCTGGTGCCATCTGCCTTTGGGGACGTCTTTAATTTATACCCAGGGGGTATAATCAGAAAAACTCGAATGTTGCACCTGGCTACAAAGTATCGTAGAACCCACCAGATGTTATTTCGCAGCAGCTCAGCTACCGCCTCTGACCCTTTAATTCCAAAATCGATCTCGTCAAGAACAACTTCAACTTTGGTTCCTCGCCGATATTGTATACATATATATATATATAGACACAAAATAGTAGGAAAAACTTGGCTCATCTATTATCCTCATCACATGAGTTCTGGATTCGCTGATCTAATTTACCTCTGATGACAACCGAAGAACTAAGTTTGACTCTGGATCCGATCAGATCAGCACCATCTGCCTTCTCACTTGGTTTGTTTGTTTTTTTTATAGTTCTTGCGTTCAAGAGGGTGATTCGATTATCCCATGGCTGCAACTCGGTACAGAGATGACGCTTTTTGCCCTCTTTGCACGTCTTAAACTGTTTCCTTCTCGATTCAAGCATGGGTTTCATCAGAAGAGGATGAAAGGTGGGTTAGATGATCCATGTGTAGGACGTAGTGTATCGCGCGAGTTGGCAGTTTCATCCCACTCAAAGTACTAGAGATAGAGGTTGTATCAACCCACAACCCTTTCTCCACTCCAAATCCCCGTCTAGTTTTGTTATCTTCCTGACGAAGGCCAGCTTCAACATCAACGCCAATAACTCAAGTATGCAAGTTTGATGAACCAAAAAAAAAAAAACGGAAGCTTCATGCATGTAATCAATGTTAAATTTGAAACAATCCACCACTCGTTAATAGAGATAGTTTAGCCGATTGCCAATGCAATGGTGCGCCAAGATTGCAAAAAAATTTTCCCTTTTTTTGAGAATGGGCATTCTCCGATGAGCGGGATCAAGCGAAAGGCAACAAGTGGAATCTGCATTCAATCAAGGGGAAATGGATTCAGAATCGTTGGAGATGATACCGGTTGTTTTTTTTTTGTATTCATCATGGTGCGTTCGCGATGAGGTCAACTATTTGAAAGAATTTTTTCTTTCCGATACCGCGGGCTATACCGAGTGATGAGATGAGACCAAGGTCAGTGAGAAAGGCGGTGAATGTCTCAGTCGATGTCTTGATAGATCCTTCTCTTGGTCATCATGTAAGTGAGCTCAAGACGCCCTAATTTTAGGGGGAAAATTTTGATCCAGAGCTGCCCAGACCATGGGCTTACACGGCATCTTTACTAGGAACCGTATATTTTGCTGGACGAACGAGGAGCAGTTGAACGAGTCTACAAACGTAGGTATTGAAGGATACAGCCTTTTTTTGACCTTTGCTCCCCACTTTCCGTTGCTATTGGTATTTCGTTAAAAAAATTTGGCTGTAAATTTGCGCCAAATGTTTTCGGTACTGCAAGAAACTATCATTTGATAAATGGAATTTGGGCGCATTTTTGAACGGTCAGAGCTATTTATCGAGACCTCCAGTATTGAAAGCAACTAGTTTATGTTCCAAACTGTTGCAAAAACATGAGCCTGAGCTGGCCCATGTTCGTGATCGGTCGCGCCAGACCAAGATACATGATTAGCAAAGACTCTACCTCTCGGCACTGGCACTGGCATTTTTTTTTCCCAACAATAAGATTGTGACGACCTTTCCCGTGCTGCATTTTATCGCAGCGTGTGACCTCTTGCTACTGGGGTGGATGCTGTGGTGGTTGACTTGGCTGCAACTCGATTCAATTCATGTCAGGAACGGCGCTTACGTAACCACAACCAAGCGCGACAATTTCTTGCTGCACAACAACAACAACAAGATTGTATTTGACGCGTCGCGACTTAGTTTTGACATTGCCCCGAATCACTGCCATCCCCTCTCTTTCCCCTCCACACACACGCACACATAGAGACAATGTAGTTCTTTGTATTCCATCGATCGTGACTGTGTCT
Organism: Lodderomyces beijingensis; assembly: GCF_963989305.1. Taxonomy (NCBI): domain Eukaryota; kingdom Fungi; phylum Ascomycota; class Pichiomycetes; order Serinales; family Debaryomycetaceae; genus Lodderomyces; species Lodderomyces beijingensis. The sequence continues at coordinate 1,809,955 of NC_089973.1, forward strand.
TGGGTAAGTTTTAAGCCTTGTTGACAGGTTCACTTTTTTTATTTACTTTGGCGTGAAAGTGCGATTGGGATGGAACTTCAGTTGGTGTCACACTGAAAAATGTGTAAAGATCACGTGGTATGAAGAGAGAGAGGAAGAGTGTCATTTTCCATCGGGTATAGCAGTTGCAAATCCCATTCGATTTTTCTGGCCACGTTTGATCTCATCTTTGACGAGTAGAACGTTTCCCATTTTTCTAAAGTCGTAGTAGAGCCGAAAGTCACTTTGCGCGCGAGGTGATGGGTTTGGTCTTTCTCTGCCATGACGTTCCCATTTGGCAGTTGACGGAACATGATGCTTAAAATCCCAGCTTCTTACCCTCCTGGCGACTCGTGAGACCTGTTGTCAAGAGACCCCAACGTGGATAAGTGATGAGAGACTCTGCCGTGACTTGTTTAATCGCTGGTAGCAAATGTGGAGAAAAGTTGAAACTGGGTCACGTGACGCGTTGTTGCGGACCAATCGCCACCCCGTTCTGCTGCCCTGAAGGCTTTTTGAAAGCTGTTCAGGGAGAAATGGCCAGTTTGTGCTTAACACAACCACCGTCATCGCTCAAACTCAATTATCAAGATCGATTCCTTGGTTTTTTTTTTTTTTTAATGAAAGGCGAGTATTGCAACCACTCTCTGTACATATAAGCTTACAAATTCTGGGACTGTGGCAAAACCTCACATTTCTTTAGCCACCTCCCTGGCACCTCCGTTCAACGGTCATAATTTACAGCTTTAAAAGAAAAAGTTATTCCCCACCTTCTGAGATAGATTGCTTTGCGGCCAACAATTCATGAGCCGGGGCCCAACGAGGCCGCCGAGGTGTTTGGACACACTCATGGACTGCGTTTCTCTATTCATCGCAGCAACCAAAACAAAAACCCCTGACCCAGTCGTGTTTCCGTGCCCAAGATTTATATTTTCGCCCCAGAGAGACCGTTGGCAATCAACTCAATTCGCCTTCGACACAACTCCACCATCAAAGAAGCCACTGTCTGACGGCGGGACTAAGTGGGTTCCTCAACGCGCCTAGAATGATAGATCTATCTCTTTTGCTCTACAGAATATGTTCCCATTGAGTTATTACGTGGGTTTTTTGTTCCGTTGAGTCTCGTAGTGGCGGCCAACGCTCCTCTGTCCTGGTGCAATTGGGGGTGGATCATACTTTTTTTTTTATATATATATTTTTGATTTTCTGTTGAGACTCACTCTGAGAGTGTGGCCTCCCAAGTATAACTTAATATTCAAAAACCAGATCCCCCTTCTTTCAACCAAATTTCATCATCAGTTATTCACTTGAACCCCGTCCAATTCCTAGACGATTGAGGTTATATTTTTCTCATATTTTTTTGCATACTTTCAACTTACTCAAGACTCAGCTGAGCAGTTTTTTTTTTTTTTTTCCATCGAGCTCCTGCGGTGTGCCACCCCTTTTTCCCGGTCATTTAGGGCACATTCTTGGAAATTTGACGGATCAGACTTAGCTTACTAGCTACTAGGCAACCCTTCCTCCTCCCACCCAAATTCAACAAGGGGCCTCCTTTTTCTTTTTCTTTTTCTTTTTCTTTTTGTTTTTCATATCTTTTTGGGAGAGGGTAACGGACAAGTTGCTGATATTTGCTGAATTGACACAATAAAGGCATCAATCGAAACCCTGGATCAAAAGGATCATCAAAAGTAGAGTTGCAAGGGAAGGCAAAAAAAAAAAAAACGAAAACAAAACAAAACAAAACAACAAAATGGTTTCCAATTCAGGCCCCAATACGAAGAAGAGGGGATTGGGTGATGTGAGTGGAGTCGATGTTATAGAAATTGACAGCGGTGACGATAATGACCATCATAATAACAACAACCACAATACAGCAGCAGCTGAGGGAGAACCTCGCAATGACGAGAGCCAGAGGATTGGATACGAAAAGGAAGACGACGAAAGCATATCGAGCCCAGAGGTTGTCGACATGACCGATGATCTTGACGGATACCCCGGTGAGGAAGTAATCCCGGATCAGGACTTTGAAATTGTGGAGAATGACGAAGCCGACGACGAGGTGGAGCCCGGGAGAGGAGCAGCAGCAGGAGGAGGCTTTGATAAACAGAGTCACGCTGTCTCTGCACAGCAAGATTATCCCACGCCACAACAACAACCACA